>NC_082639.1:25605000-25971250 GCF_028023285.1 Balaenoptera ricei
TCTTACCCTTTTTCAAAGCCTCTGAGAATGTCAAGCCTGAAAGGGACCTTACTGATCTAAGTTGACACCTCATCTGATGTTGGTGTTCTCTGTGTAATATAACCAACCTGTGGTTTTCCAAGGCCTATTTGAATATCACAAACAATGGGTTGCTCAGGACCTTACTAGACAGCTCAGCTCATCTTAGGCTGGTTCCAGGTTGTTATCAGTTCTTTTCTGGAGGCTTTTGCTGCTGATCAGTTCTTAGCCATAATAAAATTAGCAATCAAAAAAAATAAAAAAGCCATTTGCAGCCACAGAGCCGAGCAAGATTTCTCAAATGTCTCCCCAGGACTCCTAAAGTAGGGGGAAGAGTATATGCGTGTACACCTTTCCTTGAAAGTCTCTTGATTTGGCTTAAAATTCCATGTACATTTTGTATTTTCCTCTATTTGTAATAGATCTATGTCTGTTTAACTACGTGAATAAGGTTTAACTATGTGTTTAACACTCATGCTTTGGGAGGTACACACCCGTGACTTCCGGCACCCATGAAAGGTTATAAGTATCTCAGTTTAAAAAACATAAGCTTAGGGCTTCCCTGGTGGCGCAGTGGTTGAGAATCTGCCTGCCAATGCAGGGGACACGGGTTCGAGCCCTGGTCTGGGAAGATCCCACGTGCCACAGAGCAACTGGGCCCGTGAGCCACAACTACTGAGCCTGCGCATCTGGAGCCTGTGCTCCGCAACAAGAAAGGCCACGATAGTGAGAGGCCCACGCACCGCGATGAAGAGCGGCCCCCACTTGCCGCGACTGGAGAAAGCCCTCGCACAGAAATGAAGACCCAACACAGCCAAAAATAAAAATAAATAAATAAATAAAAATATTAAAAAAATTAAAAAAAACAACAACAACAAAAAAAATAAGCTTATCAACTATACTCCAATATAAAATAAAACTTAAATTAAAAAAAAAAAGAAACGTGAGCTTAAAGCCAAGAGGATTATTTACCAGTCCCATTCTCCCACCCTCCAAAGCAGGGGTTGGTAGGGCAGAATGGACACTGGTATAAGTCTTTCTCAGCTCTAAATCAAGCCAACATTCATCTAAGCTTATGAGAAAGGGATGACGATCCCCAGTTGACAGAAAAGGCAAAGTGAGGCTGGGTAAGAATGATTTCAGCAAAGAGACACAATAAGTATCAGAACCAGAATTTGAACATAACTCCGGGGCTCATCCTTGAATCTTTTTTTTCTTTCTTTAATTAAGATATAATTGACATAGGTCCTTAAGTCTTTTTTTTTTTTTAATTAATTTATTTATTTTTGGCTGCGTTGGGTCCTTGTTGCTGCGTGCGGGCTTTCTTTAGTTGCGGCGAGCGGGGGCTACTCTTCGTTGTGGTGCGCGGGCTTCTCATGGCGGTGGCTTCTCTCGTTGTGGAGCACAGGCTCTAGGCGCACAGGCTTCAGTAGTTGCAGCACGCGGGCTCAGTAGTTGTGGCGCACGGGCTTAGTTGCTCCACAGCATGTGGGATCTTCCCAGACCAGGGATCGAACCAGTGTCCCCTGCATTGGCAGGTGGATTCTTAACCACTGAGCCACCAGGGAAGCCCCGGACCTTAAGTCTTGCTAACCAAAAAAGCACCACTGGTCCCCACTTCTACTTGGTCCCAGCATGTATTAGCAACTCTAGCTTTATTCTGCCCCAAACAGTTGTGTGAGTTTAAGCAGGCCTTTCTGGTCCTCTGTTTGCTCATCTAAAATCGGAGGTTAGACTTGGTGGTTTCTAAGACCTCTGTAGATGGGAGAATCTGTGCATCAACCCTCCACATACCAGTCAACATTTATTAACAAGAATAGTTCTGGGTGCTGGGACATTCAGACAAATAAAACACAGCTTCTGCTCTTGATAAATCCCCCATCTCATCAAGGGGGTAGGAGAGGCAGGGGGACTGACACATAAATTAGCGTAATCATGGCACTCAGTGCCTAAGTTGATGATTGTGGTCTAAGTGGAATGCTGTAGGAGCAAAGAGCATTGGGCATTGGGAAGGCTTCACAGAGAAGGTGATATCTGAGTTGAGGCTGGAAGGTTGAGTTAGAGTTCAACAGATGGGCAAAAGCATTCCAAGGCAGGCGAACCACATAAACAAAGGCACGTTGTAAGAAAAGAGCGTGAAGTTTTTGGGAAGACTAGCTCAGAACACAGGCTGTGTGAATGTGTGTGTGTGTGTGTGTGTGTGCGTGTGTGTGTGTGTGCGTGTGTGTGTGTGTAGCAGAATAGACTGAGGAGGTGGATTTGATTCCGATATTAAAGGTTCTTGAATGCACGGTAAATTAAATTAAACTTTACCTGAGGACTACTGTTTCCAAGCGGTCCTGAGGAGCAGCCCTGGGGGAGGAGGTGCTGCAGGGACTCCCAGGAGCTTCAGAGTGAGGTCGCACCACACTCTGCTTCAGGCAGAACAGCCCCACTTTTACCTGCTTTATCTATGAGGTTCTGCTTGATTTCATCTGACAAAAAGTTTCCACTGCTAAAGCAAGCAAACAAGTAAAAGTTATGGCCAAGAGGGCCGCTGAAGTGTTTTCTGCTGGGGAGAAGCAGGAAGAAGCCTCTGAAGGAGACTTTGTGTGTGGGGGCTTTGGGGCAACAGAGGCCTGATGGCTGACATTCGGGAGAAAGGGTCTCTTATCCAGCTTCCTCGTCTGGAAAGGGGAATTGTAATTAGGAGGTGGGGCGCACACACCCCTCTGGTAGGGGAGGATCAAAACTTAGGTCTTCCCTAGGGCTTGGGGAAGTGTATGCGATCTCTAGTAGGTAGTCCCCCAACTTGGGGGATGGGCAGAGAGAGCGGGAGGGGGGAGAGGCAGGAAGTGGGCAACTAGACTAACAAAGGTGCCTGTGGCGGTTTGCCCAGCCCAGGTGGGAGGGCGGGGCCTAGGCCTCAGCAGGAGGGCATGTGTGACTTTACTGGGAGCTAGGACCCCACTCCAGCTTTTCTGTGGCTGGTGAATGGGGGCTGGGGGGCTGACAATCTTGGGTCCTTCTGGAAGTTCCCAGGGCTAGGCCTTAGCATGTCTGATGTTACAGGGGTAGATCTTGGGGGAGCCCTTTCATTCCCCTCTCCATTCCCCCAGGTACCATGGGCTGTAGCTGCAGCTCAAACCCTGAAGATGACTGGATGGAAAACATCGATGTATGTGAGAACTGCCATTACCCCATAATCCCACTGGATGGCAAGGCCATGGTAAGAGGCAAGACAGGGGGCTTGGTGAGGGAGTCGGGTGGGGTGTACAACCCGGAAGAGAGAAACGGACCACCACTATAGGTCCTTGAAATAACAGCGAGCCCTCTCCCCTACAACAGAAAGGAAAAGAACCCCGGAGAGGGAAAGGGGTTCTCATAAGGTCACGCAGCAAGTGGTTGGTAAATTCAGTGATAAGACCCAGCCAAGCCAAAGTGAAGGAGAGCAGGGCAGTGGGGAGGCAAGCCAGGGTCTGACCCAGCCTCCAGCTCTCTGACTCCACTCATTCCCCACCCCTCAGCTGTCCATCTGGAATGGCTCTGAAGTGCGGGATCCACTGGTCACCTACGAGGGCTCCAACCCCCCAGCTTCTCCACTGCAAGGTGACTTCAACCAGCAGGGCCTGGAAGATAAGTCCTGTGGACCCTTGGCTGTCAGCCTCCATCTCCTCCTCACCTACTCACCACCTGTCCTTCCTCCTTCCCCCTCAGTCGTGTGGGCTACCATGTAACTCCTGAACTCGTGCTCCCAGCCTATTCCAAGCAGGTTCTCCCTGACTCCCCCTGTCTTTACAGACAACCTGGTTATCGCCCTGCACAGCTATGAGCCTTCCCACGATGGAGACCTGGGCTTCGAGAAGGGTGAACAGCTACGTATCCTGGAGCAGTGAGTGTCCCCTTCACCCCATCCATCCTTGCCCTGCCGTAGAGTGTGAGGGAGCAGGGATCTCCGGTACTGCAGCCCCCCTGTGGCCCCTGATCTGGCTTGCAGTGGGTGCCCTTAAGACAAAATGGGAGGCTCCGGAGTGTTGAGCTGGAGGGTGGGGTGGCATGGCCTAACTGGGGGCTCTGAGGGAGGGTTTCCAGCCAAGTCCAAGGCTGAGCAGACCGTGCTAACCGCCGCTGTCGCGCAGGAACGGCGAGTGGTGGAAGGCGCAGTCCGTGACCACGGGCCAGGAAGGTTACATCCCCTTCAACTTTGTGGCCAGAGCGAACAGCCTGGAGCCCGAACCGTGAGTGGGGACTCGTCGTGGGGGATTGCTGGGCGTAGATCCAGGGACCTCGGAGCAAAGGAGAGATGCTAGGGGTGTGTGAATGCTGGAGGGTGATGGAGGAAGAACGGACCAACAGACGAAAGAAGCCCTCGCTTCTGCCTTGCGCAGCTGGTTCTTCAAGACCCTGAGCCGCAAGGACGCGGAGAGGCAGCTCCTGGCGCCCGGGAACACGCACGGCTCCTTCCTGATCCGAGAGAGTGAAAGCACCACGGGTGAGCGGCTGGGCTGGCCGGGGGGCTGTGGGCGGGGCCTCGGGCTGGGGCAGCGAGCAGAGGTCCGGGCGCGAGGAGCCCGCGGGGTTGGTGTGGAATGTGGGGGGGGGGGGGGTGGGGGGGGCGCGTCGGCGGAGGTGCGATTCGCTGGAGGCCACCGCTCCCCTCTTTTGCGTTCCTTCATCCTTTCTTTTTTTCAGGATCGTTTTCACTGTCCATCCGGGACTTCGACCAGACCCAGGGAGAAGTGGTGAAACATTACAAGATCCGTAACCTGGACAAAGGCGGCTTCTACATCTCCCCCCGCATCACTTTTCCTGGCTTGCATGAGCTGGTCCGCCATTACATGAGTGAGCACGGCAGGGTTAGGGTTAGACCGTGTGCCCTATCAGCCTGCCTCCCCCAGTTCCTCTCGGGGTACCCTCCACCCATCTCTCAGTATGCTCCTTCATTACCCCGCAGCGGGTGAGGTGCGGTACCTTGGAGCCCCAGGGATCAGGTGACAGCTCCACACACCTCCCCTGCCCGTCCATTTCCCCAGGTGGGGACTGGGTGGGCCCCCACCCGTGGGCCCCCACCCCCAGTCCCGCCTTATTGACAGCCTTACCCTCCTCCCTTGTCCTCACAGATTCTTCGGACGGGCTGTGCACGAGGTTGAGCCGCCCCTGCCAGACCCAGAAGCCCCAGAAGCCGTGGTGGGAGGATGAGTGGGAGGTTCCCAGGGAGACGCTGAAGCTGGTGGAGCGTCTGGGGGCTGGCCAGTTCGGAGAGGTGTGGATGGGTGAGTGAGGCCCTCCAGCACTGCGGGGAGGAGAGGCGTCTACGGAGGTCGTGAGAGTCCCACGACAGTGCCCTGTTTCGGGGCAGCTGCCTGGCTCTGGGGGCATGGGCTCCGAGTGACTCCCCCAACCCCTCCCTGCCCCAGGGTACTACAACGGGCACACGAAGGTGGCAGTGAAGAGCCTGAAGCAGGGCAGCATGTCCCCCGATGCCTTCCTGGCCGAGGCCAACCTCATGAAGCAGCTGCAACACCAGCGGCTTGTCCGGCTCTACGCGGTGGTCACCCAGGAGCCCATCTATATCATCACGGAATACATGGAGAATGGTGGGCGCCGCCGCCGTGCGCGGCCGCTGGGGGGCACTGCCGTCTCCTCTGCCCCTGCTGGAGGGCGGAGGAGATAGGCCTGGCTCAGCACTGAGGTTATTTAGAGGAATTTTCCTGAGCCCCCAAAGACTCACTTCCAGGGGCGACTGTAGGGCGTGTGGAGAAGAGGGTGTGTTGTTCGAGCCCTGTCTGGGAGCCCAGCTTGAGGTGGCAGGCTCTGGAAGAGCATTCACCCCCCCCCCCACCCCCCTTCTTCTCTAACCTGCAGTCAGTCCTATTTGCCTTCTTCAAACCCCACCTTGATCTAAGGATGCTTGATCTCAGGAGATGAGTAGGTCCCTGGCCCCATCTCTCTCCCTTCTGCCCCTGAGCCTTGGGAGTGCTCCAAAGCCCTCTTTTTCAGTTCTGGGTGAGCCCCTCCCCCTCCCTCGGTCCACTGTCGGACAGATTGAGAGACCCAGGAAGGTAAATAGGAATTTCTAGGCCCAGCTTTGGGCCAAGTCCCTGTGCCACCTCTGATGCTCAGTTCCCCCAAGAATAACAGCAGAAATCTAAACAGGCTTATCCAGAAATAAGAGTAGTCATTAAGGGCTCTAGAGTCTGACTGCCTGGGTTAGAATCCTGGCTTCAGGACTGTGTGGCCTTGGGCTTGGTCACTTCACTTCCCTCTGCCATGGTTTCCTCATCTGTAAAATGGTGATAATAATGCAATAGCAACTTTCTTACAGGGTCTTTTTTTTTTTTTAATTTATTTTTGGCTGTGTTGGGTCGTTGTTGCTGCTTGCGGGCTTTCTCTACTTGCGGCGAGCGGGGGCTACTCTTCGTTGTGGCGCGTGGGCTTCTCATTGCAGTGGCTTCTCTTGTTGCGGAGCATGGGCTCTAGGCGCGTGGGCTTCAGTAGCTGTGGCACACAGGCTTCAGTAGTTGTGGCTCACGGGCTCTAGAGTGCAGGCTCAGTAGTTGTGACACATGGGCTTAGTTGCTCTGCAGCATGTGGGATCTTCCCAGACCAGGGCTCGAACCTGTGTCCCCTGCATTGGCAGGCGGATTCTTAACCACAGGGAAGTCCCCTTATAGGGTTTTTGTGAGGATGAAAGTTAATGCATATAGAGCAGTTAGAACAGGGCCTGCCATATAGTAACAGCTTAGTAAGTTTGTTGTTATCTGGCTCTGATTCTTGGGGAGTATAAGATCTGTCCCTCTTTCAGGAAGGGAAAAAAGCTGTTAATTGGCTAATGGATTCTGGAAATGGCAAATAGAGGACCACCTTCAATTGGTAGTTGCTTGGAGTTCTGTGTTGAGAAGGATTCTGAGGTTCCTTGGAAGTGAGCACTGGGATTGATTAGCAACATCTGCCATGGATACAATGAAGGAATAGCAGTTTATGTCCACATATTTGCTGCCTCTGGGTGAGGTCTTTGCCTTCAGTGACTAATTCAGCACTCATAGTGGAGACACTCAAGTTGTTGTCATCTTCATATAGGGTTTTAGTCTCTTGAGAAGGACGAGTGGTCGCTAGCTCTGCTCCAGCCACTCCCATCCCTGGTCTTCTCCTAGTTACCCTCTGCTACCAGAAAGGTGGTCTCTCAGTCCTCCAGGACACCTCTTTCCATATTCCATTTACTACATTCAGCATACATTTATTGCTGCTTACTGTGGGCTGGGAACATTGATTGATTGCTGCTATCAGTTATGCATACTAGGAAAACCAGAGTTTGTGCCATAGGAAAGTTCCAGTATACCATGGGGAAGGTAAATGATGATGTAATTTATTATGCTTGGTAGGATCTAGAGAGGTTTTCTAGAGGAATTGTCTAGCTGGGCCATGAACAAAAAGAATTTTTAGCATGAGACATGGGACAAAGAGACCTTGGGGTGAGAACCCAGGGGTCTATGTGGAAAATCTCTCAATTGTCTAGGATGGGTGGAGTAAAAGAGGCAGGAGTGGAGGGAAGAGAAGAAACTACAGATGTGGACCATGCAGGGCTTTGGATGACTGGCTGAAGAGTTTGGGCTCCACCCCACTGGTGACAAGAAGCTTGCAGACCCCTGCAAGTAGCCCCCTAGTCCCCGGGAAAAGGGCATCACACAACCCGGGCATCCTCACTCTGAACACACACTCCTCCTGTTTCAGCTTTTACTCTTCCTTTCCACACATCAGACACTGCTTCTAGACTCCCAGTTAGGGGAGAAGGGTCTGGGGGCTTTCCCCTGGGGCAGCTTGGGTCAGCAACTCTGGCTTCTGCCCACAGGGAGCCTGGTGGATTTTCTCAAGACCTCCGCAGGCATCAAGCTGACCATCAACAAACTCTTGGACATGGCAGCCCAAGTAAGGAGACTGGGGAGGGGCTGGGCATGGGCACAGGGCAGTGGGATAAGGATGTCTGGCCCAGGACTGCTGACCTGTACCTGGCCTGCAGATTGCAGAGGGCATGGCATTCATTGAAGAGCGGAATTACATCCACCGTGACTTGAGGGCCGCCAACATCCTGGTGTCTGACACCCTGAGCTGCAAGATCGCAGACTTTGGCCTAGCACGCCTCATTGAGGACAATGAGTACACAGCCAGGGAGGGTAGGTATGGGATATGAGGGAAGTCTGGGGCCTGCAGGGTCTGGCCAAGCAGACCCAGGTGACCTCACTTCCTCCCTCCAGGGGCCAAGTTTCCCATTAAGTGGACAGCACCAGAAGCCATTAACTATGGGACATTCACCATCAAGTCGGACGTGTGGTCTTTTGGGATCCTGCTGACGGAGATTGTCACTCATGGCCGCATCCCTTACCCAGGTCAGGGTCAAGGGCAGGAGCTGAAAGGGTGATGGGGAAGGGCAGCAAATTCATGTCTTTCCACTTACTTCTTCCCAGGCTAAGAATCTGAAACTCTCTAGCTGTTTCTCCTCCATCATCTCAGGGGTGGCACTCTTACATCCCCAATTAGGTGCACATCTCCCAGGCCTGGCTTCCATCTCTGTCTCTGGATCTCTCTTCCCTCAACAATCCCAGCTCTTTTCTTTAGTTCTAACACAGGCAGCCTAATATGTAGAAGAGGATCTGGCCTGGGAGGCAAGAGGCCTGCTTCTTATTACCAGGTCTGCCACTGATGCTTTCTGTTTGGCTTTGATCAGATCATTCCTTTTTTCTCCAGTTGTAAAACGTGAGGTTAGAACAGTACCTGACCCATACGAAGCACTCAAGAGTGTTAGGTTTTATTATTAATCACTATGGGCAAGTGACTTGGGCAGGTGACTTTACCTCTCTGAGCCTCAGTTTCATGATATGAGAAACAAGATTATTTGTGAAAGAGCTTGACTCATAGTAGGTGTTCACTAAACACTGACTTCCCGTCCCTCTGAAGCCTTCCATGTAGAGTGAGAGAGATGTGTAAACAGCTAATTCCCACCCTCTCCCATTCCTCCCTCTATCTCCTGGACAGTCCTTTACTCTTGAATTCAGCCAAGACAGGAATGAAATTTTTTTTGGAAGGAACTTGCTAGGAAACTCTGGGGAAAGGAAATAGAATACAAAGACAGGGTAAGGAGGTCATGGAGCACAGTGGTCGGACTTGCAGAAGCTTCCCACATCCCCATCAGTGTGCACAGAACTTTGCTCCTGGGAAGGTAAAGACACCTTAGAATCAGGTGAGGGTATGCAGGCCTTCCCTGCCCTGGACTTGCCCCATCACAGAGTCCAGCGGCAGCGCCGGGGCTAGAAACACACTCGTTGTCCTGCCAAGAGCTCACACTGCTCCCTTAGAGAATTTTTCTATTAGAAGAATAAAGGCAGTGAAAGCATGATGATAAATGGCAACTGACACATGGCTTCAGGGTCAGGGAAACTATGGGGAGTAATGGGGACCTGGGTGAACTTGCATCTGCTCTAGCAGATGGTTGCTATTAAGACATGGGGGCCCAAAAAACAGATCTTTGTTTTTTCAAGAGAAGCCAAAACTTGGAGTTTTAGGAAAATTTTCCCATTTCCAAATATTGGTGATGATTCAGATTGTTTAAAAATGCCAAAAGGGGGGACATCCCTGGTGGTCCAGCAGTTAAGATTCCATGCTCCCAATGCAGGGGGCATGGGTTCGATCCCTGGTTGGGGAACTAAGACCCCGCATGCCAAAAATAATAATAATAATAATAATACACACACACACACACACACACACACACACACACAAACAAAAAAAACACTATAAGGGGCGAAGCCAAAGTAGGTCTGTGGGCTGTGGGCTGTATTTAGGCTGGGTGTAGCCAATAGGTTTGTACCCTTGTTCCCTGGCCTATGTCCTTCAGTGTCCTGATTTTGAAATCTGAGTGACACATAGCTAGAGGCCCCCCAGGGGAAAGGCCTGGGGAAGAGAGGTCTCTATTGACTAGGGTCCAGTCTGAAGCTTTGTAGGAGTAAAACTTCTGTTTTGCTAGGACCCTCTAGGGGTTAGGCTCTGGGGACTGCCTGTCACAGTCTCTTCTCAGGAGAATGAAGGAGAAACCAGAGGCCATACGGGTAATTTAGAAACAGGAAGCTATATTTCTGCTGTGCCCATGCAGTTCTCCAGAGCAGCTCCTCTTGGGGTCTACATGCAAAGAGCCTACTATGGGGGCCAGGATCAGCACCAAGGGAGGGAAGTGGCCCAAAGATGATTTCATCTGGGTCATGGAGGGGCCTAGTGAATCTTCTCTGCCCCATGCAGGGTCTGCCTTGCTGCGGTCCAGGGTCCATCTGGATTCCTGATGCAGCATCTCGTGTGCCTGTTCTCAAAGCTGGAGAAGCCTCCCCATTGTCCTGGCTGTGGGCCCCCATCCTGCCCTGGGCCCTGACCACTCCATCCTTCCCTACCAAATAATCATCATTACAGGTACTCTTTATGCTGCATCTCCTCTTCCAGGCAGCATCCTCAATGCTATATATACACTTTCTCTTTCAATCCTGATAACACCTCTATGAGGTAGGAGCTACTGTTATCCCATTTTCCAGATGAGGAAACTGAGGCTCAGAGAGGTGCCATGGCTCACCCAAAGTCTCACAGCCACATGTGTGCGTTATTGAGTGTTTAAGCCATAGCAGACACTACAAGTGGCACGACTGACATTTAGCAGGTACCGCGAGATGAATACCTTACCATTGATGAAGACCAAGATCCCTTTGGATTGGTGTTCACACCATACCAGTTGTCAAATATCTTGACCATCACCCCTGCCTGTGGGCTTCCAAAGCCTGGAGGCTTGATGTCAGTTCTCCCATCAACCTCTAGGGATGACCAATCCTGAGGTGATTCAGAACCTGGAGCAAGGCTACCGCATGGTACGACCTGACAACTGTCCAGATGAGTTGTACCACCTTATGATGCTGTGCTGGAAGGAGCTCCCGGAGGACCGGCCCACCTTTGACTACCTGCGCAGCGTGCTGGAGGACTTCTTCACAGCCACAGAGGGCCAGTACCAGCCGCAGCCCTGAGGAGCCTAGCTGGCTGGGGCTTGGAGCCCTCCCCCTACCTAGCCAACCTGGCTCGGGGAGATGCAGTTCCTGTGTTACACCCATGTGGCCTATGCACATATGGACTCTGCATGTGAATCCCACCCACATGCGACACATACACTTCTCCTGTCCTGTACACGGGTTCTGTAGTTGGGTGGGCTCTGCACATGTGTCTTGTACATGTGTGGCCTGTGCATATATGTCTTGGACACTTGTCCAAGTTGTCCCCTTCTGGGCCCGCCCACTTCTGAGACCACCAAAGAGGGGAGAGAGGCCTGTGATTGACACCAGCTTCTCCCCACCCCTTTTTCCTTTCCCCTGGTCATCAAGAAGCTCCTTGAGGGCTGGGACCTTATCTAATACCTCTGTGCGCTCCTCTTTGGTGCCTGGCACCCATAAGGAGCTCAATAAATGTCTGTTGGTGAAGATTGCACATCTTTCTGCTCCCCACTCCAATCTCCTTTTCCTTGGGAGTGGGGAGTGAGCGTTCAGAAGATGGAAACTGGGGCACCCTGAATTGGGGTGAAAGATGGGATGAAGGGGTGTCTGAACTTTTTCCAGCCCTGCTGATGTTGGGGGCCAAGAGGAGGTCCCTATACTTTGCTGTATGGGTTCTTTGAACCCCTTCAAACGCCCACCCCAAAGGATTATGGGCAACCCCTACCCAGAACCTCCTAGAGAGTAGATGTGTCCCAAGACACTCCCCCCTCCCATTATATAAATGCAACAGCATTTTTGAGAGCTACTGATTCAAGGACTATATTTGACCTTAGATATGTTCTGATTCACCTTCAAGGTGTTTTTAAACATTGAGTTTATTCACTCACTTAACAAATATTTATTGAACTGTGTGCTAGGCATGATTCTGGGCTCATAGGATATGCAGTAGATAAAATCTCTGGAGCTTACACTCCGTAAAGGAAGATAGACAATAAGCATCACAAAGAAGTAAATGGTATGGTATGCTACAAGGTGATAGTGCTAAAGGGAAAAAAGAGCAAGGTAAGAGGAATTAGGAATGTCATGTTTGGGGGAGGTTTGTAGTTTTAAAGAGAGTGGTCTGGGAAGGTCTCATTGAGCAGGTGAATTTTGAGCAAAGATTTGAAGGTGAGGGAGTGAGCCACGTGGTATGCAGGATGAGCAGTCAGGCAGAGGGAACAGCCTGAGGCAGAAGCTCGCCTGGCAAGCTCTGAGAGGTAAAGGTAGCCTGAGGGAGGGGGATACATCCTATGGGGCCTGGGGCAGTGTGGCCTTTGCAGGAGCCATTTTGAGGAGCCTTTGCAGGGTGCCGAGCCATGACATGATCTGACTTACATTTTAAAAGGATGGCTCTTACTGCTGTCTTGAAAGTAGACTGAGTTAGCAGTCAGTTTATAAAACTGGGGTAGTTTTGCATAAAACTCCAGATTTCTGCCTTCTCTTGAAAAAAATAGGAAGATTTGGCTCTTTTGGGCTTACCTGTCCTCATGGAGCTGAGTAAGTGGCCAATGCCTTCAGGTGGGGTATGAGCTCTCCCATTGCCAGAGTCCCCTTTGCACTCTATTGCTCCCAGACAATGAACCTGAGTGTTAGTGGTTACTTATCATCATGTTCGGGCTGTTGTTTTTATAAAAAGAGGAAAATGAAAAAATTTTTGCACCCATATTTCCATTAAGAAGTGGGAAAATTAAAGATCCCTGAAGATGGCAGTGTGTTTGAAGAAAGATGGGGAGAAGGACATATTTCTTTAGAAAGTGAAAAAGAATGCAATATTAAAAACAAGCAAAGTACTTGAATCGAACCAATATAAATATAAATCCACTCATTTACATCACCTGCGTGACCTCTGCAGGCGTCTGAGTTTGTGATTCCTGTTCTGCATTTTATAAAACGCTGCCACACCCATGACCTCATCTGATCCCCACCCTCCTCCTCCTTTGGACACTGCTGCAGCCACAGAGTTGGTGAACTTTGTTTTCTTACACTCTCCATTTTACTAAGAGGGAAATGGGGGCCCAGAAATGTTCCTGGCTAGGAAGCAGCAACACAGAACTGGGAATAGGGTTTATTCCCTGGTCTTTTGCTGCTTCTATAATAGAAGTGCCCAGTCTTAGGTCTGTTACGTTTGTAATTAGTGGCCCAAATGCAGTTCCCAGGTGAGGAACACAAGTGCCCAAACAGTCTTTAAGCTGTAAAGGGCGTAAAAAAATGTATCTATTGACTATAGGATCATGAGTAACTTACTTGGCACATAGTAAGCACTCACTAAATATTAATATTGTTGTAGTTGTTATTTTAATAGCCCATCACAGTGCTTTTCAATCTGTAGCTTTCAATAATGATTAGTTGATGACTGATCTAGTGCAGTGGTTCTCAACGGTAGGGTGGGGGGCACTTTTACACTCCCTCCAATCCCCTCCCCCTTGCCCTGGAGACATTTTGCCACGTCTGAGGACAATTTCTGTTGTCACAGCTGGGGGTGGGGGCAGGGTACTACTGGCATCTAATAAGTAGAGGCCAAGGATGCTGTTAAAAATCCTACAGTAAAAAAAAAAAAAAAAAAAAAAAATCCTACAGTGCACAGGACGGTCCCCTACAACAAAGAATTATCCAAAATATCAATAGCTTCAGTATCCTGAGAAACTCTGCTCCCAGTATAAGGGGACAATCAGTTTCGTCCCATCTAAAGGCACTCAGTTCTCCTAGGTGACTGCATCAGGGACGTAGGCTTTGGAGTAAGAAAGGCTGGGTTCTGCCACTTTTTTTAAAAAATTTATTTTTATGTTTTTTTATTATTTTTGGCTGTGTTGGGTCTTCGTTTCTGTGCGAGGGCTTTCTCTAGTTGCGGCAAGCGGGGGCAACTCTTCATCGCGATGCGCGGGCCTCTCAATATCGCGGCCTCTCTTGTTGTGGAGCACAGGCTCCGAACGCGCAGGCTCAGTAGTTGTGGCTCACGGGCCCAGTTGCTCCGCGGCATGTGGGATCTTCCCAGACCAGGGCTCGAACCCGTGTGTCCTGCATTCGCAGGCGGATTCTCAACCACTGCGCCACCAGGGAAGCCCCCTGCCACTTTTTTAATGTGCCTCTGGTGCATAGTAGGCATTCAAAAAATTACGATTGAAAATTGAACGTAATTACTGTGTGACTCTGAGGAAGCCACAAAGTTCCGAACTTCGTTATCTTTGTTAAATGGTGATAAAAAGCCCCCCTCCACGGGCTTCCCTGGTGGCGCAGTGGTTGAGAATCCGCCTGCCAATGCAGGGGACACGGGTTCGGGCCCTGGTCTGGGAAGATCCCACATGCCGCGGAGCAACTGGGCCCGTGAGCCACAATTACTGAGCCTGCGCGTCTGGAGCCTGTGCTCCGCAACAAGAGAGGCCGCGATAGTGAGAGGCCCGCGCACCGCGGTGAAGAGTGGCCTCCACTTGCCGCAACTGGAGAAAGCCCTCGCACGGAAACGAAGATCCAACACAGCCATAAATAAATAAATTAAAAAAAAAAAAAAAAAAAAAAAAAGCCCCCCTCCAAAGCCGTCGTGAAGAATAACGGAGATGACTGAGATAATGTCGGTAAAGCTATTGCACAGCGTTTGGCCTACAGCAGTTTCCTGTCCTTTGTCAATTTATTTCTCCTGCTCCAAACTCAGCTGAGTGACCTTGCGCAAGTCACTTTCCACCGTAGGCCTCTGTCAAATGACAAAGTTGGTCTCTGATCTCCAAGCACTCTCCCAAAGCCGAATGGGACAGCGAAGTTTGCAGTCCGGCTTTCTTCCCCCGGGACGAATGGTACGGTCCTAGGGCAGCCCCACCCCCTGTCGCGGACCTTGGTACAGGCCCAAGGGGCCCTCCGAGGCCTCGCCGGGCTGCCCTTGCCCCCCGCCGAGTTCCGGGCCGTCCCGCCGCCTCTGATTGGCTGGAGCGGTGCCCGGGCTGCGCGGCTATAGGTGAGCCCGGGCGGGGACGGGCGGAACGCGCTGGAGGCCCGCCCCCTCTCTGTTGGGTCGGACGCTGAGCGGAGCCGGCGGCGGGCGGGAGGGTGGACGGACAGACTGACGGGAGGGACGGGAGGCGAGCAAGATGGCGCAGACTCAGGGCACCAGAAGGAAAGTCTGTTACTACTACGACGGTGAGTACAGTCCTCGCGCCGGGGGCGGGGGCGGGGCCGGGCTAGGCGGGATCTGGGAGAGGGAGCCGAGGAGATCTGAGGGGGGGACGCTGAGGCGTTGGGGAAAGACTGAGGGAGGAGGCTGAGAGAAGGAGGCTGAGAGGAGGTCGAGGCTGAGGGCGGAGGCTGAAAAAAGGTGGTCGGGGCTGAGGGAGGAGGCTAAGAGGAAAGGAGGTGGAGCCTGAGGGAGGAGGCTGAGGGGAAGGAGGTCGAGGCTGAGAGGGTCGCCTGGGGAAACCTGAGGTCACTTTGGAGGGGACTTATGAAGTCTGATGTGGAGTTTGCGGCGGCCTCCCAGAGGGGAGGCTGAGTCCGAGGGGGGAGGCAGAATCTGGTGGAGAAGGTTTCAGGGTTACATGTTACTGCTGAGAATCCGAAGGTCTCTCACTGCCCCTTTCCTTCCTCATCTGTTCTGGTGAGAGGCCATCAGAGCTCACCAGCATCCCTCCCCATCTCCTAGCAGGCCCTGCAGTTGCTGCTGGGAAATGGGACCCCTGAGGTTGGAAGGAGAAGGATGCAACTTGTTACAACAAACTTTTTCATTGAACAGAGATCTGTGGAGCAGCAACTTCCTCTGTTCTAGGTAGCATTTAGGGGCTGGGGCCATGGGAAGACCAAAGCACTTGTCACCTTCCTCTCAGTCTGGAGGAGCAGGTAGACATTGACAAAGAATTGCTCTCCACTATCAGGCTGGGAGGAAGGACAGCTCAGAGTGTTCTGGGAGCACAGAGAAGAAACACCCGCCCAGCCTGAGGAGTCAGGCAAGGAGGTGCCGTCTCAGTTAGGACCTGATGAACAGGAGTTATTAGCCAGGCCCAGGAAGGGCAAAAATAAGAGCAAGTTGAGAGGTAAGAGAGAGGACAGCACGTTTGAAAAACGGCAGGTGTATGTACAGAATGGTGGAGGCATAGATTTGAGGGCACAGTGTTAGAAGGTAGAGAGCAGGGGTGAGAGAAAGGTTGCAAGTGATGAGGCTGGAGAAGTAAATGGGGACCAGATCATGAAGGGCTGGGCATAACACCCTAAGGAAGTTGGACTTTATTCTGAGGGCACTTGTGAATCATTCAAGTTGTATGCAGGTTAGTGACATCATCAGATTTATACCTTGGAACTATCACTCTGTGACAGAAATTAAACTCATGAATGGAGAAGTAAGGAAGAAGACAAGGATCCCAAGTTTCTGATTTGGGCAGTTTGATGCTGAGTGTTTGTAGAAGGCAGTATCAGTTGATAACTTTGGGTTTTGTTTTATTTATTTATTTACTTATTTGGCTGCTTTGGGTCTTCGTTGCTGTGCGCCAGCTTTCTTGAGTTGCGGTGAGCGGGGGCTACTCTTCGTTCGGTGCCCGGGCTTCTCACTGCGGTGGCTTCTCCTGCTGCGGAGCACGGGCTCTAGGCGCGGGCTCAGTAGTTGTGGCTTGCGGGCTCTAGAGCGCAGGCTCAGTAGTTGTGGCGCACGGGCTTGGTTGCTCCGCGGCATGTGGGATCTTCCCGGACCAGGGCTCGAGCCTGTGTCCCCTGCATTGGCAGGTGGATTCTTAACCACTGCGCCACCAGGGAAGTTCCGGGTTTTGTTTTTTAAAGAAATATTTGTTGAGATGTCTGGGGGGTATCCAAGTAGAGGTGTCCAGTAGGCAGTTGGCCATTCATTCAGGTCTGCAGTTTAGAAGACAAACAAGAAGATAGAGATTTTTGGTGATTGTCAGAATACATACATACAGGTGATAATTTTATTTATAGAAGAGGATGCAGTCACCCTCGCATCCCATGTAAGAAGTTGTATAGGTTGAAAAGAGAAGAGGGTCCAGGGCGGAATTCTAAGGAAGTGGACTGAGAAAAAGTCTAGCGTTCTTCATGCTCTGCACTCCCTTGCCATAGCGTTTGTCACTGTGTATTGGAATTGCCCATTTACTTGTTCATACTTCTTAAAGACAGTAAGCTCCTTAGGGAAAGGGATCATGTTTTGTCTACCTTTGTACGCTCAGTCCCCAAAACAGTGCCTAGCTCATAGTAGGCACATATTTTCTCAAGAAATACTTGTTGATTAAATGAATAAAGATACAAAGGGAATGACCAGGGATGTAAGTGAACCAAAAAGTGTTGGGTTACAGTAGCCAAAAGAGGGAGGGAGTGGCCGAGTGTTGGCAACAGCTGTTTCCTGTGCAGGGTTTGGAACTGAAGCTGAATTGCAGTAGATTGAAGAATGAATGGATGGGTTAAGAGGAGACATTAGGTTGAACTTTTTTTATTTTTATTTTTTTATATTATTTTTGGCAGCGCTGCGCAGCATGCGGGATCTTAGTTCCCTGACCAGGGATCGAACCCGTGCCCCCTGCAGTGGAAACACGGAGTCCTAACCATTGGACTGCCAGGGAAGTTCCTAGGCCGATCTTCTAAAGGAAGCTTGTTGGGGCAGAGAGAGAGGGTTGTTGATAAAGGGGAGATGTAGTGGCTGAGAGTTGAGTATATGCAAATTCTTATGGAAAATAGCCAGATATTGGAGAGAGGAGCTAGTAATGATGCAGATCCCTGAGAAGAGACCAGGTGAGATGGAAACCAGAGCACAGGTAGGGACGCTAGTCTTGCAAGGGGAAGTTCCTCTGGGACGAGAGGTTAAGTGGCAAGGAAAAGTTCAGAGATAGATAAGTTTGAAGGGGAGATGATGGGGAGAAAGTGGAGGGAGTTTTCAAGATGAGGTAAGAGAATATTCCTTTTCCTGAGAGTGGGGGAGGGCAGTTGGTAGAGTAGGAATCTTGAAGAGAGACAGCTGTTATGAAAGAGGGAGCCAGGAAAAAAAATTGGAAGGATTGCTGAACAGTGATGAGGGCTGGCGTCTGTGACTTTGTAGCCTTATCAGTTTGCACAGTTTTGTGACCTCTACACTCTCAGTTTAAACAGAGAAAAAGTGGAAAGACATCAGTCTTTAGAGAAGGGAGATTTCTTACTTTTTGAGAAACTACTTGTGAGTTTTGCAGTGAGGTCACTAGTTTGGGGCTCAGATTTGGCTCTGCCACTCAGAAGCTTTGAAGTATTGGGCAAGTCATTTTACCTTTCCGGGCCTCAGGTCACTCCCCTATAAAATTGAGAAACTATGAGAACAGTGCAAAAAGCTCTTTTTAAAAAAGTTTTAAAAAGTTTAAAAAAGCTGGATTGGTTCCACGACCCCAGTGCAAATATCAAAAGGATGCTCAAATTCCTTACATAAAATTGCATAGTATAGTAGGCCCTCCTTAGCCAGGGTTAGTGGATGGGGAGGGCCAATTCTATATAAAAGCATTATTTCTTTTTAAAGTCTCTCAGCAACCTGATTAAAAACTGTTAAGGAAAATGGTATCTTTGGGCCCCACCCTCAGGTACTCCCTTAGCTTTCTAGATAAGTTATCTTAGTTCCCCAAGTCTAAACCTTGGCTGGATTCTGGGTTGATAGGCCAGAGATATGGGTAAGCAGGAAGCCAGTTATATCGCATAGTAATGACCTTGTGACTCCTGACTGCCCACAAGTTGGGTCTGCATCTGGATGTCTCTGCCAATGCCTTGAGAACCTGTTCTACCCCCCACCATGGCTGATAAGGTTGTCTGAGGAGCCCTGGGAACAAACTTTTCTGCCTGCCTTCCCTGCTACTGCGTCTCAAAATCTGTGTCTGTATGGGACAAGCGTCCCCCTTGAATGCCACTGCATGCTGTGCTCTGGCTGAGAGCACAGGCCTCACTAAGATTAAGAGAAGAGGATGAAAGGACATTAGGTAAAAACTAAGGAAATCTAAATAAAGTATGGACTTTTAGTTAATGATAATGTATCAATATTCCTTCATTAATTGTAACAAATACTTTTTATTTTACTAATGTAAAATATTAGTAGTAGGGGAAATAGTAGTGTAGTATCTAAGAATTCTGTACTTCTTTGCAATTTTTCTGTAAATCTAAAATTGTTCTATAAAATAAGGTTTATTTAAAAAGAGAGAGAAGAGGATGAGATCCTAAATATCCAACTGTTTAGAAGTTTCCCATTATCCCAGGCCATGTCTGTGCCAAAGAGAATTGGAGTGTGGCTTGGATGCTGTTGGTGGCATTCCCCGCAGTGCATTGCTCCCTGGAATGAAGCCTGTTTCTGGCACTACCAATCAATGATTAAGAGGTTGGGGCCTTTTTTTCACTGGTGCTGAAAGATCTGCCTCATCCTGATGGACTTCCAAAGAGAGAACTTTGGGTGTGCAATTCACGTGATTTTGAAATATTGTTCCAAGAACTTTCTACCAAGTAGACTCACAGAGCCCTTTAGATTAAGTGCGAACTGAAGTAGGTACCTGGGAAACCCAATGTAGTTTTTAGCATTCCGGATTCGGAGTTAGAAGGGTTGACTCCCAGATCATTCATTAGCTGTGTGATCTTGAGCAGGCACATAACTTCTCTGAGTCTCACCTCAGTTCCTTGAATCTTTATTGAGCCTTTATGATGTACAGGGCATATTTGTCCTTGCCTTCAAGGAGCTAGTCTTGTAGACATAAAATAGATATGTAAATAATTTAGATACAAAGCAAAATTACATGCCATATATAAATTGCATGCAGAGGAAGAGACCATTTATTCTGATCAGGACTATGGTTGGAGCTTGAGCTGGGCTTTGTAGTATGAGGATCATCAGAGAAGGAATGACATTCCAGGTCAAAGGAACAGTCTGAACAAAGGATACTTTGGTGTGAAGGTGAATGCCATGTTCAGGAAGCTGATAATAATCTAGTGCGTTTATAGCAGAGATTGGCAAACTTTCTGTAAAGGGCCAGATAGTAAATATTTTAGGCTTTGTGTACCATATAGGTGGTCTCTGTGGTAACTATTTAACTACTCAATTCTGCCATTATAATGTGAAAGTAATCATAGATAATATGTAAACTAATGGGCATTGTTGTGTTCCATAACATCTTATATACAAAAAACAGGCAGCTAGTTGTATTTGGCCCAAGGGCCATAATTTGCCTGCTCAGGTCTAGAACAGAGAGAGAGAAAGAGAGCGCGAGAGAGAGAGTGCGTGTGTGCGTGTGTGTGCACGCGCACGCGCATGTGTGTGCTGGGGCAGGGTGGTGGTGGTAGGAAGTTGGAAAAGTAGATTAAGAAACTCCTTTAATGCCAGGCTACTGAAGTTGTTCTTTATTCTTTATCCTGTAGGGGATGGGGAACCATTAAGGATTTTTGAGTAGGCGAGTGATGTTATCAAAGCTGTATATTAGGAAAATAACTGGTAACCGTATGGCAGATAGTTTGAATTGAAGGCAGAGGGACCAATTAGAAGGTTATTGCTATCGATGAATCAAGAGATGGTGAGTTTAGTCTTCTTATCTATAAACTGGGGATAATACTCCCTGTCCTAACTGTTTTACAGGGTTTTTGTGAGAATCCAGTAGGAAAATGAATGTGAGTGTACGTTGACACCGTAAAGTGTCATGATGTGCAAGAGGTGAACTGTGGCTTACAGTAATTCTAAGTAGTGATGGTTATTTTGGGAGTTGTGGGAGTTGAATACCTTGGAGATATAGTGAGGTGAGTCACCTCACTCGCTGCTGTTCCCCAGTAGCTTTGGAATGACCTCCTCACACTATCCTAGTGCCTGTAGGCTCCAGGGGAAAAAACTGGGCTAGACAGACATCCTTAAGTGCTCATCTCACCAAGGTCCCCTGCTTTTTGTTTGTTTTTTCTTTTGGAGTTACCCTTCCTTGAGGTGGGAGAGAATCTTGGAGCCTAGGATGAACCAGAAAGAGAGTTTGCCTAGAAATTTGTTGTAAAAATTCATGGGTTCTCCTGGGAGTGTATGTCTAACTGTGTCACTGAAACTGTCACTCTTTCTTCTTCAGGGGATGTTGGAAATTACTATTATGGACAAGGCCACCCAATGAAGCCTCACCGAATCCGCATGACTCACAATTTGCTCCTTAACTATGGTCTCTACCGAAAGATGGAAATCTATGTGAGTTACTGGGAATGTCACCCCTCCCTAACCTCGTCAGCTCTGGTTCCCCATATGTCATTCATTATCTCATTTTTTCAACTACTCATTTATCAAATGTGTTGAGTGACTGTTATGTGGCAGGCACTGTAAATGATAGAGATTCTCTGTTTTTAAGTGCTGGTGCTGGTTTTTAAGTGCTCACTCTAGTGCTGGTGACTAACATGTACACAAATAAATTGTACTACAGTGTGTAAGTGCAACAGTGAAAAAATGTATAAGGTGCAGAGATAATAAAGTATGAAGGTGGAAGGGAGCCTTGGAATGTTTTCTAGAGGTGATATCTGAGCAGTGTTTTAAAGATTGAATAGAATTTAGCCTGGAGTTCAGGAGGGGACTGGCATTCTAGGCCGAGGAAAGAACATATACAAAAAGGCAGAGAGGTAAGAACAATATGGTGTGTTTGGGGAAAATATGAGTAGTTCAGTGTGCAGGTATTGCTGTAGTATAAAGTTCACAGGTGTGAGAGAGGGGAGCTAGAGCTGGAGAGGTCAGCAAGGATTGGATGTACTAAGCAACTCTGTGGCGCCAGGGTCAAAAAATCCAATGGCTGGAGAAAAAAAAAAAAAAAAGAGTGATTGGAACTGTGTTGAACTAGATGCCAAGTCTCTAGTTACTAGAGAGTATGGACTGTCTAACATCTTGACTCAGCTCCAGCTGATGACTTTTGCCCCATCTATCAGTTTTTAAAGAGAAGCCAGAACTTTAGATTATTATGTAAAATCTCCCAGGTTTAAAATGTTGGCCCAAGTTTGTTTGTTTGTTTGTTTTAAATGTGTACAAACAAAAGCACATGAGCATATCTGTGGACCAAATTTGGTCCAAAGGTTCCCAGTCTGAACCTCTTCTGGAAGCTGTGAAGAACAAGTGAAGTATTTTATTTATTTATTTATTTTTTATTATTTATTTAATTTATTTATTTAATTAATTAATTTAATTAATTAATTTAATTTATTTATTTTTGGCTGTGTTGGGTCTTCGTTGCTGCGCACGGGCTTTCTCTAGTTGCGGTGAGCGGAGGCTACTCTTCGTCGTGGGGCGCAGGCTTCTCATTGCAGTGGCTTCTCTTGTTGGGGAGCACGGGCTCTAGGCATGCGGGTTTCAGTAGTTGTGGCACACGGGCTCAGTAGTTGTGGCTTGCGGACTCTAGACTGCAGGCTCAGTAGTTGTGGCACACGGGCTTAGTTGCTCCGCGGCATGTGGCATCTTCCCGGACCAGGGCTCGAACCCATGTCTCCTGCATTGGCAGGTGGATTCTTAACCACTGCACCACCAAGGAAGTGCCACAAGTGAAGTATTTTAAATGAGAGATAGGAACAGGCATGCATTTTAGAAACAGGGAGGCCAGTTAGGAGGCTGTCACAAGGGTCCAAATGAGAAAATAAAGAGAGACTGGAGGCCTATGTTGTCTTTTTTTTTTTTTTTTTAATTTATTTATTTTTGGCTGCGTTGGGCTGCGCGAGGGCTTTCTCTAGTTGCGGCGAGCAGGGGCTACTCTTCGTTGCAGTGCGTGGGCATCTCGTTGCGGTGGCTTCTCTTGTTGCAGAGCACAGGCTCTAGGCGTGTGGGCTTCAGTAGTTGTGGCACACGGGCTCAGTAGTTGTGGTGCACAGGCATAGTTGCTCTGTGGCATGTGGGATCTTCCTGGACCAGGGCTCAAACACGTGTCCCCTGCATTGGCAGGCGGATTCTTAACTACTGCGCCACCAGGGAAGGCCCCTATGTTGTCTTACAGTTAGAGCATAAGAGTCTTGTTAAAAGTCTGTGCTGACAGCTTAAGTAACCTAGCAACAGCAGTATCCTTCCTCACCATTCCAGAGACTGAAAGGAGATAAGTCTCTGTCCCAGATGGCCGTGTCATGTCTCTAGAGCCACTGGAGGAGGCAGCTGGGGAAGCAAGGAGGGAAGGTAGACAGAGGAGCAGACGGATCTTGGGACTAGAGCATTTTCAGGTGTGAAGGGCATCTGGGAATGAAAAACATAAAAGGTAGCAGAGGTTTCCAGGAACTCTAGGGGGTAGACTAGCATTTAGATAAAGAGACGTTACCTGAATGTGGAATAGTAAGCATCAAGGCCTTATGGCGCTCCCTGTTGCACACCTACACCATGCTGACCTGACCTCAGCTTGCCTCCTTTCCTGCCACTCCCCTCCTCAGAACCCCTCCAAGTCAGCCAGATCAGATTCTGCCTCTTTCCACCCCATCCTGATTGGGAGGATTATTTACTCTGTCCAGTTATATCTTACCCATTTTCAAGTGTTACCTTAAGCACTATTTCTTTTTTTCATTTAACAGATTTTTGTTGAGTACTTGTCATACCCCAGGGACTATATCAACCTCCATGAGTGATATTGAGGTATTAAGAAATGGATCCTGGGCTTCCCTGGTGGCGCAGTGGTTAAGAATCCGCCTGCCAGTGCAGGGGACATGGGTTCAAGCCCTGGTCCAGGAAGATCCCACGTGTGGCGGAGCAACTAGGCCTGTGCGCCACAACTACTGAGCCTGCGCTCTAGAGCCTGGGAGCCACAACTACTGAAGCTCACGTGCCTAGAGCCCATGCTCCGCAACAGGAGAAGCCACTGCAATGAGAAGCCCGTGCAACCACAATGTAAAGTAGCCTCCCCAGCCCCCACCCCTCCAAGGGGCGAAGAAACAAAGACCCAATGCAGCCAAAAATAAATAATAAATTAATAAATTAAAAAAAAAAAAAAAAAAAGAAATGGATCCTGGGACGTCCCTGGCGGTCCAGTGGTTAAGACTCCACGCTTCCAATGCAAGAGGCAAGGGTTCTATCCCTAGTCGGGGAACTAAGATCCCACGTGTCGCACGGCGTGGCCAAGGAAAAAAAAGAAAAAAAATATATATTTATATATATTTTTAAAATTTATTTATGGCTGTGTTGGGTCTTCGTTGCTGTGCGTGGGCTTTCTCTAGTTGCAGCGAGCAGGGGCAACTCTTCGTTGTGGTGTGCGGGCTTCTCATTGCAGTGGCTTCTCTTGTTGTAGAGCATGGGCTCTAGGCACGCGGGCTTCAGTATTTGCAGCACGCAGGCCCTAGAGCATGGGGGCTTCAGTAGTTGTGGCTCACAGGCTCTAGAGTGTAGACTCAGTAGTTGTGGCGCATGGGCTTAGTTGCTCCACGGCATGTGGTATCTTCCTGGACCAGGGCTCGAACCCATGTCCCCTGCATTGGCAGGCAGATTCTTAACCACTGCACCACCAGGGAAGTCCCCCAAGAAAATATTAAAAAAAAAAAAAAAAATTGATCCTATCTTTAAGTGAGAGGAAAAATTAACTAACATTTATTGGTAATTGCTAGGTACCAAGCCAGAGCTACTTGTTATTTCCTTAATCTTTACAGCAACCCTAATTTGGATCACTCTCCACTGTCCTCACCCCACACTCTATTTGTTTTTTTTGTTTTTTTTTTAATTTATGGCTGTGTTAGGTCTTCATTTCTGTGCAAGGGCTTTCTCTAGTTGTCGCAAGCGGGGGCCACTCCTCATCGCAGTGCGCGGGCCTCTCACTATCGCGGCCTCTCTTGTTGCGGAGCACAGGCTCCAGACGCGCAGGCTCAGCAATTGCGGCTCACGGGCCCAGCTGCTCCGCGGCATGTGGGATCTTCCCAGACCAGGGCTCGAACCCGTGTCCCCTGCATTGGCAGGCAGACTCTCAACCACTGCGCCACCAGGGAAGCCCCTCTATTTTTTATTAAAGAGGAAAACTCATCCTAGAAGCTTCCTCACAGATTTCCCTTTAAATCTCCTTGGGTCATTTGCTGTCCTTAGACCATCCACCAGCAATTTGATTCTTGGGGCTGGGTACACGCAACCAAATTGAGATCTCTTAACAAGAAAGAAGGGAAAGAATGGCTCTTTGGGAAGCAACCAACAGTAGCTATCACAGGAGATAATAATACCTTATTGGAGATTACTTCATCTGTGTGGTATTCTTATTGTAAACTTCTAAAGTAAAACCCTAGTATAATCTCTTTCTGAAATCTCTAGACCTTGTTCTCTTTCATGTGATCTTTTTCCTTCTCTGGCTCTACCTCTTTATTGAGTATGAATCGTTAGTCCTCTTCCCCTCAGTAGTGTTTCTTTGCATTCATCCCTTCTTTCTTCTCCTTTCTCTGGGCTATGATTCTAGCATCCCTTTCCCAAAGCACAAAGAGCCATTTATTTTAGTGTCCTGAAATTAATGGCTTTTGAGAGTCAGTCTTGAAAGAAGTTCCCTAGACTGCTCATAGAAGTTTCTGTACCTGAAGGAGACACATTGAAGTTTTTCTGTTTTTTTTTTTTTTTCATTGAAGTTTTTTTCACACCATTTCACCCTCTTTGGTTCCTTCTCCAATTCTGTCTCTACATGTCTAATTAATCTGTCCCAGAGTCTAAATCTTCACTTTTCATCCAGGCATCTTCCTATTTACATAATAAAAATCCTGCTCTCTTCCTTGCCTTGGATGCTAATTTTGTATAGTCCCAGTCTTCTTATTCATTGCCTTCTGTTCTTTTTTTAATGTTTTTATAAAATATTGAAAGGATATGAAAGAATTTTTATAAAATATATGTAGGGTATAAAGAATCACATTATTATTAATACCACCTAGTTTAAGAAAAGGAGTATTTCCATGACTGCTAAAGCTCCTGTATGCCCTTCCCTGATCCTGTCTTCTTCCCCAGAGTTAACCTCTGCCGTGAACTTGGGATTTATTATTTCCTCGCTTGTCTTTATAAGTTTACCATTATGTATTCTTTTTTTTTCTTTTTAAAATATTTATTTATTTATTTATTTTATTTGGCTGCGCCGGGTCTTAGTTGCGTTACTCGGGGTCTTTAGTTGCGGCATGTGGGATTTGGTAATACGGGATCTAGTTCCCTGACCAGGGATCAAACCTGGGCCCCCTGCATTGGGAGTGTGGAGTCCTAACCGCTGGACCACCAGGGAAGTCCCTACCCGTATGTATTCTTAAATAATACATGTTTTACTTTTACATGTTTGAATGTTACGTAAATGGAGCCATACAGTATTTATTATGTGACTTGCCTTTTTTGCTCAGCATGTTCCTAAGTTAAGAGTCATTCATGTTGATACATGTAGCTGTATTTATTTTCACTGTATTTCTTTGAAAGAATATACTACAAGTTGTCTATTTTATTATTATTGGTGGGCATTTGGTTTGTTTCTAGTTTTGAGCTACTACAAACACTGCTGCTGTGAACATTCTTGAGCATGTTTCTTGGATGCATATATGCTACAGTTTCACAAGGGGATGTACTAGGAGTAGAATTGCTGGGTCAGGACATAGGTACACAGTCACCCTTATTAAATAATGCCAAAATGGTTTCCAGTTGCCACCAGTGTAGAAGAATTACAGTTGCTCCTAGTCCTTGCCAACACTTGATTTTGTTATATTTAAATTTTTTTGCCAGTTTATGTTTCTCTTGTTACTGGTGAGGTTGAGGATCTTTTTACAGGTTTCCCTATTGAAGTTCCTATTCAAGCCTTCTGCCCATTTTTCTTTTTGATTGTCTGGTTATTGTTTTGTTTCTCTTTTAATTGGACCTTGGATACACAGAATTGGGTTAATCATTATCCTTGGCTTATAAGCATCCAAAGAAGGTTCATGCTTGGCCTTCTTTTTAAAAATTTTATTTTATTGTTTATTCATTCATTTTACTTAAATATTTTAATAATGCAGTGAACTTCCATATTCCTACGACCCAATCACTCTTCTAAATTTCATGTTTATCATTCTCTTGCCTATCATATTGTTATGTTTATCATGTATTACGTGCCTAAACAAGTAATAGTATTTATTTACTTGTTTTTGAATTCTTTAAAAAAGGTATCATGCTACGTGTAGTCTTTGGGGACTTGCTTATCTCTCACAATATTATAACTACTAAAATCCATCCACCTTGTTGCATATAGCTATAATTCTTTAATTTTTCTCTGCTGAATAATATTTCATGATGTCAGTATACTGCAATTTATCCATTCTCCTGTGGTCTTAATTTGTATCTAGGTTTTTTTTTTTTTTTAATTTTTTGGCTGTGTTGGGTCTTCGTTTCTGTGCAAGGGCTTTCTTTAGTTGCGGCAAGCGGGGGCCACTCTTTGTCGCAGTGCGCTGGCCTCTCAATATCACGGCCTCTCTTGTTGGGAGCACAGGCTCCAGACGCGCAGGCTCAGTAGTTGTGGCTCACGGGCCTAGTTGCTCCGTGGCATGTGGGATCTTCCCAGAACAGGGCTCGAACCCGTGTCCCCTGTATTGGCAGGCAGATTCTCAACCACTGCGCCACCAGGGAAGCCCATCTAGGTTTTTAATGTTAGGACCAGTGTTACTATGAATATTCTTGTACATGTCTGTTCGTGCATATAGGCAAAATTTTCTTACGGCTCTTTCTCTGGGAGTGGAATTGCTGGACTGTAGAATATGTGCATATTAAATGCCAAGTTGGTTTTCAGTGTGGTTGAATGAACTGTCAATATATAAGAGATACCGTGATTCACATCCTCTCCTACACTTAGAATTAGACTTTAAATTTTGCTAATCAAATGGATGTAAAAAAACCAATATGTAATTATGGTCTTGATTTGCATTTTGCTAGTGACCAGTGAAACTGAGCATCTGTTTATATATTTATTAGTCATTTGTATGTCCTCTCCTGTGAAATGTCTTTTCATGTCTTTTGCCCATTTTCCTCTTGGGTTGTTTGACTTTCTTTTTCTTAACAATTTGTAGTAGTTCTTTATATATTCTGGTATATATAGTTCATTGTCAGTATATTGCTGTAAGTATTTTCTACACTTGGTTTTGTTTTTTCAATCTAATGTATCTTTAATGAACAGAGATTGTTAATTGTTTTAAAAAATTTATTCATTTATTTATTTTTGGCTGTGTTGGGTCTTCGTTGCTGTGCGGGCTTTCTCTAGTTGAGGAGAGGGGGCTACTCTTCGTTATGGTGCACAAGCTTCTCATTGAGGTTGCTACTCTTGTTGCGGAGCTCGGGCTCTAGGCCCGTGGGCTTCAGTGGTTGTGGCACATGGGCTCAGTAGTTGTGGCTCGTGGGCTCTAGAGCACAGGCTCAGTAGTTGTGGCGCATGGGCCTAGTTGCTCCGCGGCATGTGGGATCTTCCCGGACCAGGGCTCGAACCTGTGTACCCTGCATTGGCAGGCACATTCTTAATCACTGCGCCACCAGGGAAGTCCGGAGATTTTTAATTTTAACATAGTCATATTTGTTGTTTCTTTATAAGTGCTTTTTATGTCTTAATAAATCCTTCCCAACCCTTAAAGTATTCTCCTATGTTAATCTTTTAAAATCTTTATAGGTTTACCTTTCACATATAGATATGTACTGTTTCTAGAATTGATTATGTAATATGGTTTGTTATGTATCTTTTTTTTTTTTTTTTGGCTGCACTGCGCGGCATGCGAGATCTTAGTTCCTCAACCAGGAGTGCTGCCTGCAGTGAAAGCGTGGGATCCTAACCCATGGATTGCCAGGGAATTCCCTAATATGATTTGAAGTAGGGAATCCACTGAAATTTTTTCCCCCATATTGTCCCAGCTGATTGGTTGAAAAGTCTGTTTTCTCCCTGCTAAGTGCCACCACTTTTGTGTCTGAAATGTCCGTATTTATTCATTTATTCCACAAATACTTATTAAACACCTACTTAGTGCCAGGTACTATGTTTGAGTCTGTTTCTGGGCTCTCTGTTCTCTTGACTTGGTCTGTTTATTGCCCTATATGCCATTGCCACAGTGGCTTAATTATAATAGCTTTTTATGAAGTCTTGATATCTAGTATTAAGTCTTCCCACTTTGTTGTTCTTTAAAAGAAAAAAAAGTGACTTGCTCCTTGCGCTTTGTACTTTTGTATAAATTTTAGAATTAACTCATCAAGTGCTACAAATAAATCTACTAGGATTTTTGTTGAAATTTCAATGACTCTATGCCTCAGCTTAGGGAAAATTGATATCTTGAGAATATTAAGTCTTTGAATCCATGAACATGGTATATCTCCATTTATTTAGGTCTTTTATTTATTTATTTATTTGTGCCAAGTCTTAGTTGCAGCACGTGGCCTCCTTAGTTGTGGCATGTGAACTCTCAGTTGCGGCATGCATGTGGTGTCTAGTTCCCCGACCAGGGATTGAACCCAGGCCCCCTGCACTGGGAGCGCAGAGCCTTATCCACTGTGCCACGAGGGAAGTCCCTATTTAGGTCTTTTTAAATGTCTCACATAAAGATTTCCTTTAGCTTCTTTATTGTGAAATATAACACATGCACAGAAAAGTGCATAAAACAAATATGCAGTTTAACAAATTGATATAAAGTAAACATACATGTAAACAGAAACTAGTTCAAGAAATAGAACATTGCCAGTACCTCAGAAACCTACATATGTCCCTTCCTGATCACAGCCTCTTCTCTTCCCCCAGAGGTAACTAGAATCCTGACTTTTCTGTTAATGCTTCCTTGCTCTTCATCATAATTTAACTACCTAATTATCCATCCCTAAATAATATAGTTCAATTTTGCTGAACTTGATATAAATGGAGTTATACAATATACATTTTTGTGTGTAGCTGTAGCTTATTCATATTAATTGCTGTGTACTATTTAATTGTAGAATATACTATCTTTATCCATTCCACTGTTGATGGGCAGTTGAGATTTTGGCTATCAATATAAAGTTTTGTAATTTTCTCTATAAAGGTGATGTACATCTTTTATTAGATTTTTTCCAAGTACTTCCTTTCTTTAATGCGATCATAAATTGTATCTTTTGAATTTTTTATTTTTTAATTGCTTACTGGTGTATAGAAATTCAGTGCTGTTCTTTTTTATTTAAACTTATATCCAAGGTCCCTGAGGATCTGATTCTGCTATTAGTTGTTTCTATGGGCTCTTACCTCTGGTGCTTTGTTTCCTTGTGGTTTTTGATTGTGAGGTCATATTTCTTGGAACTTTGTGGCCTGGGATGAAGATGGGTTCTTAGGGTGAGATTTGCTTTTACTTTGTAAAAGAGGCAGTTTTTGAGATGGGCTTTGTCCTTCAGAGATTTGGGATAGGGATGAATTTCAAATAGTAGGAAGGCTTGATTACAGTCACTGTGGTGGGAAGCTCTGTAGGTCTTGTTGCGGGAGAGTTGTTTGTCTGGAGTATAATATTATGAAAGAGGGTAGGGGGAGAATTAGATTGGAAAAGGAACCTTGCAGAGTTCCTTGATTACTATGTTGGTCTTTAGAATGTTTTCTTTTGTCCTTGAATGTTCTAGAGGAGGGCATTGACTTTTTTAAAGATTTCTGTGACACCGTTATGGAAGATGGATTGGAACAGGGTAAGGCTGGATATAAATGGAACCAATAAGGAAACCAAAAACTAATCTAAATTAGAGTTAATTTATTATGACAACAGATTTTTATTGAGCACCTACTAAGTGCTGGGCATCTGTGCACAAGCCACGCGGGATCTCAGTTCCCCGTCCAGGGATTGAACCCGGGCCATGGCAGTGAAAGCCCAGAATCCTAACCACTAAGCCACGTGTGAACTCCCCTGTGCTATTTTCTTAGAATAAAGATAGACCTGCTCCTGGCCTCCTGGAGTAGAACAAGCAAGCACAATTTCTGTGCAGTTTGAATGTGATGACAAGAGAAGTACAGGGTTCTCAGGGGAGCACTTCAGAGAGTTACTTAACTGAGACTCTGGGGGTCAAGGACAGCTTTCTGGGGAAATTAACCTTTCAGTTGCAACTTAAAGGTTGAATAGAGGGTGTGAAGAGAACCGTATTCTAGGCCATAGCATGTGCAAAGGCCTAAAGATGGGAGAGAATTCCCTTAGAGAATTGCTAGTAAAATTGTGCTCGGTAGATTGGTACAATTAATTCATGAGATAAATTCAGCCCCTCAAACATTTTTGTTTAACCCACAAAGTATTTTTTTTTGAATTTTATTTATTTCTTTATACAGCAGGTTCTTATTAGTTAATATCATATTAACTATATTAATAACATATTAATATATAACATACTAATATCATATATGATACATATAATGTATCATATTACACATATTAGTGTATATGTGTCAATCCCAATCTCCCAATTCATCCCACCACCACCACTCCCCCGTGCCACTTTCCCCCCTTGGTGTCCATACGTTTGTTCTCTACATCTGTGTCTCTATTTCTGCCCTGCAAACCGGTTCATCTGTACCATTTTTCTAGGTTCCACATATATGCGTTAATGTACGATATTTGTTTTTCTCTTTCTGACTTACTTCACTCTGTATGACAGTCTCTAGATCCATCCACGTCTCTACAAATGACCCAATTTCGTTCCTTTTTATGGCTGAGTAATATTCCATTGTATATATGTACCACATCTTCTTTATCCATTCGTCTGTTGATGGGCATTTAGGTTGCTTCCATGACCTGGCTATTGCAAATAGTGCTGCAATGAACATTGGGGTGCATGTGTCTTTTTGAGTTATGGTTTTCTCTGGGTATATGCCCGGTAGTGGGATTGCTGGGCCATCTGGTAATTCTATTTTTAGTTTTTTAAGGAACCTCCTTATTGTTCTCCATGGTGGCTGTATCAATTTACATTCCCACCAACAGTGCAAGAGGGTTCCCTTTTCTCCACACCCTCTCCAGCATTTGTTGTTTGTAGATTTTCTTTTTTTTTTTTAAATTAATTAATTAATTTATTTATTTATGGCTGTGTTGGGTCTTCGCTTCTGTGTGAAGGCTTTCTCCAGTTGCGGCAAGTGGGGACCACTCCTCATCGCGGTGCGCGGGCCTCTCACCATCGCGGCCTCTCCCGTTGCGGAGCACAGGCTCCAGACGCGCAGGCTCAGCAATTGTGGCTCACGGGCCCAGTCGCTCCGCGGCATGTAGGATCCTCCCAGACCAGGGCTCGAACCCGTGTCCCCTGCACCGGCAGGCAGACTCTCAACCACTGCGCCACCAGGGAAGCCCCTGTAGATTTTCTAATGATGCCCATTCTAACTGGTGTGAGGTGGATACCTGACTGTAGTTTTGGTTTGCATTTCTCTAATAATTAGTGATGTTGAGCAGCTTGTCATGTGCTTCTTCTCTCTTCTTTGGGGAAATGTCTATTTAGGTCTTCTGCCCATTTTTTGATTGAGTTGTTTGTTTTTTTAATATTGAGCTGCATGAGCTGTTTATATATTTTGGAGATTAATCCTTTGTCCGTTGATCTGTTTGCAAATATTTTCTCCCATTCTGAGAGTTGTCTTTTCGTCTTGTTCATAGGTTCCTTTGCTGTGCAAAAGCTTTTAAGTTTCATTAGGTCCCATTTGTTTATTTTTGTTTTTATTTCCATTTCTCTAGGAGGTGGGTCAAAAAAGATCTCACTGTGATTTATGTCAAAGAGTGTTCTTCCTATGTTTTCCTCTAAGAGTTTTATAGTGTCCAGTCTTACATTTAGGTCTCTAATCCATTTTGAGTTTATTTTTGTGTATGGTGTTAGGGAGTGTTCTAGTTTCATTCTTTTACATGTAGCTGTCCAGTTTTCCCAGCACCACTTATTGAAGAGACTCTCTTTTCTCCATTGTATATCCTTGCCTCCTTTGTTATAGATTAGTTGACCATAGGTGCGTGGGTTTATCTCTGGGCTTTCTATCCTGTTCCATTGATCTATATTTCTGTTCTTGTGCCAGTACCATATTGTCTTGATTACTGTAGCTTTGCAGTATAGTCTGAAGTCAGGGAGTCTGATTCCTCCAGCTCCGTTTTTTTCCCCTCAAGACTGCTTTGGCTATTCCGGGTCTTTTGTGGCTCCATACAAATTTTAAGATTTTACGTTCTAGTTCTGTAAAAAATGCCACTGGTAATATGATAGGGATTGCACTGAATCTGTGGGTTGCTTTGGATAGTATAGTCATCTTCACAATATTGATTCTTCCAATCCAAGAACATGGTATGGTATATCTCTCCATCTGTTTGTGTCATCTTTGATTTCTTTCATCAGTGTCTTATAGTTTTCTGCGTACAGGTCTTTTGTCTCCCTAGGTAGGTTTATTCCTAGGTATTTTATTCTTTTTGTTGCAGTAGTAAATGGGAGTGGTTCCTTAATTTCTCTTTCAGATTTTTCATCATTAGTGTATAGGAATGCAAGAGATTTCTGTGCATTAATTTTGTATCCTGCAACTTTGCCAAATTCATTGATTAGCTCTAGTAGTTTTCTGGTGGCATGTTTAGGATTCTCTATGTATAGTATCATGTCATCTGCAAACAGTGACAGTTTTACTTCTTCTTTTCCAATTTGTATTCCTTTTATTTCTATTTCTTATCTGATTGCCGTGGCTAGGACTTCCAAAACTATGTTGAATAATAGTGGCGAGAGTGGACATCCTTGTCCTTTTCCTGATCTTAGAGGAAATGCTTTCAGTTTTTCACTATTGAGAATGATGTTTGCTGTGGGTTTGTCATATATGGCCTTTATTATGTTGAGGTAGGTTCCCTCTATGCCCACTTTCTGGAGAGTTTTTATCATAAATGGGTGTTGAAATTTGTCAAAAGCTTTTTCTGCATGTACTGAGGTGATCATATGGTTTTTCTTCTTCAGTTTGTTAATATGGTGTATCACATTAATTGATTTGCGTATATTGAAGAATCCTTGCATCCCTGGGATAAATCCCACTTGATCATGGTGTATGATCCTTTTAATCTGTTGTTGGATTCTGTTTGCTAGTATTTTGTTTAGGATTTTTGCATCTATATTCAACAGTGATATTGGTCTGTAATTTTCTTTTTTTGTAGTATCTTTGTCTGGTTTTGGTATCAGGGTAATGGTGGCCTCATAGAATGAGTTTGGGAGTGTTCTTTCCTCTGCAATTTTTTGGAAGAGTTTGAGAAGGATGGGTGTTAGCTCTTCTCTAAATGTTTGACAGAATTCACCTGTGAAGCCATCTGGTCGTGGACTTTTGTTTGTTGGAAGACTTTTAATCACAGTTTCAATTTTATTACTTGTGATTGGTCTGTTCATATTTTCTGTTTCTTCCTGGTTCAGTCTTGGAAGGTTATACCTTTCAAAGAATGTCCATTTCTTCCAAGTTGTCCATTTTATTGTCATAGAGTTGCTTGTAGTACTCTCTTAGGATGCTTTGTATTTCTGCAGTGTCTGTTGTAACTTTTCCTTTTTCATTTTTAATTTTATTGATATGAGTCCTCTCCCTCTTTTTCTTGATGAGTCTGGCTAATGGTCTATCAATTTTGCTTATCTTCTCAAAGAACCAGTTTTTAGTTTTATTGATCTTTGCTATTGTTTTCTTTGTTTCTATTTCATTTATTTCTGCTCTGAGATTTATGATTTCTTTCCTTCTACTAACTGGGTTTTGTTTGTTCTTCTTCCTCTAGTTCCTTTAGGTGTATGGTTAGATTGTTTATTTGAGATTTTTCTTGTTTCTTGAGGTAGGCTTGTATTGCTATAAACTTCCCTCTTAGAACTGCTTTTGCTGCATCCTATAGGTTTTGCATAGTCGTGTTTTCGTTGTCATTTGTCTCTTGGTATTTTTTGATTTCCTCTTTGATTTCTTCAGTGATCTCTTGGTTATTTAGTAACGTATTGTTTAGCCTCCATGTGTTTGTGTTTTTTACGTATTTTCCCCTGTAATTGATTTCTAATCTCAGTGTTGTGGTCAGAAAAGATGCTTGATATGATTTCAATTTTCTTAAATTTACCAAGGCTTGATTTGTGACCCAAGAAGTGATCTATCCTGGAGAATGTTCCGTGCTCACTTGAGAAGAAAGTGTAATCTGCTGTTTTTGGATGGAATGTCCTATAAATATCAATTAAATCTGTCTGGTCTATTGTGTCATTTAAAGCTTGTGTTTCCTTATTAATTTTCTGTTTGGATGAGCTGTCTGTTGGTGTAAGTGAGACGTTAAAGTCCCCCACTATTTCTGTGTTACTATCGATTTCCTCTTTTATAGCTGTTAGCAGTTGCCTTATGTATTGAGGTGCTCCTATGTTGGGTGCATATATATCTATAATTGTTTTTTTTTTTTTTTTGAAACATCTTTATTGAAGTATAATTACCTTACAATGGTGTGTTAGCTTCTGCTTTATAACAAAGTGAGTCAGTTATACATATACAATATGTTCCCATTTCTCTTCCCTCTTGCATCTCCCTCCCTCCCACCCTCCCCGTATAATTGTTATATCTTCTTCTTGGTTTGATCCCTTGATCATTAGGTAGTGTCCTTCCTTGTCTCTTGTAACAGTCTTTATTTTAAAGTCTATTTTATCTGATATGAGTATTGCTACTCCAGCTTTCTTTTGATTTCCATTTGCATGGAATATCTTTTTGCATCCCCTCACTTTCAGTCTGTATGTGTCCCTAGGTCTGAAGTGGGTTTCTTGTAGACAGCATATATATGGGTCTTGTTTTTGTATCCATTCAGCGAGCCTGTGTCTTTTGGTTGGAGCATTTAATCCATTCACGTTTAAGGTAATTATCGATATGTATTTTCCTATTACCATTTTCTTAATTGTTATGGGTTTGTTTTTTGTAGGTCCTTTTCTTCTCTTGTGTTTCCCACTTAGAGAAGTTCCTTTAGCATTTGTTGTAGAGCTGGTTTGGTGGTGCTGAATTCTCTTAGCTTTTGCTTGTCTGTAAAGTTTTTGATTTCTCCATCGAATCTGAATGAGATCCTTGCCAGGTAGAGTAATCTTGGTTGTAGGTTCTTCCTTTTCATCACTTTAAATATATCCTACCACTCCCTTCTGGCTTGTAGAGTTTCTGCTGAGAAATCAGCTGTTAACCTTATGGGAGTTCCCTTGTATGTCATTTGTCATTTTTCCTTTGCTGCTTTCAATAATTTTTGTCTTTAATTTTTGTCAATTTGATTACTATGTGTTTCGGCGTGTTTCTCCTTGGGTTTATCCTGCCTGGGTTTATCCCGCGCTTCCTGGACTTGGGTGGCTATTTCCTTTCCCATGTTTGGGAAGTTTTCGACTATAATCTCTTCAAATATTTTCTTGGGTCCTTTCCCTCTCTCTTCTCCTTCTAGGACCGCTATAATGCAAATGTTGTTGCGTTTAATGTTGTCCCAGAGGTCTCTTAGGCTATCTTCATTTCTTTTCATTCTTTTTTCTTTATTCTGTTCTGCGGCAGTGAATTCCACCATTCTGTCTTCCAGGTCATTTATCCGTTCTTCTGCCTCAGTTATTCTGCTATTGATTCCTTCTAGTGTATTTTTCATTTCAGTTATTGTATTGTTCATCTCTGTTTGTTTGTTCTTTAATTCTTCTAGGTCTTTGTTAAACATTTCTTGCATCTTCTCGATCTTTGCCTCCATTCTTTTTCCGAGGTGCTGGATCATCTTCACTATCATTATTCTGAATTCTTTTTCTGGAAGGTTGCCTATCTCTACTTCATTTAGTTGTTTTTCTGGGGTTTTGTCTTGTTCCTTCACCTGGTACAAAGTCCTCTGCCTTTTCATTTTGTCTGTCTTTCTATGAATGTGGTTTTTGTTCCACAGGCTGCAGGATTGTAGTTCTTCTTGCTTCTGCTGTCTGCCCTCTGGTGGATGAGGTTATCTAAGAGGCTTGTGCAAGTTTCCTGATGGGAGGGACTGGTGGTGGGTAGAGCTGGGTGTTGCTCTGGTGGGCAGGGCTCAGTAAAACTTTAATCTGCTTTTCTGCTGATGGGTGGGGCTGGGTTCCCTCCCTATTTGTTGTTTGGCCTGAGGCGACCCAACACTGTGGAGCCTACCTGGCTCTTTGGTGGGACTAATGGCGGGCTCTGGGAGGGCTCACGCCAAGGAGTACTTCCCAGAACTTCTACTGCCAGTGTCCTTGTCCCCATGGTGAGCCACAGCCACCACCTGCCTCTGCAGGAGACCCTCCAACACTAGCAGGTAGGTCTGGTTCAGTCTCCTGTGGGGTCACTGCTCCTTCCCCTGGGTCCCCATGCACATACTACTTTCTGTGTGCCCTCCAAGAGTGGAGTCTCTGTTTCCCCCAGTCCTGTGGAAGTCCTGCGATCAAATCCCGCTAGCCTTCAAAGTCTGATTCTCTAGGAGTTCCTCCTCCCGTTGCCAGACCCCCAGGTTGGGAAGCCTGACATGGGGCTCAGAACCTTTACTCCAGTGGGTGGACTTCTGTGGTATAAGTGTTCTCCAGTTTGTGAGTCACCCACCCACCAGTTATGGGATTTGATTTTATTGTGATTGTACCCCTCCTACCATCTCATTGCGGCTTCTCCTTTGTCTTTGGATGTGAGGTATCTTTTTTGGTGAGTTCCAGTGTCTTCCTGTCAATGATTGTTCAGCAGTTAGTTGTGATTCCAATGCTCTCGCAAGAGGGAGTGAGCGCGTGTCTTTCTACTCCGCCATCTTGAACCAATCCCCTAACCCACAAAGTATTTTTAAGAACTTTATGTTAGTATCCAACCTTTGAAAACAATGAAATTTAACCTGAAGGACTCTGGCAATTGGGCCCAAATTCTTTCATGGCAGCAATCAGCTAGAGCTGTGCAAAACCTTGTCCTCTGCTCACTAGTTTTTTGTTTGTTTTAAGTATCAAGTTAGCTAAACTGCCTGGCCCTTATAAGTGCTCTGAATTTGGTGTTCCCTAGGCTAGAGCATAGAATATTTAGAGGGAGTCTAGAGAGGTGAGCAGGGACCCGATTATTTTGGTTTTTCAAGCCAGGCTAAAGAGTTTGGGCTTGATCTTTTGAGTAATGAAGCCACTGAAGGGTTTTTAGAGGGGAGTGACATGATTAGTTTGAATTTTAGACAGATTACTCTGGCTGTAGGATTGAGAATAGATTCACGATTGTTAAGGTTGAGGGTGGGATACCAGTTAGGAGATTGTTGCCACAATCCAAGCCAAAAATGTGTGGCCTGGGGATGGAAGTGGACAGGTTTGACAGATACGTTGGCAGTAGTTTCAAGAGAAGTTGAATGTAGTAGATGAGGAAAGAGGAATCAAGGGTGATGCTCTCACTTCTGTCTTGAGCAGCAGAGTGGATGGTGGGGAGAATAGGAAACCTGGGAAAGAGGGGCATAGGAGAAATAAGGTAGTGGATACAGTCAAGATTATGGAGGTATAATGAAAGGGATTGGCAATGGATTGAAATGGAAGGCAAGCAAGGGCAGAGTTAAAGATGACACTTATGTTTTCAGTCAGAGTGGATGTTCGTATCATTAACAAAAATAGCATAAGAGAAGTTCTGGAAGTAAAGTTAAATTTGAATGCCTCTAGGCTCTCAACAAGTTGTTATGTCCAGTTGAATTTGAAGTGCCTGTAGGATTCGTGAGTGGAGCTGGCTGAGAAGCTGTTGGAATTGTGAATCTGAAGCTCAGAACATCAAGATGGAGTGAAAGTCTGGACAGTCACCTATCTAGAAGGGAGTAGTCAAAGCAGAGCTTTGACGACATTGCCAAGAGGGTAAAGGGCTTCGTATAGTGAAAACAACTTAGTATTGGAACCACTACTTGCTTCTGTCACTATGGGTGTGTTTGTTTTTTATAAATTTATTTACTTTATTTATTTATTTTTGGCTGCGTCGGGTCTTCATTGCTGCGCGTGGGCCTTCTCTAGTTGCAGCGAGCGGGGCCTACTCTTTGTTGCAGTGTGCGGGCTTCTCATTGCGGTGGCGTCCCTTGTTGCAGAGCACGGGCTCTAGGTGCGCGGGCTTCAGTAGTTGTGGCTCGCAGGCTCAATAGTTGCAGCGCACGGGCTTAGTTGCTCCATGGCATGTGGGCTTTTCCCAGACCAGGGCTCAAACCCGTGTCCCCTGCATTGGCAGGCGGATTCTTAACCACTGCACCACCAGGGAAGCCCTCTGTGGGTGTTTTTTAATAAAACAGTATCTGTCATTCAATCTCAATATTTCTCATTATATTAAGTGAGGATTAAATGAGAGTCAAATAGTACCTGGAGCCAGACCTCTTGAGTTCTTATTCCGTCTTACTAGCCGTGTAACCTTGGGCAAATTATGTTTAACCGCTCTATGCTGTAGTTTCCTTACTGCAAAGTGAAGATAATAATAGTATGAACTTTAAAAGGTTGTGCCTGAAACAGTGACTGGCACAGAGTAAATAATTAATGTTAGCTGTATTGAAAATGCTTTATAAAAGTATTGATTATTAGAAAAGAAGAGGGTTGTCTTTGAAGGAGACCCACCTTTAAGGGAGGAGAGGACGAGAATTTTTAAAAAGAGGACAGGCTGAATCAGAATGTTGGGATAACCAGGAAATTACTATGTCAAGGAAGTTTTCATGGGGAGGATGTGATCAGAATTGTCGGTGTGATGATGATTCATAAAGGATTTCCCATCTATTTCAGTTATTACTAGTCATCCCTTCTTCTTGAACTCTTAGAGCCATTTGGCCCATAATTATATATTGTTATATTTAATATTAAAAAGAAAGTGATTTGTAAAACAATTTACAAAGAGATTTAACAGTCTCATCCAATTCTCACAACTTCCCTGTGAAGTAGATGTTGTTATCCCTATTTGGTAAATGAGGAAATTGAGGCTCAAGAGATAGACTTGCCACCACAATTAAAAACTTAAAACAATTTTTTAAATTAAAAAATGGAAAAAAAAAGATAGACTTGCCTAGGCAATAGAGCTTGAGTTGCCATCTAGGTCTTGAGATACGGAATCTCTTTTGATAATCTTATTTGCTTAACTAGACTGTGAGTTTCTTGAGGCCTGAATCTAATCAGTCATTTCTTTTTATTCTGTACAGCACCTAGCTCAATGCTGAGTGAAGACTGGCAGTAGTCAAGAATAACATGCTCTTTTCTCCCCTCTGCCCTCTAGCGCCCTCACAAAGCCAATGCTGAGGAGATGACCAAGTATCACAGTGATGACTACATCAAATTCTTGCGCTCCATCCGCCCAGATAACATGTCTGAGTACAGCAAGCAGATGCAGAGATGTAAGTCCATTCTGTTCCCTCCCTACTGTCAAGCCCCCAGTTGGATCTCCCTTCAAGTTGGAGAGACTCACCCTACCTTCCCTTGTATGCCCCATTCAGCTGACACCTGATTTCCCCTGCTTCCTGAGGGTACCAAAGTGTTTCTTTTGTCTCAAGACTGGTTTTCTTTGTTTCCTGATTGTAAGGAATAGATTGAACTTTGTCCAGTTAGATTCACAACATTATCCCCCCCAAACTGTAATTGTTGTAATGGAAAAAGCACTGACCTGGGTGGGGGAGACAGGCAGTATAGGTCCCAGCTCTGACTCTTAACTGACTGGGGCAAGTCACTTCCCCTCAGATTTTTCTTTTGTAAAATGGACTGGATGTCATCCCATGCAACTGTAACTGCTCTCACTATGTGAGTATTAGTTAAGAACTTAGCAGCCACTTAGACTCTAGGTGATGTAATCTTTGAGTTAAGGTGATTCTGCCCCTGCCCCTTGGGACTTGAAACTCAGAACAGGTCACATCTCAGAAGCCACACTCAGCTTATAGGAATTATGGGGATTGTTTTAGCTGTGGGGAAAAATTATGTTCAAATTTGGGAAGAAACTATCATCCCTGATTTCTCACTTGTGTTATTTTAGAAATTATCCCTTAGCACCTAAGATCTCATAATAAAACAATGTAACAGTATTGTCTAGAAGAAGTTTTGAATAGTTTGTGACAACTTATTTTGAAATACCAGGAAATCTGTGGCACTTTTTTGTTGCTACTGGCCACAAGGTAGTCTGATTCCCAAGGCAGAAATTTATTTGTTACAATAATTGTGCACTGGTAATGATTAGAGAACCACAGAGACCTTTTTTGAAGCATTAAGCTTCTTTGCCACCCACAACTCCAGGAGCTGCTACCCCATCTAAGTGAGGTATTTACTGTCTGAATTGACAGGGTCTTATTTCCTTCCAAGGTGAGACAGATTCATTCCTTTGCTTTAGATGGCTTTAGGGCCATTCCATAACTTATTTAGGCTAGCGATCAGGCTCCACTCTCAGTAGAGAGGGCTCTCATTAGAGAAGCAGCTTGGTATTAAAGCAAGAGAATGAGCTTTGATGTCTTGGTTTGAATCCCATAGCTCTGCTACTTAGCTCTGTGTTCTTGAGTAAGTCCCCTAGCCTTTCTGAGCCTTGTTTTACCTTCTTTAAAAGGAAGACAGTAGTGCCTATTTCATAATGGAGTTTGGGGGGATGAGTAAGATAATGTATTTATTTATTTTTGGCTGTGTTTGGTCTTCGTTGCTGCATGAGGGCTTTCTCTAGTTGTGGCGAGTGGGGGCTACTCTTCGTTGTGGTGTGCAGGCTTCTCGTGGCAGTGGCTTCTCTTATTGCCGAGCACGGGCTCTAGGAGTATGGGCTTCAGTAGTTGTGGCTTGCGGGCTCTAGAGCACAGGCTCAGTAGTTGTGGTGCACGGGCTTAGTTGCTCCGTGGCATGTGGGATCTTCCTGGACCAGGGCTCGAACCTGTGTCCTCTGCATTGGCAGGCGGATTCTTAACCACCGCGCCACCAGGGAAGCCCAAGATAATGTATTTAAAGCACTGACTTTCGGTGAATAGTAGCTTTTGCTGTTATAGCTTATTGCTTTTATTTTCAAATCTTTCAAGGCAGACAACATAGTAGGCCCTTGGGAGTGCGCAGGTTTGGTTCTGGCTCCCAGTTTGCTCCAGTTTTCCTGAAACCAGCATTCTAAAGTTGTGCATTGAAAAATGAGGTCTGAGATTTTTTGTCATTGAAGGTGGGGGTAAAAAGGATGAGGCTCTCTACAGATTCAGTGCAATCCCTATCAAACTACCAATGGCATTTTTCACAGAACTAGAACAAAAAATCGCACAATTTGTACGGAAACACAAAAGACCCTGAGTAGCCAAAGCAATCTTGAGAAAGAAAAACGGAGCTGGAGAAATCAGGCTCCTGGACCTCAGACTATACTACAAAGCTACAGTAATCAAGACAGTATGGTACTGGCACAAAAACAGAAATATAGATCAATGGAAAAGGATAGAAAGCCCAGAGATTAACCTACACACATATGGTCACCTTATTTTTTTTTTTTTTTTTTAATTTATTTATTTATTTACTTATGGCTGTGTTGGGTCTTTGTTTCTGTGCGAGGGCTTTCTCTAGTTGTGGCAAGTGGGGGCCACTCTTCATCGCGGTGCGCGGGCCTCTCACCATAGTGGCCTCTCTTGTTGCAGAGCACAGGCTCCAGACGCGCAGGCTCAGTAATTATGGCTCACGGGCCCAGTCGCTCCACAGCATGTGGGATCTTCCCAGACCAGGGCTCGAACCCGTGTCCCCTGCATTGGCAGGCAGATTCTCAACCACTGCGCCACCAGGGAAGCCCTGGTCACCTTATTTTTGATAAAGGAGGCAAGAATATACAATGGAGAAAAGACAGCCTCTTCATTAAGTGGTGCTGGGAAAACTGGACAGCTACATGTAAAAGAATCAAATTAGAACCATACCCAAAAATAAACTCAAAATGGATTAAAGACCTAAATGTAAGGCCAGACACTATAAAACTCTTAGAAGAAAACATAGGCAGAACACTCTATGACATAAATCACAGGAGGATCCTTTTTGACCCACCTCCTAGAGAAATGGAAATAAAAACAAAAATAAACAAATGGGACCTAATGAAACTTAAAAGCTTTTGCACAGCAAAGGAAAACATAAGACAAAAAGACAACCCTCAGAATGGGAGGAAATATTTACAAATGAAGCAACTGACAAAGGATTAATCTCCAAAATTTACAAGCAGCTCATGCAGCTCAATATCAAAAAAACAAACAACCCAGTCCAAAAATAGGCAGAAGACCTAAATAGACATTTCTCCAAAGAAGATATACAGATTGCCAACAAACACATGAAAAGATGCTCAACATCACTAATCATTAGAGAAATGCAAATCAAAACTACAATGAGGTATCACCTCACACCAGTCAGAATGGCCACCATCAAAAAATCTACAAACAATAAATGCTGGAGAGGGTATGGAGAAAAGGGAACCCTCTTGCACTGTTGGTGGAAATGTAAATTGATACAGCCACTATGGAGAACAGTATGGAGGTTCCTTAAAAAACTAAAAATAGAAGTACCATATGACCCAGCAATCCCACTACTGGGCATATACCCTGAGAAAACCATAATTCAAAAAGAGTCATGTACCACAATGTTCATTGCAGCTCTATTTACAATAGCCAGGACATGGAAGCAACCTAAGTGTCCATCGACAAAGAAGATGTGGCACATATAAACAATGGACTATTACTCAGCCATAAAAAGAAACGAAATTGAGTTATTTGTAGTGAGGTGGGTGGACCTAGAGTCTGTCATACAGAGTGAAGTAAGTTAGAAAGAGAAAAACAAATACCGTATGCTAACACATATATATGGAACCTAAAAAAAAAAAAAATGGTTCTGAAGAAACTAGGGGCAGGACAGGAATAAAGAAGCAGACATAGAGAATGGACTTGAGGACACGGGGAGGGGGAAGGGTATGCTGGGATGAAGTGAGAGAGTGGCATTGACATATATACACTACCAAATGTAAAATAGATAGCTAGTGTGAAGCAGCCGCATAGCACAGGGAGATCAGCTCGGTGCTTTGTGACCACCTAGAGGGGTGGGATACGGAGGATGGGAGGGCGACGCGAGAGGGAGGCGATATGGGGATACATTTATATGTATAGCTCATTCACTTTGTTATAAAGCAGAAACTAACACAACATTGTAAAGCAATTACACTCCCATAAAGATGTTAAAAAAAAAAAAAAGATGAGGCTGTCTTGATAAACCTTTAGCCAGACACATCAAGAAAAAGAGGGAGAAGACTCAAATCAATAAAATTAGAAATGGAAAAGGAGAAGTTACAACAGACACCGCAGAAATACAAAGCATCATAAGAGACTACTACAAGCAGCTCAGTGCCAATAAAATGGACAACCTGGAAGAAATGGACAAATTCTTAGAAAGGTATAACCTTCCAAGACTGAACCAGGAAGAAATAGAAAATATGAACAGACCAATCACAAGTAATAAAATTGAAACTGTGATTAAAAATCTTCCAACAGGGGCTTCCCTGGTGGCACAGTGGTTAAGAATCTACCTGCCAATGCAGGGACACAGGTTCGACCCCTGGTCTGGGAAGATCCCACATGGCGTGGAGCAGTGAAGCCCATGCGCCACAACTGCTGAAGCCCACGCGCCTAGAGCCCATGCTCCGCAACAAAGAACAGCCCCTGCTCGCTGCAACTAGAGAAAGCCTGCGTGCAGCAATGAACACCCAACGCAGCCAAAAATAAATGAGAAAAAAATACACAAAAGAACCACATATTAAAAAAAATGTATATCTTCCAACAAACAAAAGTCCACGACCAGATGGCTTCACAGGTGAATTCTGTCAAACATTTAGCAAAGAGCTAACACCCATCCTTCTCAAACTCTTCCAAAAAATTGCAGAGGAAGGAACACTCTCAAACTCATTCTATGAGGCCACCATTACCCTGATAACAAAACCAGATAAAGATGTCACAAAAAAAGAAAACTACAGGCCAATATCACTGATGAATATAGATGCAAAATCCTCAACAAAATACTAGCAAACAGAATCCAACAACACATGAAAAGGATCGTACACCATGATCATGTGGGATTTATCCCAGGGATGCAAGGATTCTTCAATATACGCAAATCAATTAATGTGATACACCATATTAACAAACTGAAGAAGAAAAACCATATGATCACCTCAGTACATGCAGAAAAAGCTTTTGACAAATTTCAACACCCATTTATGATAAAAACTCTCCAGAAAGTGGGCATAGAGGGAACCTACCTCAACATAATAAAGGCCATATATGACAAACCCACAGCAAACATCATTCTCAATAGTGAAAAACTGAAAGCATTTCCTCTAAGATCAGGAAAAGGACAAGGATGTCCACTCTCGCCACTATTATTCAACATAGTTTTGGAAGTCCTAGCCACGGCAATCAGATAAGAAATAGAAATAAAAGGAATACAAATTGGAAAAGAAGAAGTAAAACTGTCACTGTTTGCAGATGACATGATACTATACATAGAGAATCCTAAACATGCCACCAGAAAACTACTAGAGCTAATCAATGAATTTGGCAAAGTTGCAGGATACAAAATTAATGCACAGAAATCTCTTGCATTCCTATACACTAATGATGAAAAATCTGAAAGAGAAATTAAGGAACCACTCCCATTTACTACTGCAACAAAAAGAATAAAATACCTAGGAATAAACCTACCTAGGGAGACAAAAGACCTGTACGCAGAAAACTATAAGACACTGATGAAAGAAATCAAAGATGACACAAACAGATGGAGAGATATACCATACCATGTTCTTGGATTGGAAGAATCAATATTGTGAAGATGACTATACTATCCAAAGCAACCCACAGATTCAGTGCAATCCCTATCATATTACCAGTGGCATTTTTTACAGAACTAGAACGTAAAATCTTAAAATTTGTATGGAGCCACAAAAGACCCCGAATAGCCAAAGCAGTCTTGAGGGGAAAAAAACAGAGCTGGAGGAATCAGACTCCCTGACTTCAGACTATACTGCAAAGCTACAGTAATCAAGACAATATGGTACTGGCACAAGAACAGAAATATAGATCAATGGAACAGGATAGAAAGCCCAGAGATAAACCCACGCACCTATGGTCAACTAATCTATAACAAAGGAGGCAAGGATATACAATGGAGAAAAGAGAGTCTCTTCAATAAGTGGTGCTGGGAAAACTGGACAGCTACATGTAAAAGAATGAAACTAGAACACTCCCTAACACCATACACAAAAATAAACTCAAAATGGATTAGAGACCTAAATGTAAGACTGGACACTATAAAACTCTTAGAGGAAAACATAGGAAGAACACTCTTTGACATAAATCACAGTGAGATCTTTTTTGACCCACCTCCTAGAGAAATGGAAATAAAAACAAAAATAAACAAATGGGACCTAATGAAACTTAAAAGCTTTTGCACAGCAAAGGAACCTATGAACAAGACGAAAAGACAACTCTCAGAATGGGAGAAAATATTTGCAAACAGATCAACGGACAAAGGATTAATCTCCAAAATATATAAACAGCTCATGCAGCTCAATATTAAAAAAACAAACAACTCAATCAAAAAATGGGCAGAAGACCTAAATAGACATTTCCCCAAAGAAGAGAGAAGAAGCACATGACAAGCTGCTCAACATCACTAATTATTAGAGAAATGCAAACCAAAACTACAGTCAGGTATCCACCTCACACCAGTTAGAATGGGCATCATTAGAAAATCTACAAACAACAAATGCTGGAGAGGGTGTGGAGAAAAGGGAACCCTCTTGCACTGTTGGTGGGAATGTAAATTGATACAGCCACTATGGAGAACAGTATGGAGGTTCCTTAAAAAACTAAAAATAGAATTACCAGATGGCCCAGCAATCCCACTACCGGGCATATACCCAGAGAAAACCATAACTCAAAAAGACACATGCACCCCAATGTTCATTGCAGCACTATTTGCAATAGCCAGGTCATGGAAGCAACCTAAATGCCCATCAACAGACGAATGGATAAAGAAGATGTGGTACATATATACAATGGAATATTACTCAGCCATAAAAAGGAACGAAATTGGGTCATTTGTAGAGACGTGGATGGATCTAGAGACTGTCATACACAGTGAAGTAAGTCAGAAAGAGAAAAACAAATATCGTACATTAACACATATATGTGGAACCTAGAAAAATGGTACAGATGAACCGGTTTGCAGGGCAGAAATAGAGACACAGATGTAGAGAACAAACGTATGGACACCAAGGGGGGAAAGTGGCACGGGGGAGTGGTGGTGGTGGGATGAATTGGGAGATTGGGATTGACATATATACACTAATATGTATAAAATAGATAACTGATAAGAACCTGCTGTATAAAAAAATAGAATAGGGCTTCCCTGGTGGCGCAGTGGTTGAGAATCCGCCTGCCAAGGCAGGGGATACAGGTTCGAGCCTTGGTCTTGCAGGATCCCACATGCCGAGGAGCAACTAAGCCTGTGTGCCACAACTGCTGAGCCTGCACTCTAGAGCCCACGAGCCACAACTACTGAAGCCCACGTGCCGCAACTACTGAGCCCGCGTGCCTAGAGCCTGTGCTCCACAGCAGGAGAGACCACCGCAATGAGAGGCCTGCACACCACAACGAAGAGTAGCCCCCACTCACCACAACTGGAGAAAGCCTGCACATAGCAACGAAGACCCAACACAGCCAAAAATAAATAAATAAAATAAATTTTTTAAAAAAAGAGCCCTCTTTAAAAGTCATGAGGGACACAAAATAATTAAAAAAAAAAGAAAAAGAAAATATTTTAAAAAATAGAATAAATTCAAAAATTAAAAAAAAAAAAAAGGATGAGGCTCTCTAAGGACTTCGAGACACCTTACTGACTTGATTCAGAGAGATGTCACTAGTGCAGTGCTTTATAACCAGGGGTGTCTACAGGGACAATAACAGAGATGAAGAGCTAAGCTCTTTTTTCAGTATTTACCAACACCTAACCTAGGAAGTTAATACCTGTAATAAGACCAAATAAGTCAGGTTTCCTTGCTCTTGGCTAGAATGTAATTTAAATGCTTTGTGGTCACTTTGAGAATTTGAGAATCTTAATCAGAAGTTCTGACATAATTTTTAATAATTAAAAATGGGAACATAAATAAATGCAATTTTTATTTTTGGCAGATAGTCTATCAAAACATGAGGCTTATGGTAGAAACATGATAAAAGGGACTTGTGCTGGTAAAATTTGGAGGCATTCTTGTCCATTTTGTAGATGTATAAACTGAAACCCAGGGAGGTGAAATGACTTTCCCAGGGTAACACAGCAAGATAGTGGTAGAATGGAGAATGGAACTCCGGTTTCCTGATTCTGGACTATTTTAAAATATGTTGCACATAAAATATTTCAGACACACACACACAAAATATAAAAAATAATGCAATGATCATCCATGTCCCTACAACCAGCCTAAGAAAGAAAACATTGCCAGTACAGTTGAAGCCCCCCGGGCACCTCTTTTTGATCACATGCCCTTTCTCTTCTACTCCCCTCTCCACCCCATTCCCACCACCACCAAGGTGTAAGCACTATCCTGAAGTCAGTGTTTAATCCCATGTGTCTCTTTCTGCAGTATGCTTTTTAGTGCCTTCTTGACCTACGTCTGCCTCCCCATCTCTCACCCAGTATTGCTCCCTGTCAGTCTAAAGCCAGCCTAAGAATGAGAGAAGTATTTATAGTGGGAAGAGGGAAAACCCATAGAAAAGTCCTCCCTAGTCTCACAGATTAGTCCCAAGTGAGGGTCTGCTCTCCCATTTTACGCCTTTTCCATCTGTAATCACACAGCTCCCTTGAGCTGGGAATAATGGACTGGCCATTTGAGCCACATGTTGGTTTGGGGCCTGAAGGAATATATTTTTTCTCATTTCTAAAATACCAATTTCTTGTCATGGGAGCTCCACATCTCAAATAGGAGTATAAGCAAAGGTTGGAAACCCAGACAGCCCAAACCCACTGAAGGAGGAAGCAGCCAGAGAGGGAAATCAATTGCCGATGGATAAATAAATAGCCTGGCTTCAGGGACCAAAGTTCTTATTGACACAGCCTCCCAGTGTTTACCTGGGAAGTGGGGGAGAGAACCACCTACTGCCTACCCCCATACGCACGCCACCCTTCCTCGGAGCACTGTGCTTGGCAGGGCACCAGATCAGAGCACCCTCCAAGTTTAGGGCAGTGCCAGAGGTGGTAACTCTTGTGGTTATTGCAAACCTTGAGCTTCAGCTGTGTCTCAAGAGGTCACCACAGTCTAAGCTGGGCTCTCCTACCCTCCTCACCCTAGGGCTCCTCCTCCTTGCTCTACTTTGGGAACCCCTGTTGATAATAGTGCATGCAATGGGAAGGCTGGGACAAGAGAACAAGGATTTAGCCCCACCCCTGCCTCTAACTTCTGTGTATCATTGATGTCTCAGCAGTTTCCTTTTCTGTGAGAGCAGACTTGGAGCCATAAGGTTCCTCTGTAGCTCTGAGTCTACAGCCTTCAGGTGTGCTTCCCTTCCTGTCTTTTTCATTTTATTTGCATTATTGTTCGCATGTGTTTCCACATTATGTGTTAGTTTGTACTTTTACCCCTTAGGCCTGAAATAACTTTCCTCCAGTTGTCACTTGGTATAGTAGAAAGAGCACTGGACTGTGGGAGTCAAGACACCTGGACTCTGGTTCTACCACTGCCTGGTTATATAACCTTGGGCAAGTCACTTAACTTCTCCACATCCGTTTGTTCCTCTGCTCAGTGGGGTTGATATTTGTCTCGTCCAGCTTTTATGGGGTTGTTAGGAGGATCAAATGAGACTGTGTATGTGAAATTACTGGGGAAGAGGCCAGAGTATATTTTCGTAGGCTTTTAGGACAGGCAGACCAATCCTTGAATACCGCCTGCCATTTACTGACAGTTGACCTCTTTGAGCCTGTTTCCCCATTTATAAAATAGGACCAAATCCTACCTCAGGTGTGTGAGGATAAACGACACCAGGTACTTAAAGCACTGAGCATAGTGTCCGGCACATTGTTAAGCATCCAGTGGATGACAGTATAGGTCTCTGTTCTTCACTTCCTTGTTGGCCAGCTGGAGTGAGGTCCAGGAACAAACCCAGGCTGGAATAAGAGTCTATATTTTTCTCCCTCAGGAATGAACCAACATTTTCCAAGTACTTACTTGCTAAATGCTTCCCCATATAAGATTTCTATCAATCTTCTCAACAATTGGGTAAGGTGGATGTCATTATTGCTAGTTACAGATAATGAACCAAAGCTCAAGAAAGTTAAATGACTGGACCCAGTCACACAGCCAGTAAGTAGTAGAGCCTGGACAAGAACCCAAGCCTTCTGAATCCAAATTCTGCATTTTTTTCCATCAGCTCATAAATATGTAAACAAAAACTAAAGGAAATTGTGGAAACTAATCTTTTCCTATGTTTTTTCAAGTTAACGTTGGTGAGGACTGTCCGGTATTTGATGGCCTCTTTGAGTTCTGTCAGCTATCTACTGGTGGCTCTGTGGGTAAGGAATATACATCCCTCCTTAAAGGCTGTGCTGGGTTGTACTAGTGAGGTCTGTCTTTTAGGCCACTGTCCCAGTGAGGCTGACCTGTGACCATGTAAAATGGTCCTGTGAGTTTTTACCTTAGGTCTTGGAAATGTCCTTCTGGTTTAGTCCCAGCCCAGGTTCAATCTGACATGGTACAGACAGGTGTCCTTGGCTGTCCTCTCCTACCAAGACATCCTATATACAGGAACTCTCTGCAGACCTCATGGGCTTGTTGAGATGCTGTACATAAAAGTAACTTGTGAACTGTACAGTGCTATAAAAATGGGAAGTGTCATCATCTGTGTCTTACAAAAGAGCATGGTAATTACCTTTAGAGGTCAGAAATACTCCCCACACATCTCACACTTCCATTAGTAATGTCTAGATTACCTCCAGGATCACTCTACGCTTTCTTTTTTTTCTTTTAAAATATAGGAAGTTTTTTTGTTTTTTTTTTTAAATTAATTAATTAATTTTGGCTGCACTGGGTCTTAGTTGCAGCGTGTGGGATCTTTAGTTACGACGTGCATGCGAGATCTAGTTCCCCAACAGGTGATCGAACCTGGGCCCCCTGCATTGGGAGAGCGGAGTCTTACCCACTGGACCACCAGGGAAGTCCCACTCTACCCTTTCTTAACAAATGTTTATTTTTCTATGATCATTGTTTTTTCTTCTCCCCCCTCGCTACCACCTCCTAATATAATCTCAGAAAACAGAGAAGTGCACAGGGAAAAAAACTGACTACAATCACACTGTCAACAGATAACCATCGTTACCATTTTGGTGTTTGTACATCCATGCTTTTTTCTGTGTGCATATATTTGGACATAACATATATACATCTATATTTTACAAAAAACGTGTCATATGTATAGTTTTGTGCCTACATTTTTTACTCAGTAAATCTTTTTATTTATTTAATTTTTAAATTTATTTATTTTTGGCCACTCCATGCGGCTTGGGGGATCTTAGTTCCCCGACCAGGGATTGAACCCCGGCCCCCGGCAGTGGAAGCGTGGAGTCCTAACCACTGAACCGCCAGGGAATTCCCTCTATGTTTTTATTGCTGTTAAAGTTATATTGCCACAAAGGCACTTGCACACATAGTGTGTATTTCTCTCTCACTTCTTCTTGGACCTATTTGTACTTTAAGCCTCTACTACATTTGATATCTTCAAAATATTTTGACCATGAACCACATTTAGAAGTATTTACACTTGCAATCCAGGTTATGCATGCACGTGCACAACACCCTCTCTCACTGAAGCCAGTTTCACAAAACAGTGGTTACCTTTACTGTTATTCCGATATTTTTATTCTAGTCTGTCTCATTTAAAAATATATATACTAATCATAACCCACTAAACCAATTTTAAGGCCTACTAGTGAGTTACCACCTTCAGTTCAGAAAACAGTTTTTTTAGAGTAGCCAATATCATGTTTATTCCTGTTGGAATAGGGTAGGGGGAGAGGACTGGCTTGTGAATTGTACAATACAGCTGTTGAATAGGCAGGTCCTACCTCTCACTGGGTTCCCTTGGCTTCTTGGGGGAAAGGGAGAGAGTGGCTTGATAACAGGCTTGTGTTCTTTCTTCCCACGTCCAGCAAGTGCCGTGAAACTTAATAAGCAGCAGACGGACATCGCTGTGAATTGGGCTGGGGGCCTACACCATGCAAAGAAGTCCGAGGCATCTGGCTTCTGTTACGTCAATGATATCGTCTTGGCCATCCTGGAACTGCTAAAGTATGCCTTCCTGGCCTTGTCTCTTGGAGGAGCACCTTAGGCCAGGTTCCCATTTCCCTCTCCCCCGGGCTTGCCTCCCTAGTTTGCTTTTCCTAGCAGTGTGCTGGCTAGGATGTGTTCGGTGAGTGTCTCTGGCCATCTTCTCCTTGACGGGGTCTTGATTTGATCTGAGCCCACGGCAAGATCAGGGGCAGGCGCTGCTCAGATCCTGCCTCCAGAGTGTCCTTGTGTGGCTGGAGTTGACCCTGGCTGTAGAGTAGGAAGATCGGACTTGATCGGCTTGGTCAGGCCTCTGGAGACACCCTGCCGCTCTTCCACCTTCCTTCAGCCAGTTTCCACGTCTCTGGTGCTTAGAGATACCTGAGGGAGGCAGCCAGCCCGGTAAGCTGGGACCTGGCGCCCTTGGCGCGTCCCACTCCCAAAGAGCCCCCAGAACCCCCTGACCCCCTTCTGATCCTAGGTATCACCAGAGGGTGCTGTATATTGACATTGATATTCACCACGGCGATGGCGTGGAAGAGGCCTTCTATACCACAGACCGAGTCATGACTGTGTCCTTTCATAAATATGGAGAGTACTTCCCAGGAACTGGGGACCTACGGGTGAGAACTCCCTTCAGGGGCCAACCAGCTCACCCTCAGCTGCCAGCTCTTAACTCTCCTATCTCATGTCACCAAAAACCACTTCCTGCGTCTTCTGCCATTCAGAATACCACACCCCCGCCTGGGACACCTGCCATGGTCTCTTCCCCTCTCTTATTCTGGAGGAAGGGAATGATGGTACATAAAGGGTTGGAAGGGATGGGGGTCTCCTGACTATTGCACTTCCCTCCTGGCCACAGCTGAGTTGCATTACACTATTCACCTGTCCCAGACAGCTTGAATTTTAGGCTAGAAACATCAGGTTCTTTCTCATGGGCTAGGAATTGGGACCTTTATGGACCATCTCAAGGGTCCTTAATATTTTTAGGTTACCCTCCCCTTTGACCATCTGACTGAAAGCTACGTACTCTCTCCCCATAAGTACATGAAATTTTACATTTGATATCAAATAGTTAATAGACACCTCCTCCTACTGAAGCCCATCCATGGACCTCAGGATAAGAATCCCTGGAAGCTGATTCATTAAACTGTTCTGCTTGTGAGAGCATGAATACAATGAAACCAGCCATTTTGCCATGCCAGTGGCCTTGGGTGAAAAAGTGGCACTAATTCAGTTGTTTGCTATGGCAAGCATTATAATAACTGAGCCTTTACAATTTTGAAGAATTCTTCCATTTCTGCTTTCCTTCCACACCTCCCTAGAGAGGAGAGTGGTGGGTAGAGGAGTGAGCAGTAAAGCGCTCTCGAAAGGAAAGGGTTGTTGTGGGGTAGGTGTTATTTCTATGGTCCAGCCCCCAGCCACCTTTAACCCAGTCCAGAGGGAGAGGTCTCATGCTGTGTGGTAGGATATTCAGTCTCTGGTCCCATAAATGATTCTCAGCCTGGGTGCAGACTCAGTGGTGTGTCCAGAGACGTGAGTGAGACTTGTTCCACTAGTGAGGGAAATGGTGCTAACCTGCTCTGTCCCTGGCCCACCTCATGGGCCCAGCTTATCTCTCTTAGAACCACTGCTTCTTTCCTTAGCCTTCCAGCCCTCATCCTTGAACTTCCTCCTAGCTTCATCATCTTTCAGTTTTACTTTAATGTGCTTCTTGATTAGGATATTGGGGCTGGCAAAGGCAAGTATTATGCTGTTAACTACCCGCTCCGAGATGGGATTGATGACGAGTCCTATGAGGCCATTTTCAAGCCGGTAAGTGGCTTAGGCTTATCCACCACTGGGCTATAAACAGGATTGATCTAAGGGAGGGGTAGCAAAGCACCTCCAGTGTACTTCGGGAATTCTCCCCACTGAGAGGCTGGCTGGAAATGAGATGTGTTTGAACCCTGGATTGCATGCTGTATGGCCAGTTAGGGGAACAAAATTCATCCAGATATTTACTGATGCCTTCTGTGGGTCAGGCTTTCTGCTGGATACAAGAATAGTTAAGACATGATCCATGCCCTTGAAGACCTCACAGTCTGTGGTGTGGGAGGCAAGCACGTCCCCAACAGCATGTGGTCAGTGCTGTTTTTGAGGGATGAACAGAGGAGCGAGAGAGAAACTGCTGCCTGGGCTGGGGAAAGGGTAGTCAGAGATGATTTCACAGAGGTGGTGACATTTGAGCTGGACTTTGAGAAATGAGGAGTTACCCATGTGAAGGAGGCGGGGGCTGGAGGGGAGGGTTGGCATTCAGCAGAGGGAACAGCACCAGCAGAAGCATAGAGGTGCCAATACGTAGTATGTAGGCCAGTATGATGTGGGGGAGGAATGTTGAAGGATGTGGTAGGAAATGTTTGTCGGGGTCAGTATTTCAAAGGGAGCCTTGAATGCCATGCTGAGGAGTTAAATGTTCACCTGTAAGCAATAAGGAACCATTACTAGAGTAGTAACCTAGTTAGGTTAGGTTAGGTAGTCGTTTAGCAAACACCAGGTGCCTACTATGTACCTTGTAGTAAGGGCGACAGAAAAGCCTAAGTTATGGTCTCTGTCCTCAGTTACATTAGAATCTAGTTGTGAGAATGAGATAAACAAAAGTGAAGTGCCTCCTCACAGTATAAGGCTCAAAGTCTGTAGGACCAAACGCATAGAGCAGATGCAGCTAAGGGTCAGAAGGGCTTCTTGGAGCAGCAAAAGAAGGGAAAGATCTAGGGAATTGATAAGGAGGCTGTTTTAGGCTCCTTATTAGAGCTAGAAGCCTCTTGGAGATCCTCTCAAATTGGAAAACTGAACAAATTGGGGAAATGAGAAGCCCAGGCTGGTACTCCCTTTTCTCTACCGCTCAGCCTGAGGGAGAGTGGAAAGGTAGGAGTGAGTGATAAGGAACCGAAGAAAGTGCTCCACCTACACTTTTCAGCCTGAACCTCAAATAGCTTTTCTTGAGGTTGGTAATGACCAGGTTGTGTCCTTTCAGGTCATGTCCAAAGTAATGGAGATGTTCCAGCCCAGTGCAGTCGTCTTACAGTGTGGCTCTGACTCCTTGTCTGGCGATCGGTTAGGTTGCTTCAATTTGACCATCAAAGGTGAGACCAGGTAGCATAGAGACCCGGGGGCAGGGTCCTGCTGGGTGCTCCTGTAACTTGGCACACCTTCTCCCACCAAAGGGCACGCCAAGTGTGTGGAATTTGTGAAGAGCTTCAACCTGCCTATGCTGATGCTGGGAGGAGGTGGCTACACCATTCGTAATGTCGCCCGGTGCTGGACATACGAAACAGCTGTGGCCCTGGACACGGAGATCCCTAATGGTAATAGCTGCAGGGCCAGATTGGGCTGGGCAGCGTGGGAGCTTACGTGTCCTTGAGTTCACAGCCCCTTTCCCATTGGCTCTACAACCTCTCCTCTTCAGACTCTGATTCTCCTGCTGTCCTCTTGTGGTTTTCAGACCATAGCTGTCAGTTTTTTCTGAGTCCTTTAGTTGACCGTGTCCCCTGTCCCTCAGCTGCTAGTCTGGACAAAATTATCAGTGCTTATCTATAGCTTTGGAATTCATACTCTGTAGGGTAACTGGGGTAGTAAGTGAGGGAGTGCTCGCAATGAATATTGCCTAAATTTTTCTAAACCAGGGGCTTCAGCCTGCTCCATACACACACACACACACACACACACACACACACACACACACACACACACGTGCACATGCACACAAACACACCACTGGTGTGGACACTGGAGAATGGCTTTAAAAAAAATTGAAATCCTATAGGTACCCAAGCCTCACCCTATCTTGGAGGCATGCTTCTCTGTTTGATAGCTGGGCTCACAGGTCCACATAAACCTACAAATGCTTTTCTCAGGGTCCCATGGCAGCCAGGTCTCTTAACTCTCTCACCTTCCGCCCCAATTAGAGCTTCCATACAACGACTACTTCGAATACTTTGGACCAGATTTCAAACTTCACATCAGTCCTTCCAATATGACTAACCAGAACACTAATGAGTACCTGGAAAAGATCAAGTGAGTATATCCTCCCCCACACCCCAATTGAACATTCCAGGCTCTGGTTGGTCCCTGAACAGAGCCCAGCCACCTCTCTACCATTGGCCATAGACAGCGACTGTTTGAGAACCTGAGAATGCTGCCCCACGCACCTGGGGTCCAAATGCAGGCCATTCCTGAGGATGCCATTCCAGAGGAGAGTGGCGATGAGGATGAAGAAGACCCTGACAAGCGCATTTCAAGTAAGACCCAGACCCAGGGGCCTCTACCTTCCCACTCTGCAGGCAGTTCTGACTTCCCTCCACTGTTCCTGGCTCCACATTCTCCCCAAGCTGCCCACCTGTTGAGAAACCCAAGTACCTGTGCCTGTAGGGACAATTTATAGAGAGTCCAGGTCCCCTTCCCTTGGTGTCTTTTGGGGGAACATGCAAGAAAGCGCTGGGCAGACCCTGAGATAAAGAATCTGCTCTCCCACCCATATTTCCCATTACCTCCCAGTCTGTTCCTCGGACAAACGAATTGCCTGTGAGGAAGAGTTCTCCGACTCTGACGAGGAGGGAGAAGGCGGTCGCAAGAACTCTTCCAACTTCAAAAAAGCCAAGAGAGTCAAAACAGAAGATGAGAAAGAGAAAGACCCAGAAGAGAAGAAAGGTGGGTTTGGGTTGGGCCAGGACTTGGATCTTGAGCCCCAGGCCCTGGAGGAGGAATTTATGTAGGGCACTGGGAGGAGGGAGCTGACTCAGGCCCTGCCAGCTCCTTAGGGCTCTTCCTTAGCTACTTGGGCCTTTCACTGGTTCCCAGAAGTGGCAGGGCCCACAAAAGAATGAAACTCAATTCGTCATCTTCACTGGCTGATTGAGCCCTGCCAGGCTCCAGAGCCAGGGACATGCCTGGGCTCCCTGTGGTCAGGAGCGTGGCTCTCACATACCACCCAAGCCCTTTTCTCAGTGCTTCACCCGTTTCCCAGGGGGCTGCCTCCACCCACCGGGTTCAGGCTCTAGCAGGCTGGGAAACCGGTCCAACCTGTTTGTCCTCTGCAGGGCTCGCTGGGAGGGCCTGGAATGGGCTTTTCTCTCTTTTGTATGTCCAGTGAGCTGTAGTGTTGGGGAAGGGGTTTCAGAGTAAGTGGAGATCCCATGGGTCTTTCCAGAGGGGCTGCCCTTGGCCATCCCTGCACTCTTATGTTCTAGAAGCCACAGAAGAGGAGAAAACCAAGGAGGAGAAGCAAGAAGCCAAAGGGTGAGGAAGGAGCTGTCTGTCATCTCCCTGGCATTGGAGCACCAGCCCCTTTGTCCCACCACGCTGAGAGGGAAGGCGCAGGGACAGCTGGTCCAGCTTACAAAGGCCTCTTTCAGGGACCAGTCTGTCTGTCTCTGCAGTTCTAGGCAGAGCTAGGAAGCCCCAGCCTTTAGCAGTCACCTGGGCAGCCGGGGTCCTGTGGAAGTCATTGTACCCACACTTTTGCCTCAAAGCCTCTAGGGTGGGTTATCTCATGCCAATCTCTGTTCTCTCCACAGGGTCAAGGAGGAGGTCAAGTTGGCCTGAACAGACCTCTCCAGTTCTGGCTGCTTGCCAAGTTGCCCACCTTTATCCCACAACCCCTCAGATTTTATATTTTCTATTTCTCTGTGTATTTATATAAAAATATATTAAATATAAATATCCCCAGGGACTAGACAGGAACCAGGGCCCTGAGCTCAGGGCACACGTGTTAGGTGAGCTTTTCTAGTAGCTGCCTCGCCACCCATCCCTCCCAAACTCTTAATTTTGAACCATAACGGATGCCAGACCTGGGTGGAAGGGATACACTTAAAGCAGCCATAGGACAAAATCTTGAAGCGCCTGCTTAGTAGCTTTGAAAAGGTGCCCTTATTGAGCATTTTAGAAGGGGTGGCTGGGTCTTCAGGGACTCCCTGTTGTTCTCAGGCTCTTGTCATCAGCCATTTTTAGATTGATTCTGTTCTCATACCTTCCCACTGGCCCCCAGTGAGCCAAGAAACTCACACTGCCTGCCCTCTCTGTCCTCCCCCCAATTCTGCAGATGAAGATTGGTAGTCTAGTTTCCTTTTTGAGATACTATTTTCGTTTTTGTGAGAATCTTTGTAATAAAATGGTACATTTCTACACCCTCCTGAGCTTGTCTCCTAGTAGTATCCCTGGGTTCATTTCGACTCCACTTCTCTGCCCTTCTGGTGTCCATGAGGATCTGGGCAACCCCTCAAAAACAAAAGAACCCCACAAACTTACCTGTCTCAATCCCCCCTCAAGGTCTGAGGTAGACCAATCTTCTCACCCTACCCCAGAAGACCACTCATTAAAAAGCACCACTAAAGGGACAACATTTATTCCTTTTCCAAATGTTACAGTAAAACCAGGTGGAAGAGAATGGTTTTAGCAGTTAGAAAAAAAAAAAAAAATTACAAATCTGGGGTTTGGCCATTAAAAGTTATTTACAACAATGGGAGGGGAAAAAAAAAAAAGACAACAAGAAGTTGTTTCACATTACATACCTCCCCCCCACCCCAAAGCTTAATACTTGCTTACCAAGTCAAAAAAGAGACACAGTTGATTCACAAGCTGGAGGTTCGAACTTGAGTAAGACATTTAGAAAAACCTAGACAGGGGCAGTGTCCTCCCCAGCCCAGGGGCCACTAGGCCCAGCACAGGAGACTACAAACAACGGGAAGGTGGACACTCAGGGCGTGGGAGTAGGCACCCCCACCTCTGGCTCAGGGATTTGGGGAGTAAACAAAGCCTACTTGGAAAAGAATTGGGGAAGAAAACCAGCAATTGCCTTCTGGACAGGTGGGGACAGGGAAGGAGGCAGGGACAGGAGCAGGAGCATTTCACATCACTAACCTAACTTGGGAAACTGCAAGGGACCATCTTCGACTGGCCTTAAGAGGAAGACCAGATGGATGATGGGAGAATCCACAGGAGGGAGAGGAGAGGGAACGTGGCTAGGGGGCAACAGCCCCTTCCTTTCTGGGGCACAGGAAGGCAGCCAGGGCACCAGGTCCAGGCAGTGACCTCACAAGGACAGCACAGTTTTTGCAGCTTAGAGATCACCCACCTGCCCCCACCCAGCTACTCATTCTGCTCGTTCGCTGGTGTAGGGCCACTCTCCGGCCCCGAGGGAGTGGATGGCTCTGCGGCCTGGGGCCCTGCCTCTTCTGTGTCTCCTCCCTTGGAGGCAGCGCTAGCCTCTGCCCCTTTGGCCTGGGGCTCCTGGCTCTCAGGGGTGGCGGCAGCCTTCCCTTCCAGGGCAGTGCCTTCCTCGCTGCAGGCACCGATCTCCCCCTGCTCCTGCTCTTCCTCTGTGGGTGAGGAGGCAGACGAATCACCCCCTCCCTCCTTCCGATTTCTCTTGAAGGACAGGCCACTCAATTTGAAAGGCTTCTTGAAAGAGAATTTCTTCTTCTTCTTGGGGGTCTCCTTGGGGGGGACCTCCCCCTTGGCCTCAGCGCCCTGGCTAGGGGGTGCCGGCTCGATGGCATCGCCAGTGGCCCCGGCTGCCTCCTCTGTTCCGTTCACGGGGGTCGACTCCCCTTCACCTTTGGGGGATAAGTCTCCATTGCTTTTCACGTGGCCGTTCTCCTGCAGGGCAGAGGAGACAGCAATGAGGGCCGGGGCTCTTACTCCCCTCCCCCAGCCCGCCTCTGACCTCTTCCACGCAACGGGGTCCCGACTCATTCCGCCGCACCCCCAGAGCCTGGTTGTAGCCTCACCCCACAGCCGGCATCCCGTCAAACCTCTCCCTCCTGCCCCGCACAGGCGCGCAGGGGCCGCGGCCAGCAGGAGGCGCTGGGGTCCCGGGGCCCCCACCCACTTCCCCGGGGGCGCGCTCTCTATTCCACGCAGGGCCGCCCGCGGCCGCGTATCCCGGGCTGGCGGGCGAGCCGTGCAGCCGATATTGGGCGGGAAGCCGCCCCGGGGCGCTGTTCCCCGCACCCGGACGGCCTATTTTCCCAGCCTCCTGCTTTGTGTAAACGGCCCCCACCCACCTCAGGCTCTCCCCACCTCGCGGCTCCTCCCTAAAAAAAAGCCGTGGGCTATCGAGGTCGAGTCTGCGGGGGGAGTGCCCTCCCCTCCGGCCCCCGCCCCGCGGCCCCCGGGCGCCCCCTTGGCGCGGCCCAGCAGCGCCTTTGTTCCCCGCGCGGCACTCCGGGCGGCCGGGGGGCAGCGCCGGGGGCCGGGGCCGCGAACAAAGAAGGCGGCGGGGCCCGGCCGGCGCCCCCTCCCCGCCCCTCCCCTCGCTTCGCCCGCGGGGGCTGCGGCGCCGAGAACAAAGGGACCGGGCGGGGGAGGGGGCGCCGCGTGTCCCGGGCCGGACAAAGCGCGCGGCCCCGGCCCGAGGCCCTAGAGGGGGCGAGGTACGAGAGGAGAGGGCCGAGTCGGGCCGTGCCGAGCGCACCCACCTGTCCGTTGACCTTAGCGGGGGAAGCGCCTGCTGCCTCCTCGGCGGTCACGTCGCCCCGGGGAGCCTTGGAGCTCTGGCTGCCCATGGTGGGGGTTCTGCTGGGGGGCGCCCGGAGCCGCCCCGGGCTCGCGCCGCAGGGGATAGTTCGGTCGGGTGGGCCTGGCCGCCGGAGGGGTGGGGCTCGCGCCTGAGGGGGAGGGGTGTCGGGGGGAAACCGAGCTGCACCCCCGCTCCGCGCCCAACCCGCTAGCTGCACCCGCCGCCGCTCCGCTCCGCGCCAGAATGCCGCCCGCCGCCCGCCGAGCCGCCTATATATATGCGCCCGGAGCTCGGGGCGGAGCCGGACATTTAAATGAGCGCCCAATCGAGGGGCGGAGGCGGGCTCAAGTCGTGGGCCCCACTTGAGCGGTGGGCGACGCTGGCGGTCTGGTCCCCCCAACCCACACGGCTCCCGGGGGCAGGTGGGGTCCAGGGTGGGAAGGAGAGCGGCGGGTCCCTGAGGCGAGCCCAGAGGCGAGCTGGGTGGAGGGGGGCTCCTAGAGGAAAGAGGACAGAGCAGTCATCCCCTCCTCTCACCGCTCACCTCTCAGGTGGACGCCCCAGCTCCTGGAGTGGCCCCCATCGCCTTGGTCCCGCATTGGCAGCCCCTGTCAGTCTCCCCCTAGAACTCTTCGAAGGGCTCACATGCCCAGACTCGTCAGCCGGCTGGTCCCGAGTTATGCTCCAGAGAATGTGGTCATGGAAGTCGCAGGGCCCTAGCTGGGTTTTGTGCCCCCTCAGGCCGGGAGACCGGTCCGAGGTCCCGCCAACGTGCCTGCCTGTCCCGGCCAGCTTGGGAGGTCTGACCCACCGCAGGGTCACTCTGGTCAGACTGGTGAGGTTGTCCCTCATCCCTCCTCTCAGTCTCTTGGTGGCCCGTCACACTAAGCCCCCACAGATAAGCTCACCTTTGGTCCCTCCTGCTCTCAGCCTGGACCATGACAAAGTCCCATCTGGGGTGGTGCCGTGATCTTGAGGGGCATCTCCATCCCCATGTGAAAGCCGAGGAGCCTGAGGCTCAGAGACCTGGACATAACCTGTCTGACTTCGGTGCTCTCCCTTCACATCTGCTCCCCTACATCAGGGTTCCCCGAAGCCGGCAGAGGAGGCCCGCGGGTTGCGGGGGGCGCTCAACAAACCTTAAAACACTCCAGTTCCTGAGGAGGAGGAGCCTTGGATGGCCCCTTCAGGACAGCCCCCAAGCTGCCCAGTCCAGCCATCAGCCCCACCTGAGTAGGGGAGCCCGGAGACAGGGGCAGGGTGGAGGAGGCTGGGGACTCTCCAGCTGGAGTCTCCTGCCACTCCCCCTAGTCCGGGCCAGGGGGAATCCCAGAGTCCTGGCTGGCCCCGGTTGTGTGTCTGGCTGCCTGCCCTCGGCCCCCAGGAGGACGGGGATGGGGGCTGGAGGAAGCAAAGTGTTGCAAAAGCAAGGCTGTGTCCTGGACAGCTCAGCACGTCCCTCCCGTGCCCCCTCCCTCCTACAAGTATGGCCTCCTGGGAGGCCTGAGGCTGTGAGGTGTGGAGACACCCCAGGGCCTGAGAAATCAGGAACTCCCACAGATCTGACAACAGAGGGGCGGGGAGAGCTGAGGTGGCTTCTACACACCAACTCATTCCTGTAGCCTCCATCCCCACCCCCACTCTGAGACTACAGAATACTCTCGGCTTCATTAGCACCCCCCATTTTACAAACTAGGACACTGAGGTTCAGAAAGGGAAAGTGACATGTCCAAGGGCACATAGCAGATACCAGTAGCTGAGGGTAAGAAAGAGTTTGGAGAGACCTGCAAAAAGGGGCTGGGGGCTGTAAGGAAAGTCCTGGAAGGAGTCTCTGTTGAGATCTGGGGCTGCCTGGTCAGCGTGGGAGGCGAGAAGAGCTAGCTTTGGGGAGAGGAAGGGGCACTATGCCCCACTGCAACTCACTGACAGGACGGTGACTTCTCTACCCACCGCCACTAAGGGATGGACGTTGTGACCCGCGTCTCTGTCTCGGCCACAATAGGGAGCCCACAATGCTGCCAGGCGCGGCCCGCACTGGCTGGCAGGGCTCAGATGGAGGGTGTGTGAGTCCTGGAGGAGTTGGAGTCCGAGGTTAGGAGCAGATGCTAAGGCTCCCGATTTCCAGGCGCTGCCCCGTGGGGATGAGAGGCAAATCGCCGGGATGATTCCAGGAGGACAGAGAAGCATCAGGGCTAAAGGACCCCGAGTCCCCAGAGCCCCAGAGGGAGGCTAGTCCACAGGGGAGCCCAAGCGTCCCCCACCAGACATTGAAGGAGGCTGGGGAGGGGGCACCTGGGAGCTGAATCCCTCAGCAAATCCAGGTCCCAGCCGAATCCGGCTTCTGGAAGAGGGAAGAGGCTTAGGATGCTGCGGGTGTGAGTGGGGGTGGTATAGCAGACCCCACGGCCTCCTCCATCCACACTCGGCTCCTTCTTCCCCAGCTGCTGCCCGCCCAGACAATGCGCCCATTGTTCTGTATCTCCAGGGGCCTGTGTGCAACTGTGTGCGTCTGTTTTTCTCTGTGTGTGACTGTGTATTGCTCGGTATCTGTCTGTGTGTGAGAGACTTTGTGACTCTGTGTATGTGTGTGTGTGTGACCAGGTGTGTACTTTTGTAGTTGTGTGAGTCTGCATCTTTGTTTGGCGATGTGTATTTAGGGTGAGAGAGAGAGACTTGGTGACTCTCGATGACTTTCTGAGTCTTTCTGGGTATGTGCCTGTCCGTCCTTGAGGTTGTGTTGGTGACTGTGTCTGGCTGTGATCGGGTGTGTAACTATGAGTTATGTGCATAAGAGAGTGGCTACTTGGTGTTTGTGTGAGTGGCTGTGTGTGCCTCAGCCAGGCAGGTCGTGATGCTCAGGACCTTTGAGATGTGAGCTTTTGCCAGGGCAGAGTGGCAGGGGAAGGAGGAGTGGGCAAGACAGGGGGACTCTAGGATGGATGGGGGAAGCTGCAGAGTCTAGACTGTTTCGCACATCCCCCATCTGTCCCAGTTCTCCAGTGAAGGCTCAGACGCTGGTCCTGGCCTGAGATGCTCCTAGTCCCCATGGACAGAAGGGAATGGGACCCTGGGAGAGCACTGGGTGGGGCTGAAGGAGGGCAGAAAAGAGCACCGCCTCATCGAGAAGGCTGTGGGGACACTTTGAGGCCTCTGAGGAGGGCCCTGTGGTGGTGATCAGGTTAGACGCGAGGTGAGGGGTGAGGGCAGTATCTTGTCAGAAATGGAGGATGGGACTTCCTAGGGGAGGGACCAGCATATGCCAAGGCCTGGAGAGGGGAGGAGACACCAGGGGATGGCCAGGTCCCAGTGGAGGCCTCAGGAACGGTGACTTGGCACAGCACAGTTCCCAGCCCCAGGGTCCCCATCTCCTTCCCGGGAGCATCAGCTGGACTCGGAGACCTTAGTTCTGGCCCCAGGTCTGCCTCCTGCTTTAACCGTAAGCCAGTCCTCTCTCCTCTTGGGCCTCAGTTTATTCATCTGCACAGTGACAGCTTGGCCTCTGTGATTCATACTCATGGAGACTGGAGTTCCTCCTTCTGCTCCTGCATGGCAGAGCGCCAGCTGTGAGTCACGCAGGGCCCCTGCCCTCAGGGCTTTCCTGGCAATGCCTTCCGAGGACAAGAAAGAGCCAGAGCAGGGTCAGATGAGGGGCCTGTGGGGCGGGGGGGGGGGGGCGCTGGGGATGGAGGAAGGGCTCCGAGGGCACAAAGGGGAACAGCAAATGGTTTGTATGGGGTGGGGATGAAGGTAGAGGCCTTGTCTGGAGCAAGATTTAAGGGACAGGATCCTAGGATTTGGGGACTGGCTGGCACCGGGATGGGGGTGGGGATATGGGAGTGATGATGTTGTAGCCCACATTTCTGTTTTGGGTGACACCTGCCAAAATGGATTCATGACTGAGATAGGGCATCAGAGGAAAAACAAACTTGGGAGAGAGTTGCTGAATCTAGCCTTGCTGAGTTGGAGGTGCCCAGGGAATATTTGCGGGGGACATCCAGGAGGAAGTCTGAAGTCTATATGTTTCAGCACATAGACATGTGATCATGTTTCCTGAGCCAAAGGCCAGGGCCCAAAGGCTAGGGTCTGGCTGGTGACCTTAAAGGGATAACAGATAGAAGTTTTTCAGTCAGAACTGACCCCAGGAAATCTGGATCTCTGGTTGCTGCTAGTAAGAGGGTGACTGGAGCCAAGCAGTGCATGAGGTCACCCAGGAAGTCCCCGGGCGGTGGGAGCTCTGCCACTGGTGGGGCCAGCAGCAAGAGAGGGCCCCAGGAAGGGAGCCAGCAGGGAGGAGGAGGAAAAACCCTAGAGGACAGAATCATGAGATCCTTGACCACACGGGAGAGTTTTAAAAAGGTAGGAATGGGGACTTCCCTGGTGGCGCAGTGGTTAAGAATCCGCCTGCCAATGCAGGGGACAGTGGTTCGAGCCCTGGTCCGGGAAGATCCTACATGCCGCGGAGCAACTGAGCCCATGCACCACAACTACTGAGCCCGCGTGCCACAACTACTGAGCCCGAGCGCCTAGAGCCTGTGCTCCGCAGCAAGAGAAGCCACCGCAGTGAGAAGCCCCCGCACCACAACAAAGAGTAGCCCCGGCTCGCTGCAACTAGAGAAAGCCGGTGCGCAGCAATGAGGACCCAATGCAGCCAAAAATAAATAAATAAATAAATTTACTTTTTAAAAAAAAATGTAGGAATGACCAACGGTGATAATAATCATAGCTGCCAGCATTGATTACATGCCTATTGTATGCCAAGCCCTGTGCCAACTGCTTTCCATACGTTACCTCGTGACCCGGTGAGATGTGTGGCATCATTGTTCCCCCTTACAGAGGAGGACACTGAAGTCCAGGGAGGCGGAGTGTTTATGTGAGCAGAAGAGGAGGAGGTCAGGACTCAGAGGAGCGCGGCCGTGCTGGGTTCAGCCGGAGGCCTCCACACAGGGTCCTGATGCTTCCAATTTGGGAGAAGCAGTTAGGGATGTCGGCAGGGAGAGGCAAGGCAGCTGCAGGGCCGGGATCCCTGGGACTTGACTCCCCAGCACCATGGGCACGCTGGGTTCCGGCTTGTTTGTCAGCAGGACCCAGGTGTGCAGCCTTCCTGCCAATCCTGGGCCTTGAAACTGGGTCTGGATACTGGGGCACCTCAGGGGCCCTTCACTGGGACCCACCATCCAACCAGTCACCACATCACAGAGACAAGGGATTCTGGAAATTCCCTTTCAGGATTTTAGGCCACCCAAAGCTTTCATTTCTCCCTTTCCCTCCCTCTTCCCCTGGTCTCTGTGTGTGTCTGTGTGTGTGTGTGTGTTGGGGGTGGCTGTGCAAACTGGACAGGACCCAGCCACTATCTAATAGAGCTGTATCTCTGGGGCTCAATTTCTCCAATAGCTAAAGGTGTGTAATCCCAGCTTGCCTGCCTATCTCCCCCAGGCTCAGTGAGGTCACCAGAAATTCAACCCAGTTATTCTGGGCTGCCCTCAGCCTCTCCCTTCCTCCCTCCCTCCCCTTTCCCTAACTTTCAGTTTCTTTTCAGATCCTGGGTGCCTTTGGGGGAAGAGGTGGCCAAACCAGTGGAATGTGGACTGCTAACAACTTTCCAACCAAAACCCCCCATTTAGGGGAAGTCCCTTTAACAGGAAAACTGAAACTCTCTCCTAGTCCAGTTCCCAGTCCCATCCTTCCCTCTCCACACTGCTCAGACCTTAACCCGTCACCTCTCCCATTCAGCTTCGTCCCCCAAATGATCTGGATCCAGACTACAGCTACCTTCCAGCTTTGTGACTCTGGACAAGTCCCTTCCCCCTGCTGAGCCTCGCAACGCCCACTCTGTAAAACAAGGACACCAGGTGCCACTTCGAGTTGTGGCAAAGGGTTCAGTGAGGTACTGCTGTGCGGAGGCAACTGTAGTCGTGAAGAGCTGGCTCCGTCATATCCCAGCGGTGTGGCTTTAGGCCCTATCTGAGCCTCAGTCTCCTCATCTGTAAAATAGGAATGATGATCATACCTACTGCTCAGGGTTATTGTGAGACAAATGACCTAGTACCATGACGTAAAGTCCTGAGAACCAAGCACTTGAGGCGCAGAGCACGCGGGAACATTCTACAATGTTCCCAAGTGCGATTACATGAAATGCTGGGCAAGGGCCATTCCCTTCCCTTCTCTTCCCTTCCTGCCCTAGGGAGAGGAGGTAGGTGTCTAGGACCACCCTGGGATAACCTTGCGCCCCCTCCATCAGCTTTCTTCTGGGGCAGGTGGTGGAGGACTGTTCTAAGGATGCTGAAGTGTTCAGAGGGAAATTTATTTGGCTCAGTCAATTCCTTAAATGGTAAAGGAATCTGCCTCTCCCCAGAACCCTGAGGATTTTCTTTCTTTCCTCTCACACCCCAGAAGTATCCCCCGGGGACCTCCTTTTGGTGACTTTTCCCAGAAAAGACATACTCTGGACCCCCCTCCAACGCACACGTCATCTGTCTGTCTCCTCCCAGCCTCTCACATTCTCCTTCCCTCCCATCTGTCTGCACAGGGAGGCCTTACATCCCAGGGACTGGCCCTCAATGCTCCATGTTGTGGCTCAGAGAGATCGGGCTCCCAGCCTCACTTCCTTCCTCTTGCTCCTTGGCCCACTGATCTTTAACTCTCCTGACTTTTTAGTTCCTCAGAGCTGAGCCTCTCCCTCCCCAGGGCCTTTGAACAGGCTGTTCCCTCCACCTACAGTGTCTCTCTCCACTTCTCTACTTGCTGAATTTCTACTCTTCTCTTAAACCACTCCTGAGGACTTTCCAGATTCCCCAGGAGGAAGGGATGGCTCTCCCACCACCCGCTCCACACCTCTGGGCTTAGGGTTCCCACCACTCGGTTTCCCAAACCAGGAACCTGGGCTGCATCACCAGGCCACCCCCGTCAGCTCATCATCCCCTGTCTCCACCTCCATAACTGGCCCTTCTCACCTGGACCTGGGCCATTTCATCAGCTTTCTCACCTGTCTTTCTGCACAAGTCTAGCCCCTCTAGCTGTTTTCTGCCTCAGGGTCACTTTCCAGTAGAGGGTGCTCAATAAATATCTGTTGACTGATGGAGTAAATGAGTGAAGGAATGAATGAAAGAGTGACAGAAATGTAGAATCAAGCATATCCCCCTTGGCCTTAAACCTTTCCATGGCTCCCTACTGCCCTCAGGACAAAGTCTGTGCCTTATATTTAAGGTCCTCCCTGTCTGATTCCCCATAGCGCACTCTGGGCTTTTCCCCAAGCTGTACGCCGTTCTCCTTCCTGCATTCATGTAGCATTGTCCTTCTTCCCTGCTATGCAGCAGGGAAACAAGATGGGTTGTTGAAATAATCCAGGCAAGTGATGATGGGGAACCTGCACTAAAGAGAGAAGGGAGAGTCAGCCAACACCAACATTTCCTGAGCTAGACTCTATCCTCAGTGCTCGGGACTGCGAGTGTAGCCTTGGAGCTTAAGTTTGAGATGACTATGAGGGTCCCCGTGGAGACACCAGGCTGGCAGTTAATCGATCTATGAGCCTGGACTTCAGAGGCGAGCTTGGAGGCCTCCCCGAATTTTTTTTTAAATAAATTTATTTATTTATTTATTTATTTATTTATTTATTTATTTATTTATTTATTTATTTATTTATTTATTTTTGGCTGCTTTGGGTCTTTGTTGCTGCGTGCCGGCTTTCTATAGTTGCAGAGAGTGGGGGCTACTCTTTGTTGCAGTGAGTGGGCTTCTCATCGTGGTGGTTTCTCTTGTTGCGGAGCATGGGCTCTAGGCGCACAGGCTTCAGTAGTTGTGGCTCGCGGTCTCTAGAGCACAGACTCAGCAGTTGTGGCGCACGGGCTTAGTTGCTCCGCGGCATCTTCCCAGACCAGGGCTTGAACCCGTGTCCCCTGCATTGGCAGGCAGATTCTTAACCACTGTGACACCAGGGAAGTCCGGCCTACCAAATTTGAAGCCACAGGACTGGATGGGATCCACCGAGAGGAGCAGCTCAAGAAGACAGTGCCGGGGGCTCTCCAACTTTGAGACTCTGGGTGGGGGACCAGCAGGGGGATTCAGCTTGTGGGCAGAGAAAGGAAGAGAACCAGGAGCAGGGGTGTCCTGAAGGCTGAGGGAGTAAATGGCTTCCAGAAGGAATGCGTGATCTGCCATGTCAGATGCTGCTGAAGGTGGAGGAAGACAGAGGGGGAGAGGTATAGGAGGGGTCCAGGGGGCAGAAGTGACAGGTCTTAGCAAAGGACTACGGATGTCGGGAGTGAGGAGGAAGGACCGAGGATGGCGCCTGAGGGTCTGGCTTGGGAAATGGGTGGAAGGAGGTGCCAAGCCATACACAGAAGGCCTAGGGAGGAGCAGCAGGGCACCATGGAAAAGGAGAGGTCAGCTTTGGACAGGTTGAGTTGAGGTGCCTTTGGAATGTCATTCGGATCTATGCATCTGGAATGAAATGTGTGTTGGAGAGAAAAAGAGAACATCCCCCTGTGTGTATGTGTGTGTGTGTGTGTGTGTGTGTGTCTGTCTGTCTGTCTCTGTCACTCTCTCCTCTATCTTTTTTTTTTTTTGGCCGTGCCATGTGGGATCTTAGTTCCCTGACCAGGGGTCAAACCCGTGCCCCCTGCATTGGGAGTGCAGAGTCTTAACCACTGGACCATCAGGGAAGTCCCTCTCCTCTATCCTTTTCTATGTGTATTTATGAGAGAATCTATATGCTGACCGTTATGAAATCTCTATCTCCAGCCCAGATCTCTCCAGAACTCTGGCTGCCCTTGGAGATCACCCCGGATGTCCCACAGGGACCTACAAGACACAGAAAAGCAGGCTCAGGACACAGATTAGAAAGGACAGAGTTGGAGGCGAGATAAACCAGGGAAGAGTTGATCAGACTGGTCCAGACAATGGCAAAGGTGGCCTGAACTAGGCAAGGGCAGAGGGCAGAGGAGATGAAGTGCAGAGACATTCAGGGAGCGGAGAGAACCAGAGATGGGGGCGAGGTTCCATGTGGAGGGAAGAGGGGCTAGAGGAGGAAGGGAGACGGCTCTAGGGGTCCGCTGGGTGTGGAGAGTGGGGGCAGCTGCCCTGCAGTCACCTGTTTATGTGACTGAGACCCCTCCCAACAGGGCAGGGGAGGAGTCATAAGTGGGTCTTACGGAGTGGGGAGGGGGCTGCTGTTGACCACAGTGTGCGTGAGTCAGGGTGGACACCCGAAGACTCCTTCCTTTAGCCATTGGCACCCTCTGCCGAACCCCTGCAGGGAGGCATGAGCGGGATCCACTCCCAGCCTCAGTCCCAGGTAGGACCTGCGAGAGTGTGTAAAGGGGAACACAGGGACAGGTGCTCAGGGCCTTGGACCTAGTTGAGGGCCAGAGACCACTTGTTGCCCACCAGAGTGGACTCTGAGACCCTGGGAGGGCTCTAGGCTTAGAGATGCCACGATGGGACCATGTCCCTCCCTTGCTTTAAACCTGTCCATGGCTCCCTACTTCCTCTTGGAGAATGTCCACCTCCTTGGCCTGGCCTTCAAGGTCTTTGAAGCTGCAGGCCCAGCTAGCTTCATCTTAGGCAGAGCCCACCTGGCTGCCAGTCTCACGGTTCTCTCAGCAGGATGACTGCTTTGATGATACCATTTCAGGCTGCAAATCACCAAGCCTTTCTCCATGCTGCCAGTTCTTCTTGGATTGCTACTCCCTGTGTAGGGCCTGCCCATCTGTCAAGATTCAGCTCAAGGTACCCCTCCAAAAGGCTTTCTTGATCTTCCAGAGGAGTCACTGTGCCCCAAACAAACTAATGTCACCCTCTGTGGCACTTTACTGAGCTGGCGTATGTCTCTGCCTTTCTCTTTCTATGGCCTGTGAGAGTCTGGGGAGCAGGAACAAGTCGGGTTCACCCAGTCTACCCCATGGGGGGTGGTCATGGGTGCAGTGGGACATTCAGGGGTGGCTACAGAGGCCCTCCCAGCCCTGTGGGTTCAGTCTAACTCAGTGTGTGTGGATGGGGAGAACAGAGATCATCATCCCCCAAAGTAGGGAGAGCCAGAGAGCAGTGAACGCTGCTTTATTCGAGCAGTGAACGCTGCTTTATTCGAGCAGTGGAGGGCGGAAACATGGAGACGCCAGGGGATAGGGCAAAGGTGGACAATCTTCATCCACTGAGAGGGGACACAGGACTGTGCAGTGTTCCCAGGCCATCTTCCTGCTCATCCTGGCTTGGCACAAGTTAGCCTCGGGACCATGATGAGATGAACCTGAAGCCTGTCTTCTCAAATCCCTGGAAAACAGACATCCATGACACTCCTCTGGGACCTGGGGCACAGGTTGTGTAGCTGAGCACCCTAGACTGTCTGGGGTCTCGTCCAGCTCTGCTGTGAACTCGCTGGGTGTCCTCGGGCAAGTCATTTAATGGCTCTGAGCCCTGATCAGTCTCCTTATCTGAGAATAATGGGAATAACAATGGTACCCACCTCAAAGGGTTGTGATGAGGCCTGCGAAGTGTTAGCATAATAACTGGCTGAAAGTAAATGTGGAATAAATATGAGTTGTTAGGATTATAACTATTCTATCAAGAGACCTGGGTTCTGGTCCCAGTTCTGCCATGTTTTCCTTTCTGGATCTGCCTGAGTTTCCATCTAAAAAATGGGATATTGAAGGATTAAATGAAATAATGGATGTGGCAGAGGCTCCTAAGATGAGTGATGGTCTCTTTCCCTCTGAGGTTCACCTCCCTGGGGCTGCAGAGGGGTTGTCACCTCCACTCTGTCAGGTCTTTATTGGGCTCTCTGTCCAGGCAGGATCTGCTGCCGCAGGGCCAGCCCATCTCCTCCTCTTGGCCCATGAGGCAGAATGAGAGGAAAGGGCTGCGGTTGCCCCAGCAGGGACTGTGGTTACACAGGACGAAGGACTTCCTTCCAGACTGCAGGATGCTATCCTGGGAAGGAGCCAGAGATCGTGGGACAGAGGCTGCTGAGGGGAGGGATTGCTTCCAGGGGAATGTCCAGACTAGGCTGGTTAGGCCAGAGTGGGCCAGTGGAGTGCATGAGCTCAGCAGTGACCTCACTTCCAGAGAGCCTGGAGGGGTCTTGTTTAAACCTGCCCCATGGCTCCCAAGATCACAGAGACAACAGACAGGAACAGAGACATAGCCAAAGGGGTATTCCAGGACAGACAGCCAGGGGCAAAGGGCCACCCACGAGACATATGCATGCTGTTCCCTCCACCCAGAACACTCTTCCCAGGTCTGGAGTGGCTGATCTCTTATCCTTCAAGCCTTGATTAAGAGTTACCTCCTCAGACAGGACCTCTTGGCCAACCGATTCATTCATGCAATCTTTAGTGAGCCCCAGTTATGAGTCAGGCACTGTTCTAGATCTGTGAACAAGACACAGTCCTTGCCCACTCCATATAATGTAGCACCTGGCCCACCTCGATCTTCTCAAAGAGAGCACACTGTTTATCTCTTTTTTTTCTTTTCTTTTAAATATTTATTTATTTATTTTGGCTGCACCGGGTCTTAGTTGCGGCATGCAGGATCTTCGTTGTGGCATGCGGGATCTTTCAGTTGCCGCATGTGTGCTTCTTAGTTGCAGCATGCATGTGGGATCTAGTTCCCTGACCAGGGATCGAACCTGGGCCTCCTGCATTGGGAGCACGGAGTCTTACCTACTGGACCACCAGGGAAGTCCCCATATCTCTGACTTCTTCTTTTTTTTTTTTTTTTTTTAATTTTTTATTTATTATTTATTTATTATTTTTATTTTTGGCTGTGTCGGGTCTTTGTTTCTGTGTGAGGGCTTTCTCCAGTTGCGGCGAGTGGGGGCCACTCTTCATCGCGGTGCACGGGCCTCTCACTATCGCGGCCTCTCTTGTTGCGGAGCACAGGCTCCAGACGCTCAGGCTCAGTAGTTGTGGCTCACGGGCCCAGTTGCTCCGCGACATGTGGGATCTTCCCAGACCAGGGCTCGAACCCGTGTCCCCTGCACTGGCAGGCAGATTCTCAACCACTGCGCCACCAGGGAAGCCCCTCTGACTTCTTTTTATTGTGGTCTTCCCAACCAGAATGTAAGTGCCATGAGGACAGGGACTTCAACTGTTCCTTTCACCAAAGTGAACTCAATGACTCAGAGTATCAACCTGGCACAATCCTCTAAAATAGGCCCTTGATAAGTATTTGTTGAAGAAATAAATGGACACAGAGACCAGGGATAGACAGACACACAGAGAAAAAGAGCCATGCTCAGAGGTGATGTAAACATTCAGAGATGCCCCAAAATATGAAGCACACACAGACACACACAGGACAGTGTCCTTCAAGCAGGCCGCTTCCCTTAGGTCATTCAGTTTGGTCATCAGGCCTGGGGCTGGGGTGACTCCTGTCCCGGAACCGACCCAGTTGGTGCCCAAGGTCATGACCTATTCTGGTTCCCACACTCCCTGCGCGGGGCACCAAGTTGGCATTATGTTTGAAGAGCTCTCTTTGGAACTCTATTTTACTCCTTTAGTTGTCTTTTGATGAACAGAAATTTTAATATAGTCGAATCTGTCAATTTTCCAAAAAATGTTTGCGGTGGTTTGAGAAGGGCAGGGATGAATAACCCCGAAGAAACCCACGCCCGGCCCGCAGGGCCTCTCTCACTGCGGCTCAACCCCTCTGGGTCCTCGAGCCTGTAAGGCAGGGCGGACCAGCCTCGTGCCCGGGTATCACCCTTTCCCCACCCCAACCTCCGTCAGGCCCCGCCTCTAGACCCGCCCCTCCGAGATCGCGCCCTCTTCTGGCCCCGCCCCTCACCGGCTCTCACGGGCGCAGGGGAACTAGATGTCTCTTCCTCTTGCCCAGATATTGGTAGTTAATATTCTGCCTCCGGTGCTTCCACCTGGAGGGAGGGAAAATTGGGCCGACAGGACGGCGGCAAGGCTCCCCGCCCCCTCTGGGTCTACGTCCGCTTCGCCTAGTCCCTTCCGTGGTCAGCCGCTTCAGGCCCCGCCGTCCCCACCCAGTTCCGCCCACTCCTCCCGCTCCTAGGTACAGTCAAGCCCAGCCTATCCAACCCCTGTCCGACCCTCGCGTCTGGGGATCCGCCCCTTCCCACAGACCCCTCCCCTGCCGTAGGCACCGCCCCTCCCACCCAGGGCTTCCGCCCCGCCCCGCGCGCTCACATGAGGCGCGGGCGCGCGCTGTAGCAGCTGGGCCAACGCGCCGAGGGTACGTCCGCCAGCCCGGTGGCACCCGGCAGCAGCAGCAGGAGGTTGCGCGCCGGCCAGCGCCAGGCGGCGCCTGGCGGGCGGCGACGCTGCAGGCTCAGCCAGTAGTCGCCCAGGCTGCGGTGGGCGGCGGGCGCCGGCATGGCCGGGCCCCGGCAGCCCCAGAAACACAACTCCTGGTCAAGGCGGTGCGGGGGCGTGGCCCGGGGGCGCCTGCGGGGTAGACGGGCAGCGGTCACCCCAGGAGGCACGACGGGCGGGGAGTAGGCGGCCGCCTCGTGTCAGACGCGGCGGCGCGAGGGTCGGGGTCACTCCTGGCCCATGTAGAGGGGTGGGGAGGGGGATTGGAGGCCCCCCCTCGGGGCCTTCCCAAGGATCTGGACTCCTCCTCCCCCCCAGCTGCCAGCCCGGGGCCCTTCATCGCGCCGGCACCCTCCCCCGGGCCCCCTCACCGAGAGAGAAGAAAATTCACCACGAAGTGGGCAGTCTCGGTGAATAGCATAGTGTCCAGTCTGCCTGGCCCGGCTTCGGCCTCTTTAATACCTGCTGGGACTTGGAGGGGGAGGCCTGAAAACCCGTAGTCCCCCCGGGCCCCGCTGTTTTTAGCAGGAGGCGTCAGCTGGCAGAGCGGGGTGGGGCAGCGCCAGCCCCTCTGGCGGGGTCTAGTCCGTGGTCTGTCTTCAGCTGCTTCAGTGGGAGGGGGTTGGTCACCAGTGCTGGAGGATCCCCTGAGACCCTCCTCCCCCAGGGACAGAAAGGCAAGGACAGGCAGAGGCAGCAAGAGGGGGCCCAGGATAGGAAGGTCAGCTGCCGTTTGGATAAACCCTTCCTTATTTCACCCAGGGGCCTCCAGCTTCTGCTTACACACCCCTGATGGTGTGTTCAGGAAGAAACCACACCTCAAAAGGCCTCACTGCTCCCGGGCTTAAGAGCCTCCCACCTCTGCCCCCGTGGCCCTTACAAGAGCCTTTCCCCTGCTCTGGGGCACTCTTAGATATCAGAAGCAGTAGGCTCCTCAGCCACTTCTAGTTCAGGAGTTCTTATCTGGAAGCCAGGAATGAGTTTGTGGAGACTTAGGAGGCCCGAAACTGTTTGCAAAGTTCAAACACACATATATTTCTGGAAGGAAGCTAGAAAGGGTCCCTGACACCTCCCCCAGCCCCACCCCCCCACCCTCCCGCCAAAAAAAAAAATTAAAAGCCCACATTTTTTGCAGAAAGGAAAACAGTTTCAGAGAGGGGCAGAGAAAAGCCAGTAGTAGGACCCAGGCTTCCTACTACTCTGCCCATCCTTACAAAGGGTGAGACAACCTCTCTGTGCCCTTGTCCTGCTCAGGGCATGGGGTTCCGGGCTCAGAGCCCAGGCTGGGCCCTGCTGCCCCACCCTCTGGGGATCCTGAGGAGCATGCTGGCCCCGCTCCCTTTCCCACACTGCCTGTTTGGGCTATTTCCCCCCAGTGACTCACGCTGGCTGCTGGGGAGAGTGGGCAGCTGTTCTGAGCCCCCAGAGCCCTGTACGGCCCTGACTTGCCCCCCGCCAATTGTGTGGCCATATTTGGGGATTCCACCTCCTCTTTTCCCTCCTTGGGGAATTTCCCTCCTCTCATTCCTTCCTCCTTTACCTATTTCCAAGCTCTCCCTCCCTGATGGCTCCTTCCCAGCAGCAAACAAACAGGCTCTAGTCTTTCCTATGTTTGAAAAAGAAGAAAGCCCTCCTTCGACCCCAGGTCCTTCTCCAGCTCCCCTTCACAGCCAACATTCTTGAAAGAGTTGTGTACACACGTTTCCACTTCCTCACCCAACCCCTGCAGTCTGGCTTCCTCCCCCGCCATTCCACAGGGACAGCTCGTCAAGGTCACCACTGACCTCCCTGTTGCTAAATCCAAGGGATGCTCATGAGTCTTTATCTGATTTGACCCCTTAGCAGTGGCTGACTTCGACACAAACACTCCCTCCTATTTGAAACACTTTTGTGCCCTTGTTTTTCTGGACACTGTGGACTCTTGATTTTTTTGCTATTTATTTGCAACCGTGTGGTTGCCACCACATGGCAAATTTCTCATCCTTCACTCACTGCCTAATCATGGGTGTTCTTGGGCCTTCTACGGTCTGTCCCAGGGGATCTCATGCATTCCCATGCCTTTGGTGCCCACCTGTGTCAGAGACTCACTTCTCTCTTTCAGCCCAAGCCTCTCTTCCCTGCCCAACACCTATCTCCTGGCCCCGTCCCCCTGGATGTTTCACCTCACAGCAAACATGCCCCACACCTGCCCTTCCTCCCATGTTCCCCAGCTTGGCCGTTTTCTCGGTTGCCTGAACTGGAAATCTGGGCTTGGTTCTAGACTCTTCCCTGTCCCTCCCTTTTCATATTCAAGCAGTTGGGAAATCCTGTCCTCTCCAGGATATGTCTAAAATCCAATTGCTTCTCTCCATCTCCACTGCTAACACCTGGTCCAAGGCCCCATTGCCTTTCACCTGGGAGCCTGCAGCAGCCTCCTGAATGATCTCCCCGCTGCTACTCTCAATCTCTTATGTGGTCTGTTCTCACAGAGCAGCCAGGGTTGTCTTTCCAAAACGTGAATATGTCCCTCTTCACCGTGTCTTCAGCACCACGTTCACTCGTGGCACAGACAAGTCCCAGGGCCAGGGATATTTCCCACCGCCATGTCCTTGTCTGGGTAACTGCTTCTCATCTCAGTTCCAGTGTCGGTTCCTTAGGGAAGCCATCCCAGATCCCCCAGCTGGCTCTGCTATTCCTTCTCCTCTCAGTGCTCAGCCTCTCTGTAGACCTATCAAGCAGTCATTCACTAGCCAGTCTAATCTGCAGACATTCTACCAACTCCTGAACCCTTCCATTCTAGGCCCCGGGATGTTAGGATGAATATGACACAGCCCCTGCCCTCCGTGAGTCCATATTGTAACGGGGTAAACAGGCATTCAACAGGGATCAAGGAAGAGATGAGTACACAGTGGGACAAGCAGGTGCTATGGGAGGGGAAGGACAGGTGGTCAGAGGAGGCTTCTTTGAGGAGTGACAATTGGTGGAGATCTGAGAGGTAAGGGGGATAGGAGGAGGCTATTCCAGGCAGAAGGAACAATGTGCTGAAAGGTGGGAAGAAGGTTTTGTGAAGAACTCAGGGGTGTCCACATGGCTGGACAAGTGATGTAAAGAAGCCATTGATGAGATTTAAATAGGAGAATTACATGGCTGGGTTGTGGTCTTTATAGAATAATTCTGGGCTAGAGGAATCAAGCAGGGAAGGAAGCACAAGACCGGTTAGGGGGCTACTGGAGTAATCAAGATGAGTAGCGATGGGGGTCTGATTCAGGGCAGTGCGGTGGAATTGAAGCAGAATAGACTGTGGGCACCAGAACTGGGGATTGGAGAAGAGAGAGGGAGTGAGAATGATTCCAATGTCCTTACCCCAAGGGCAGGTGAGGAGAGGCCAGTGGGAGCTGGGACACCCATATTCCTGTGGGGTCCAACCCACTGATCTACCTGGTGTTAGGTTGCCTGAAGTCTTCCCACGGCCCTCATCCCTGCTTTCTCCGAGAGGAGCGGATGGAGTCCCGAGTGTTAGATACCTGCTAAGGAGGCCTAGGAAGAGGCGGGCGGGGGGAGGAAGGGGAAGTTGGGTCAGGGTCCAGACGTGATGGGGTTGCAGGGAAAGTGGCATTGGGGTTTCCTCAGAGTCTGGAAGCTCCACTGTCTCTGGCTTCACCTTGAGACCCCCCAGTTCTGAATGCTCAAACTCAGGGCCCAGTCCTTAGGAGTTCTGGGGGCCTTTTAGGGGCTTCAAGTCTATATCTGAGAAGCCACAATGCCCTGACAAGTCCCCAGGACTCTAGAGAGTCACTAACATCAGTGTGCACTTCCCACGAGCTGGCCCACTGCCTATTACCTGCATGATCCCCTGCAGTCCTCACATTAACCCTCGGAGGCATGTAGCTTACTATCCCTGTTGTACATACTAGACTTCCATGGTTAAGGGACTTGCTCAAATTCAAACAGCTAAAACGATGCAGAAAGAGGATTTGAACCAAGGTTTGACTGACATCAGAGTCTGTGCTTTTAACTCCTGTGCTATATTAAGCCTGTCGACCCCTTGGTTGATTGGCTCAGTAAAGGGAGGAGGCTTTGTGGGGGATTTGCTTGTGGTTGGGGTGGCTGCCCCCTTCTCATATCAAGCGATGGGAAAGGGTAGCGCTGACGTCAATTGTTGCCATGGAGATATAGCAACCCTTTCCCTGCCATCTCCATGGTAACCTGGGGGGGTCCATCTGTACTTCGCCCCCTCCTTCTAAAAGAGGGTCCCTTAGGGAGGGGCTGTCTAATAAGGTGTCTGAGAGAGAAGTCAGGGAAGGCAGTGATTCAAGTATCCTCCTTCCCCTGGGCCCCTCCTCATTCCTCAAGCTGAGAATGAGGCTGGGATGAGGGGGTCCTGCCTGGGGGTCTGGGGAAAGCTTTACCCTCTAGGGTGAGGGAGGCAGTTCTGCCTTTCCAACCTGGGGATTCCCCTGGAAATGACCACCCCCCCCCACCCCCCCACCCCCCCCACCAAGTTCCTCAGCACCTGAGCAGGACTGCCAGGAACTTGGCAGAGGGAGGCGAGAGAGATTCCCCAACCCTCTCCAAGGCTGGGCATCACCCAGCCCCTGGGGACACGGCTGGCTGGCTCTCTGCTATCCCTTGAAGCCAAAGGTAGGAGCAGCAGCAGCCTCTCTTGCTCAGTGCTAGTGGTGCCCGACATTCCTGCCTGGTGCTCTATGTGCATGACTTTACTGAAAGCTTCCACCAGGTTTCATTAGCCCCATTTTACAGATTTGGAAATAGAGACTCAGAGAGGCTAAGTATGTAGCCCAAGTTTGCACAGCTAGTAAATGGCAATCAGGACTCAAATCTAGGACTAGAGTTTAGGCCAGTGACTTTTCCAGGGAGAAAAAAGGAAGAAGCAACAGAGAACATGATGGAAAAGGAGAAGAAAAATAGAGTGAAGTGACCAAGGTTGGAGCCTGTCGTTCTCCCTGTCACCTACAGAACAAAGTTCAAACACAAGGCCTCCCTGATTCAGCTTCTCTTCTGTTAACTCATCCCTGGATCCCTTGAATCCTGAGCTCTGCAAGGGCAAGGGATCTGTCAGATAAAGGCCTGGGTTCTCAGCACCTCGTGTGGCCCAGGTAGGTGTTGGTGAAAGTTGATTGAACTGAGTTCCTTGAAATTGTCCTCCACTTTCCTGCCTCAAGGCCTTTGTCCACAGTGTTCCTTCCACCTGGAATGCCCTTTCCCCTTGCTCATGGCCATTCTAGAGCTATGTAGCCCCAGGGTCTGGCCCACTGGCAAGGTGTTTGTCTGTATTCTTTGCATCCCCCACTAACCAAGCATATGGGAGGTAGCAGTAAATCTTTTTTGTTTGTTGTTTTTCTTTTTCCTTTTTTGGCCACGCCACACAGCATGCGGGATCTCAGTTCCCTGACCAGGGATTGAACCCGTGCCACAGCTGTGAAAGCCCGGAATCCTAACCACTAGGCCACTAGTAAATCTTTTTAAATTTTATTTTATTTTTAAAATTAAAATAATTTTTTTGGCTGCATTGGATCTTCGTTGCTGCGTGCTGGCTTTCTCTAGTTGTGGCGAGTGGGGTGAGCAGGCTTCTCATTGCGGTGGCTTCTCTTGTTGTGGAGCATGGGCTCTAGGTGCATGGGCTTCAGTAGTTGCGGCACGCAGGCCCTAGAGTGCGCGGGCTTCAGTAGTTATGGCGTGTGGACTCCGTAGTTGTGGCTCACGGGCTCTAGAGCGCAGGCTCAGTAGTTGTGGCGCACAGGCTTAGTTGCTCTGCGGCATGTGGGACCTTCCCACGTCAGGGATTGAACCCATGTTCCCTACATTGGCAGGCAGATTTTTAACCACTGTGCCATCAAGGAAGTCCCAGTAAATCTTTTTTTAAAGGAAAGGAGTGTCAAGAAGATTGGAGAAAGGAAGTGAGGGAGATAAGAGAGAAAGGAAGAATGGGAAGGATTCAGCATTTGTGGGCTGGCAAGGTCCATAGAGATCACTGGTGCTTTTTTTTTTTTTAAACTAGTGAGGAAATGGGCCCAGAGGGAAGGGATTTGCCTCCCAGCAGGTCATTGCTAGGCCATGTGAGTTCCATGAGGGTCAAGGCCCATGTCTGTCAGGTTCATCGCTGAATCCCCAGTGTCCTGCACAGGCCTGGCTGGTAGACTTGTATTGAATGAAACAGGGACAAAGCCTGAAGGAGAACCCAGTCACACAGAACTCCTGGTCACACTTTCTAAGGCTCCTCATTGCCTTCAAATTGAGTTGTTACACTGGCCCCTGCCACTCTCTATCCCTTTTTTTCGGGCTTCTTTTCCTCCCGGGGTACTTGATCTTTACATAAGCTGTCTCTGCTCCTGGAATGTTTTTTCTCCATCATTACCCATTATTTTCTGGTGATGCTGTCAATCACCTGGCTGTGCTTGCATCTCAAGTGTAGGCTTACCTGTGGCTCAGCCTGGTCAATTGTAGTCTCCCATCCCCCTGACAGTGGTAATTGGCCCAAGGAATGTGCATGTGATTTAAGAAGGGCCAATCACTGGCCTTCCCAGGGATAGGTATACCTAGACTGCGAGAAAGCAGGTCTCCCTTCCTGGGATATTTAAAATTTTTTAATTTTTTTAATTTAGGCTGTGCCGGGTCTTAGTTGCGACATGCGGGATCTTTAGTTGTGGCATGCGGGATCTTTTAGTTGCAGCATGTGGACTCTTTAGTTGCAGCATGTGGTCTTCTTAGTTGTGGCATGTGGACTCTTAGTTGTGGCATGCATGTGGGATCTAGTTCCCTGACCAGGGATCGAACCTGGGCCCCCTGCATTGGGAGCACAGAGTCCTAACCACTGGCCCACCAGGGAATTCCCCCTTCCTGGGATTTCTAAGCTGATGCAGCCATGTTGCCATGTTCCCTGCCCAGAGGAGATAATCAGGGATGAGAGGAACAAAGCAACAGTCCTGGTGGGGTTGAATCCTTGATTCCAGCCCAATGAATGCCCTGGTTCCTATAGTTCTTCCTTTAATCACTAACATATCCTTCCCAGCAACTTGAAACAATCAATTCCTTTTTTGCTTAAGCTAACATCAGTTGCTTGCAATGGAGAGACCTTATCAATACAGAAGCTGTTTTTTTTCTCTCTAAAATTACAAGGGCCTCCTAAGGAGGGTGAGTACTGTTTACTGGCAGGGAGGCCCTTTTTCTGCAGAGCAGCAGAATGGGTTGTTAAGCAGACTAGGACCTGCATGGAGTTTGGTGGGGATTGAAACAGCTGGATTACTTCACTTAATAGAAGAACAGAGAGTCCCGGTGGCGGGGCGGAGGTTGGGGGGCGTCTCCAGGAGGTAAGGGTGAAGGGGGAGAGGAGGGAGGGAGAGAGAAGCCAGCACTATGGCCTGAAGCCAGGGATTATTCTGGTGAAGGGGAAAGAAAGGCATGGAGGCGCTTTTAAGAGCCAGGATGTTAAAGGACCGGGGCACTGAATGGTCAAGTCTAAAGTCCAAGTAGATCCTTTTTGACAAACATCCTCTCTTCTTTCAATAAGCCTCCTACATCTGGGACTGCCTGGGAGGGAAGTCGTGGAAGTTGAAAAGGGTGGCCCTTTCTGGTGACCACGGGATCTGAAGTGCTCTGGGAGGCTTAGACTTCTACTCCATGTGGATTAGAGGAGGGGTGTTGAGTCAATCGTACTTAAATCTCAGGGGACAGGAGACTGAACATGACCTTTGGGTTACATACATTTTTTCCAATATTAAAATAATACAGGTTCATTAAAGCAAAATTGGAAAGTGGGAAATATTCAGCTTCCAGGCAGCCTTCCTGTCATGGGCCCCTCCTATGCATGTATTTTGGGGCCTCAAGTCTGAGGACGCTGAGGAGTGCGCTAGCATCACCTGTCGTCTGGGGGACCCCAGGCACGTTGCTTAAGGCTCAGTTCCCTCACCTGTAAAAAGGAATAAGGAATCGAAGTTTTTCAAACGACTTCTTCCCCAGTCTTCTGGCCCCACCAGTCCTAGGAGAAACCAAGGCTCAAGATGGACAGGGACGGGGCAGCCCCTAACCCCTTCAACAAAACCAGAGGTGCCCAGGGTCACAAAACAGCAGGTAGCAAAACCAAACTCCATCTTGGGAGAATTAAATGGGCCTGGTGTGGGTGGCCATTCTCGTTAAGTTCTCTGTCCACCCCCTCCAGTCCCAAGCTTCTCTGGGCCCCCAGAGTCCAGCACAGTAATGCTAATTTTACTGGAGAACCAAGGAGAGTGTTGGGGAGATGGATGAGGGCAGAGAGAGCCTGAGCAGAAAGGCAGCCCTGAAAGGGATCATGACCAGCAAGAAATGGGGGAAGGGCTTGGTGTCCAGGGAGAAGAAAGCGGAATCGGAAGGGCAGGCCCCTGGGGCTGGGTCCAAGTGAGGAGGCAGCAGAAGGGAAGATGCCTTTGGATGAGGCGGAGCAGCGGGCAGCCCGATCCGACGGGATAAGCATACACGGCCAGCCCGGAGTGGAAAGAACAGTTTATGCTGTGCTTTATTAAAATGTGCATCCGTTCTTTTATTTTAAAATGTGCATCACTGTCTCGTGCTCGGCGCGCGCGACCTCAGCGGAGCTGCGGTGCACAGGCGCACTCAGGTGGCGCGGACCCGGGGGCTCCCGCCCAAGGCCAGGTAGACGTCGATGGGCACGTGCAGCAGCGTCAGGCAGTGGCAGCCGGGGCAGCGTCGAAGCGGCCTGGGGAAAGCGGGGCGCGACAGGTGGCGCTGAGGCGGGGGCCGGCTCATCCTGTACGGGACGCATCGGGGAGTGCACTTGGGGTCCCAGAGGTTCGGGCGTGGATGTGGGACCTTACGTGGGGCGGGGGTGGGGCGGTCGGGGGACGGAAAGTGGGCCGGGGTGGGGCGGCGGGGAGGGGCGCCGGCCTCACCTGACCGGGTTGTGCTCCGTAGCTACCCGCTCCGAGCTGTCCTGGGACTCGCGGGGGGCGGCAAAGCCAGGGGAGTCTCCGGCCTCAATGGGGAATCTCCGACCCTGCGGGGCCTCCTGGGCACTCATGTCCGGGCCCCGGGGCGCTCTGCGCGGGGAGTGGCGGTCAGGCAGCTCGCGGGCCGCCGGGCGCCCCCTCCCCGCGCCCGCCCCGTGGCCCGTCCCTTACCTGCCGGAGGCCGAGGCCGGTCCCAGGCTGGAAGCAGCTGCCTGAGCCCTGGCCGCGTGAGGACGCTCCGGTCCAGGCGGAGCCTGGCAGGTGTCTGCGGCGCGTCGGGGCCCGGGCGTCGAGGGGGAGGGCTGCATTGTGACACGGGCTGTGGCGCGCTGACCTCATAGAACCCGTTCCTCCCACCGGGGAACCTCGCGCCGCCCTGGCACTTAGCGCGGCGCGAGCCGGTAGTTGGAGGGCTCTTGCCATGGGTCGCGCAGACCCCCAGCTGCCCGATGGGGGAGCAGGAGGCTGTGTCCACAGAAAGGAGCCCGGCATCCCGGGCCGCGCGCAGACGTCCGGAGCGGCCCCCACAGGCGGGGCTGCGACTCACTACCTGGCGCGGGGGCTGAGCGCAGCCGTGACTTAACCCGTTCTGGGTTTGGTGGTGGTGGTGAGGGCAGGCAGGGGGCATTGCCCATTTTGGCCAAGAGTCACACAACATCTACATCACAATTGGGCCAGAGTTTTAAAATGTCTGACCCTCTCCCTCCCCACCACCCGCGGCTTGTGTGTCCAGACGGAGAATGTTACAGCGCTGGGGGCGGCTGCGGATGAAAAGGAGCAGGCCAAGGGCAATGGTGGAGTAGAGCTGCCTCACAGAGGCAGCATGAGCTGAGAGGGTGATAGGAAGGAAGGAGGTGCTAGACAGCATGGAGGACTTTCTGCTCTACAATGGGTACCAGCTGGGCAAGACCATTGGGGAAGGGACCTACTCAAAAGTCAAAGAAGCAGTTTCCAAAAAACACCAAAGAAAAGTGGCGATTAAAATTATAGACAAGATGGGAGGGCCAGAAGGTGAGCTGGGGCCCCTTTGGAGGAAGCGAGGGCTGGCTGAGGTGGGTAGCTGCTTCCTCCAGTCAGAAGGATCATTCCCTCCTCCCCTTTAGTCTGGAACCAAGGAAAGCAAGAGAGACTGTGGCTCTGGGGTAGGTCAGTGGGGAACACAGGGATGCTGGGAGTCCAGGAAAATCACACCCTCTAAAATCCAAGATTAAAGTGGAAGGAGGTGAAGGATCCTCAGAAGCAGAGCTGGAGCCCACTAGGCCTTTCCTATTCCAGGAGGGGAACAGAGACTGGCGAGGCCATGGCTAGCAGAGGGCAGGAGCTGGAGTCAACGAAGGCAGAGATGGGGAAAAGACAGGGCTCATGGAAAGAACTGTGGGTCAGGAGGCAGACGTGAGAGGAGCGGGCTCACCACGCTGTGGGCAAATCAGGCCTCGTAACTGAGATTCAATAGCTTTGTCTAAAAGTCCCTAATAGTCTAAAAGTCTAAAAGCACTTTGATATCCATGGTCTCACAGGCTGCTCACAACAGTCCCTGAGGCTGACAGGGAGTAGTTCCTTTCAGTAATTAACTACAAAAACAATAGAGGTGAACATTCTTTGCAGTGTCCAAGCAGACAGACATTAAAGACTATGAAAGGGAACCAAGGCACAAGACCCAGACATGGTGGGGAGATAGGCAGACAGAAGTTGGAAGGCAGCAGACAGGAGGGAGGAGTTACGCCCTTCTGCACTTGATGCTCCATCTCTTTTCCCTTGTTTCCGTAGAGTTTATCCAGAGATTCCTGCCTCGGGAGCTCCAGATTGTCCGCACCCTGGACCACAAGAACATCATCCGAGTGTACGAGACGCTGGAGTCTGCTGACGGGAAAATCTACCTGGTGATGGAGCTGGCTGAAGGAGGGGATGTCTTTGACTGTGTGCTGAATGGGGGGCCACTGCCCGAGAGCCGGGCCAAGGCCCTCTTCCGTCAGATGGTCGAGGCCATCCGCTACTGCCATGGCTGTGGTGTGGCTCACCGGGACCTCAAGTGCGAGAACGCTTTGTTGCAGGGCTTCAACCTGAAGCTGACAGACTTTGGCTTCGCCAAGGTGTTGCCCAAATCATGCCGGGAGCTGAGCCAGACCTTCTGCGGCAGCACAGCCTATGCCGCCCCAGAGGTGCTTCAGGGTATTCCCCACGATAGCAAGAAGGGTGACGTCTGGAGCATGGGCGTGGTCCTGTACGTCATGCTCTGTGCCAGCCTACCTTTTGATGACACAGACATCCCCAAGATGCTGTGGCAGCAGCAGAAGAGGGTGTCCTTCCCCACTCATCTGGGCATCTCGGCAGAATGCCAGGACTTGCTCAGGCGGCTCCTGGAACCAGACATGCTCCTCCGGCCTTCAATCGAAGAAGTTAGTTGGCATCCATGGCTAGCAAGCACTTGATAAAAGCAATGGCAAGTCCTCCCCAATAAAGTAGGGGGAGAAAGCAAACCCAAAAACCCGCTTCTAAAATGGTGATATATATTTTACACTTTAAGTTTACTTATCCTAAAACTTACCTACACCCTCTCCAGCCTTACTTCCCTTTCCCTTTAAAGATCTTCATGGAACCAGAGGGCCTCATTCAGACTTCCCTTTTATTATAGCTGACAAGTGATTTTCATACAGGTGTTTAACTAAAGTTAATTAAAAATAGACCCCAGAATCATACACATACAGGGGGAGGAGAGGAGAAAAATGACGAAGAGCAACTGGAACCACTGTTGTTGCAACTTCCTTTCCAAATAAAAGCAGAAGCGTTGGGAATGCAGTAACGGCCTCTTGACTCCTTGTCTTGGTGACAGGCCTGTTGGGGGCCCTGTCCCTTTCTCATCCCAAAGGCCAAGGTGAGCCTGGGATGAGGACAAGGGACTTCCTCAGAACCCAGGCTACCTCCCATCCTAACCCCCAGGCTCCAAGCAGGAAGCCACCCTGCGCACAGTGTGCTTCCTGCCCTGGCTCTGGGGCAGCTGCCGCAGGGTACAAGAACAGAGCCCCAGACACCTTCCAGCTTCTGTTGAATCTCTTTAATAGCTGTTAACGGCAAGTCTGGAAAAGGTTCAGGACAAAGTTCTTTTTTCTTTCTTTTTTAATTACAAAACTAACAGCTGTTAGAGTCTTCTTTTTTTTTTTCCTTTTTTCTTTTCCTGGCTACAAAATACTCTGGGGAGATACATTATAATTTAAAATATATAATATTGCACAAACAACCAAAAGGTTAATTAAACTAAAGAAATAATTACAAAGAGAAAAACCCCATCCCATCAAAAAAAGATTCAGCATTCTCTCCATCCCACCCCCTCATCGAAGGTTTGAAGTGGAAGTGACCACCACTCTCTTGGCGTCCCTGACCACAATCACTTTAAATCATTGGTGAACACACCAGATTATGTACAAGAATCACCAGAGCAGCATCGTGAAGCACCAGGGTCTCCAGGGATTCCTGCAGCCCCTCATTCCCCCAAGAGAGGTGCAGCTTTTACCAGAGTGGAGGGTGAGAGCCACAAGGATTTGATCTGCCTTCAGGAAGAAGAGCTTTTGCAGAAACCTGATGACAGTCTCAAGAAGCTCACCCCCAGCATATCCCTTCCAAGACGCAGAAGGGTTGAGGTGGAGAAGTTGGGCTTATCAGAGTTGTAAGTACTCAGCTTTGATCACTGCTCTGTACCGCTGGTAGCTGGCTTGTGTCCTAAGCTACAGGGGAGTCGAGGTGGGTAGCTGGTTGGACAAGGTATCCCGCCAGGTAACACACAGAAGGGCCTGAAGTGGCCCCCTCCCTTCTTGGGGAGGGGAAGAAGAGCAAGAGCAGACTCTTGCAGGTGGCACAGCTGGGCTAAGGACTCGGGTGCATGTGACATGAAGAAGCCTTGGGAAAGGCGTTGGGGACATACCAGCCTGGACTGGGTAAAAGGGAGTTTGGTCTCTAGATTCTGAACCACAAGGAACCTTTCCAGGAATGGAAGATGCCTGGGAGCGGGAGATTCCTAAGAGAGGCAAGTTTCCCAGAAATGAATGCCTCTTACCTGCTGGGATAGGAACCAAAATGTGTTCACCATCCCTGTCTAGCCAAGGGCAGGTGGCATGGCCTTCTTTGCCTGCTTATGGGTGACAGAGTGTGTTGTCTCGGCGTCCTCCAAGAGACTGGTAGCTTGGCCTCTGCCTACACAGGCAGATGGGCTAGGGCTATCCGTTGGGACTTCCCAGCAAGAGTCCCCAGGAACAGTGGGTGTTCAGCAGAGAAGTGTAGGCTCTTCTGGTGAGGGGGGTAGGTTTCCTCCCCGTTGGGTCATCCTATGGTTGGCACAAGTCAGAGTTCCTGGTTTGGATTTAGCAAGCCCCTTCCCAGATGTGAGCAGAGGCCCAAAGGGCCAACAAAGAACAACCCAGAATCTGCCTAGAGCTCTGGCTGACAGAGGCCATTTGGGGGACATTCTTAGTCAGTGTCTTCCAGGGCCGGGCGGAGACGAGCGAGGGAGGTGGGAAGTGCTGTGGGTAGGGGAGCGGCTTGCTCTGGCTCCCCTCATTCCCAGTCCTCCCACTCTACATCTTCCAGCTGCAAAGGGAGGGGATAATGGAGAGCACAAACACGTATTACTCCTCTGAGTCAAGCTGAGACCCAAGCTCCCCGGCTGCCTCCATTTTGGGATAGCCCTCCCCGCAGCCCCAGCCCCAACTCTCCTGGGCCATACCCGGCCTCCTCTCAGAGCGAACCACTCGCTTCAAGGAATGTCTGGGGAGCAGAGCTGCTCTCTGCCCAAGCGGTGGGCCTGCTGCTCTGATGGTTCCAGACTCAAAGGAAATGCTTCTACCAACCAACACTGGACACCACAAGAGGACGCCCTGCCTACAAGAAGCCTGTCAGTCAATCCCTGAAGGAGAACTTGTCTCCTGCGGAGCAGGTAAGAACATGGCCCTGAGAGGCAGGGAACTTTACAGTGGTGCTGTGATCAGAAGCAAGCGTGGCACTGGACTACAGGTGCTCACAGGGCCTTCACTAGGGGCTCCAGCACCCTAATTCCCAGCTGAAGTCTCCCCAGGCAACCCTCTCTTGGCCTGCTGTCAGCAGATCCCCTGATATGATGGGTTATAGAATGATTTTGTTCAGGTATATTGTATGTCGGGTTTTAAAGAGGGCTGTAAAGACACCAAAGCCATGAAGGCCACGTGGCATAAGAGGTGCCATGGGCCTTCTCTACCCCGGGTATAGTGAGGTCACAGGTGTAAAATACTCTTGTGTAGGTCACTATCTCCCTCCAGGCTTGTCTCTCAGCATGAAAAACAAGGCCCTTCCCATTCTCTCTACTCTGTTCACCTCTTTATAGCAGGTTCCTGAGCTACATGTTGGAAGGAATCATGGGGTTCTTGTGTGACAGTGGATATAACACTGACTTGAATCAGATGTGTGGGCTGGAGCCTCAGTCCTGTCCCTTATTAGCTATGAGAGATTTTTGCCCAGCCCCTCATTCAAAACGACCATCCTTGATTCTGAGAGGAAGTGAAGAATAAGAATAGGCCTCTGAGCTTATAACTGTTTTGTGGTGGTTTCAGGAACGTCTATTAGTGCGCCCATGTCCCCGGGCACTATGCCTAAGGTGTGCACATGCATCATCTACCACAGCATGAGATTATAATGATCAGTGCCATATTTTAGATGGGGAAACAGAGGCTCAGGTTAAGTGATCACATTGTCTTTTGTCTCCAAGGCCAGAAATCTGCTCAGGTCCCACACCTGGCGACCATGAGTCAGAAGGTCTGGGGCAGGGTTTGGCATCTGTATTTTTTAGTAGTTCCTCAGGTGATTCTGATAGGAGCTAATGTCAAGAACTCCCCCATCCATCCCCCTGGAATTGAGGGGAAGCGGACCCTGCTAATGACTACTGTTCAGGGCCTGAGTGGGAGGCCCTAGCTTCCTTCCCGCAGCCTGCCACCTCAGACAGGAGCGGGATCCACCTTGAGGGGACAGTCGGGCTTGGCAGGGAGAGTCCTCAGACCTGGAATCATTGCACTTGCCTCCCTGTGGCCAACCAGGTCCACTCACCTCACCGGAAGCATCCACTTTGGAAAGTGCCATCTGCACTTCTTCTTCAGTCATGTCCAAGTCAAAGTCCTTCTCCCAGTCCTCACTGATGTCTGTGCTTGAGCCTGGAACCATGACCCATAGTGTGAGAGACAGGAAGGGGGATGTGAAGAGGCTGTAGCTGGGGGTGATGGAACTCTTTAGAAAGGCCTGACAAATACACACCAAAGGTCTTTACATTCTGTTTTCTCTGGCTCAGTGATCCCACTTTTAGGAATCTATTTTAAGGAAAAATCCTGGATTCAGTAAAAAAATTTAACCAAAAGGATGTTCACTGTAGTGCTGTTACAGTGATGAAAACTTAAAAAAACTACCTGAAAGTTCACTGATAGGAAATTACAAAAATAAACGGTATAGTCATATGATGGAACATTATGTGGCTTTTAAAGGTTAGGCTATAGAACATTTATATACATGGCAAAATAGTCTTAAACTATTAAGTGAGAAAAAGCAAGTTACTGAATAGTGGAGAAGTACTGTGGTCCAGAAGCTCCCTAGGGGCCATGGAAATCTTCCAGAAGAAATAAACAATGAACCTCTTCCTCCTCAATCACTCCATTCTACCTACACTGATCCTGCTACTCCTGAAACACACCAGGCACATTCCCACCTAGGGCCTTTGCAAGGACTGTTCCCTGTACCTGGAACTCTTCCTCAGATACCCACAGGCCAACTCGCTTGCTTCCTTCACACCTTTACTCAAATCTCACCACCTAAATGTGGCCTACCCCGACTGTCCTATTTTCAGTTGCACCCTGACCCCTCACTCTGCTCTGGTTGTTCTTTTTTCTATTGTATTTACCACTTTCTAGTGTATTACATAATCAGATTCACTATGCTCACTGTCTAATAGTAGAGGAGCTGGAATGTGAGCTCCCGAGGACGGGGATCTTCTGTTTTCTTATGTATTCCAAGTGACTAGAACAAATAGTTTGTACTCAGTAAATATTCGTGGACTCTTTCTCTAAATCAGGGGTTGGCAAACTATGGCCTGTGGACCAAATCCAGCCTACTGTCTGCTTTCGAAATAAAATTTTGGAACACAGCCATGGCCACTTGTTGACATATTGTCTATGACTGCTTTCATGCTGAAACGACAGAGTTGGGACAGAAACTGTATGTCCCCAAAAGCCTAAAATATTTGTGACCTGGCTCTGTGCAGAAAACATTTACTCCTCCCTGTTCTAGGTAATTCTGATGCCTGCTAAGGTTTGACAACTGCTCCAAACATTCATATTTGGGTATGCTTTCTTACCGGCAATATAAAAAAAATGTACACGTGAAAGTTATTAGTAAGAAGAAAACTACAAAAATCATTCCTGTAAAAAAGAGTATATGCAGTATGATTCCATTAAAAAAAAATACGCTCACAGATGCATGCACACATACGGAGAGAATGAGCAAAATACCCACAAGAATACTAACAATAGTTATCACTAGGTGATGAGGTCATGGGGTAATATATTTTTTTAAATGAACACATATTACTTTGTAATCATTTTTTTAAAAAGCACCTTTAAAAAGAGTAAGCTCTGATCCCCCAGTGGCACCACCTGTAAATACCTTGTTTCTTCCTGTCCAGCTTCTTCCTCACCATGCACCCAGGCTCTGAGACCTCCCCAAGCCTGGCCTCCGCGTTCCTTATTAGGGTTCTTGCACTGTTCTCTAGTCACCCAGCTAGCCATAAGTGGTGTGGTAACAGCAGGGTCTCTGGAGCCAAGCAAACCTGGGTGGAACCCTAACTCTTTTATCTATTGTGTAGTCTTGGGCAAGTTATTCTGGGCTTCAGTTTATTTATAAAATAAGGATAAAACCACCCTCTTTGCAAAGAACCACTGGAGGAGCTTATTAGAACGCAGATTCCTGCTTTCCCATCCCCCTCATTCAGATTCAGCAGGTGTAGGTGGTGACCCAGAATTCTGCATTATAAACAGGTACCTAGATGATTCTGTATAGACCTTGGCCTGCAGTTGAGATACAACAGTGTTAAAATTAGCAGTATCATGTAAAGTGCCTGTAACATATATACACGGTGGATATTTAACAAATGGAGCTGTTAAAGGCCTGGTCCCAGAGTTAAGTAATTTTGCACATGGTCCCACAGCCAGTCAGGGGCAGATGTGCAACCAAGACCCAGTTCTTCTGACTCCACATCTAAGGCTCCCTGTGCTTTCAGGACACTCTTGGTGGCTTGCGTCTGGTTCCCTGTCAGTGCAGGCTTCCTGTGGGTTAGAAGCTGGACTCCTGGCTGATTTCTCCCTCCAGAGCTGTGGCTGTGGTCATGACAGCTTTTCCTAACCCCAGGTTGCCCTCCAGGGATTTGAAACTCTCCTCTTCAGGCATAAATGCTAGGGCAGACCCTTCGGGGTAAAAAAGAAAGCATCAGCTAACATTTTTGGAGCACTTTACACCCACCCTCTGGGATATGTATTAACAGTCCCAATTTACAGGTGAGGAAACAAAGGCTTTGAGTGGCAGAGATGTGAATCTGGGCTTTCTCTGTCACCTGCCTCCTCCCACCATCCTGTCCTGTCACACAATGAGAGTACTAAGCTCTCCTTTACACTGTGCACGTGGCAGAGAACTGATCTATGCAACAACAATTTAAGATTTCATGATGAAGTTCTACTGTTTTCTTTTGTTTGTAAGAAAGGGGAGTTTTCAGGTGATTATTAACCTCGTGGTGCTGTCACTCACAGCTCATTTTATTCTGTTTAATTGGCTCTTTGCTTCTCCAGAGAAGAAATGGAAGCAAATGCCACTCCCAGGTCAGTCAGTTGTGAAGTGGCGCTTTAAGCCCAGAGCTCCTTCCAGTCCGCAGGCCACAGGGCCTGCCCTCATCTCCCCTCTCTGCTCCCTGCTGAGGGAGCCTGAGCAGGGTAAGTCTAGTCTCCTTGCTCAAATGGATCTCGGCACAAAATACAGGTGGGAAGCAGCTCTGCAATGACAGGCATCACCCTGGGACCTTAGAGGTCCCTGTGGCTGGGCCACCTCCAGAGACTGCTGTATCCAGAGACCAAGCCTCCCTCATGTCATCTGGACACAAGAGGGAGAAGGAGTCACTCTGCCTCCAAGCCTCTTTTAAGATTCTTCCTCCCTTTACTCTGTCCCCACTGTCCCACCCTAGTCTAAGACCCCAGCTTCCCCCCACTAAGTGACTACAACTACTTCTGGTGGGTCTTCTGCACTGAATCCCCAGGTCCTCCTTTTGCGAATCCCCCAGTGCATTAGAGGCAGTATAGCGCACTGTTAAGAGCTCATGCTGCATCTTCCCCATAATCTCATTTCTTCCAGTCTCTACCCACCATTCATTTTTTCTCATCATGCTCTCCAATAGCCCAATTCCCAATGGAAACAATAATTCTTTAACCTTCCAACTGTTTCACTGTTATTCCCTCCCTTACCCAGCTCAGATTCCATGAACCATCATTCTGATCGCTTCTTGCATACACTTGGACTCTTGTCTTTCTGAGTTCACCTGGGTAAGCTTGAACCCTGATTAAGTCCAACTCCCCATCTGCTCTGTGCCTGCACCTGAGCAACTGAATGTGGCTGGACAAAAGTACAACTGTGCTGACTGGTGTCTCTTAAAATTCACGACCGTTATCTCAAATGGACCCTTCGTACCATCCACCCAGCAACCCCACACCACCTATTGGGTCCATCACCTACTCTTCACTCTCCTAAAGGCAATGTCACACTTTTCTAAATACCTACTGGATGGGTGATTGATCTCAGTTTCCTACCAGTAACAAAAAAAAAAAAAAAAGGAAAATCTCACAGATCTCAGGATTTTTGTGAGGATTGAGTGATATGCATATCAAGTGCTTAGCACAGAGCTATACAGACATACAGAAAGTGCTCAGAGAACGGTACCTCTTATTATCTTCATCATCTCCCCAAAGCAGGGCTCTACCCAAATTTCTTCCCTAACTGAGGACCTATCAGGAAATAATTACCCCCAACTTACAGAGGAGAAAACGGAGGCTTAGAGAAGATCAGTAGCTTTTCTGAAGTCACATGGCTCATGAGAAAAGTTGGGATTTGAACCCAGAACTGTCTGAACTCCAGAGCCTGAGCCCTTAGCCTCTACATGTAAAGCTTTTACTATAGGTTGGGCATATAAGCAGCATGCCCTGTTGCTTTGTGGCACCAAGTCCAAGTTTCTGAATTCGGCTTAAGATTTTAAGTTCTTGTTCCTCCCTCTCCTGGGAACAATACAGAAACGTGGGCTTTGGTCACCCCCTTCAATGTGCCCCATGTCCCCATGTCCTTAACACACGATCTGACATGTGGGGGACTTTGTAGGCCCTCTCAGCCTGGACTACCGCTCCCCGCGCACCTGCCCCAAACTCTCCAACTCTCCTATACGATGCCTGTCTCCTTGGTGAAACACCTGCTGATGCGCGGAGGTTCCTCCTTTCTCTGAACTCCTGTACCAAGCCTGCCTCATACTGCTTCGTGCCTCATCATAGACTGCAGCCTTTACCCCGCCCTCCTCAGTGTCTTATAAAGAGTAGGTAGGAGCTCAATGGATGACCTCACTGAATCAGAGTCAGAAGGAATACACTGTGTTGGAAACTGGAAATCAGCCTGTTTCCCATCCACTGCAGTAAGCCAGCCCCTCACTGCCAGTAGGCCAGTGCTCACCTGCTGGGCAAGCTTTGTGGCCAACTGGTGCTGAGTGTTGGCAGACAGGATGCCTGTGTGTAAGGAGCTGAGGGGAAGTCTTGCTGACAACTGGCTATCTCTGGAGAGGTATTTTGGATGTGGCAAAACAAGCTGACACCAGAGCCATCACTGTCCTTTAATTGCAGGAGTTAGAGAGAGGTCCCCCCTTGACATAAAGTCAAAGTGTCTACAGTCTAAAATTTCATTATGCAGATAAGAAACTAAAGCTCTATTACTTAAGCTGGGTCACTGCAAGTTCATGAGTATTCATTTTATTCTTCTTTAAACTGTACATGTAAGTTTTGTTTATATATTTTATAATAATAACAATTAACACAGGCCTAGGGAAGCTAACTGACTTTCCTGAGGTCATCCATGGAAGAAGACCCTTGACAGCAATCAATGTTACAGGAGTACAGGAGTTCCCACCCCAAAGTTGAACTGTTCAAAAGGATAGAAACTGACACAGTGTGGTAGTTAAGGGCATGGGTTTCAGGTCAGACAGAGTTGGGTCTGAATCTGGGCTTGCTACTTCCTGGCCGTGTGAATTTGAGCAAGTTACTTAACATCTCTGAGGCTCACTTTCTTCATCTGTAAAATGAGGACAGTTATATGGAGTTGTGAGTTGTAAACTGGAAATTAACACGCTCCCCTGGTAACTGAGAAATTAAATGCAATATTACATCCTTAACACATGATTTGACATAAACCTTATTTTGTTGAATCTAAAACCCCAACAATTGTAAGATGCATCCTAATTTCAGAGAATAAATGCATCTTGGAATTGATGGAATAGAGTATACTAAATACTCAACCTATAGTAGCTGTCATCATCATCATCATCAGTAGCACAAATGAAGGCCATCTGCTCCTAGGATCCTCACATGGGACAAGGAGACAAGTCTGCCTTGTGAGGTGGCAACTCTCACCTGCCCTGCCCGCACACGCTCCCTGGGCTTTGGCCTTGGCTTACCTTTTTTTCCATTGTTGGAGGGTGTAGACTTCCCGCTGTCTGAATTCAGCTCAAACACCCGTAAGTCTGTGAGTACCTCCTCCCTGAGAGTCTCTACTCTGGCTGGAGGCCGGGGCTCTGGACCGCTGGGGCGGACAGCAGGGGTGTGGGGCTTGGACTGAGCTAGGGGTGGGGGTCCAGTCTCGCCCACATCCACAGCCAGGTCCTGTTCCTCCAAAGATGCCTCTAGAAGCTTTTGGGACAGGTCCTTGGGCAGCACTGGTGCCTCAGACGCAGGGGTAGGTTTGGCAATCTGTGTCACGAGGGAGATGCTCTCACTGCTCTCCGATGGAGTCACCTCTGTTGGAGCCTCAACCGGGGTCACCAGACTCTCTGCACAGGGGCTCCGGGGGCCAGGTCCTCCTTCAAGGGATGTGGGAGTTTTGGCCACAGGAAACTTGGCCTCTTTTGGAGATGTGGGTGAAATGCCCACAAGCTCCTCTGTCAAGAGAGAAAGGTGGGGAAAGAGAGTGATGTACCCTGCTTAGCCCCAAAACAACCTTGGAGCTCTCTGAAAACAGACCTCAGGTTCCCACCAAAGTTTGCTCTAACCAAAACTAATGGGTGCCAGTTTCCTCACCTCCCTCTCCATCACAGTTCTTCTGCAGATAATCCCTGTTGGTCAAAGTCTCTCCCACCCTTGAGGCAGAGCACGTGCCTGGTGGGCACTCAGCTTCTAGCAGTGCAGCCCAAGATAATATTATAGCTTAGAAAGCCAAGACTTTAAAGTCAGTCAGTTTGAGGTTCAGGTTGGGCTCTGCTATATCCCAGGTGCATGATCTTGGGCGAGCCACTTAACTCTTCTTTAACCTACCTGCCTCATTTGCAAAAGAGGGATAATGAAGTTGTGGTAAGGACCATACATGTAAAGCTTATAGTACAGGTTGGGCATATAATATAAGCACTTAGTAACTGTGTTAACACACCATGCAGCTGGCTCCCACACACTGTCCTAAGCTGAGCTACCAGGTAGAGGGAGCTCAGCTCCGTCCCTAAGCCAGCAGTTCCCAAGTCTGGCTGGCCATTAACATTACCAGTGGAGCTTGTTAAAAATACAAGTTTGGCCACATGTCCATAGAGTCTTATTTAGAAGTGGAAGAAGGGAATCTGGAATTTCAATAAGCATCCCCTACTCTGAAGTACTGGTCCATGGGCTGGCAGGGAAATCTGCTTCAACTGACATATGCGATTTCTGTACCTAAACCTGGGATCCACCAGCCTTGGTAAACCCCTTGTTAGCTCAGCGTATCCTGGCATGTGCAAACACCATATTCATTCCCTCCTCTTCCCTGGGGTGCCATGTCCCTCCAGGCTTCAGAGAGAATGGCCCAGACAGTCCCCCACAGGCAGGACTTGGTACTTTCTCATCACCTCTCGATACCTCTTACCTTCTTCCTCCTCCCAGCCAGGCTCTTCAGAGATGCTCTGTTCTGCACGCTGCTTCAGGGCATCCCTCCGGGCCTGCTCCTGAATGTGGGGGAGTAGATGGCCAGGAGCAGTCAGGGAACCCTCTTTCCCAGACTCTGGTCCTGACCGCAGAACTGTTGGCACCCTCTGTCCCCTTATTCCCTCAACAAAATCCAGCCCCCTTCCCCCATGGCTGAGTGGAGTACCTTCCCTGGTTAGGCCAGCATACCTGCTCTAGTTGATGGACTTTATAGAAATACCGATGCCAGAATTCTGAATGGGAAACAGCTGCAGGCACCTGGAGGGAGGGGACAGTGGAGATGAGACTTTGGGAGTGGGTGTGTGGGGTCTATGTCCCCAGCCTCATCAGCCAGCTCCCAGCCACTCTGGATATCAGATGGGATAAGTGGCTGAGTAGTGATTCTTAGAGCACTTCCACCCCCCAGACCCACCTTCCTGGCCCAGCTTGGCCAGGGAGGAAGAAAAGAACTCCCATCAGGCTTTGCTGGCCCATCCATTTCTCACTGTGATTGCCAGAAGCCTGGCAAATCAGTTTCCCCCACGTGGATTCTTGGCTCAGGAGCTGGCTGGTTTGGCTCCACAGGGCCTCCTGCTGCTCTCTAGGCCAGAGGACTCCACAATGACTCTGGACATGTCCCTCCCACCTCCCCACACCTCAGGCCGGGAGTTGGTTGAGGTCCTGCCAGCTGTGCCCTCACCATCTTGGTGTAGAGGGCCCGGATGGAGGGGCTGCCTACAAGGAGCTCTGAGATCTCCCCCTTCTTCTCCTCCAAGCAGAACTGGGAAAGCCAGGTGTCAAACAACTCCGGGGGCCCTGCAGAGGGACAGACACTGATGGTCAGTTCCGTGGGTCTGGAGAAAGAACACTGGGCCTAGAGAAATCACACCTAAGCCTGGACATGGACAAAGAGGAAAGCTTAAGGTTTTTCCAAAGCCATATGGCCCAAGGTGGGGGGTCAGGCAGGGTGAAGGGGTGGGTAGGCCTGATATCAGGGCATGGCCCCTAAGTGATCACTGGGAGGGGCTGCAGTCTCCATTCTCTCCCATGCCTGCTTGCTTTTTATCCCACTGCACTTGGCTACTGAATCCTCTCCTCTCTGAAACAGCTACTCTCAGGTTACCACCAGTGACCCTATGTTGCCAAATCCAATAGCAGATTCTCTGTCCTCCCTCATGTGACCATCCTACAGTTTCTGCCCTGGGAGCCACTACCTTCCTCTTGAAGCCCTCTTCTCTCCTGGCTTCTCACTCTTTTGTGTATTTCCTACCACTTCTCTCGTTGTTCCATCTGAGTCTTCAGTGGGCTCCTCTTTTTCCTTTCCTTATCTCTTCTTGTTTTCCATTTTCTCCCAAGATAACCTCCACTAAACCACGAGTTTCAACCTCTTCCTCCCACTGACAATTCCTCCATGTGTCTTTGGAGCACAGGCTACCTTTCTGGGCTCCAGATCCAGAGGTCCAGGTGCCTGGACACATCCACCTACACATATGCTGCAAATACAACGTGTGCTCATCTTCTTCCCTCCCCCACCTGTCTCACCCAGTTATCCACTGGAGAGCTGGAGGCCCTCCCAGACTCCTCCCTTATGGAGTCACTCTGGATTCCACTTCCTCAGCATCTCGTATACATGCATACCTTCCTCTTCATTCCACCCGCCCCTTCCCTGGTTCCGGCTTTACCTCTGACATGAGGATTCCTACCAAGCCTCGTAACTGGTCTTCCCATCTACCATCTCTCCCTCTCTATTTCATCCTACAAAACACTGCTTGAAGGCTCTTTTATAAAATGCAAAATCTGATCACATCAGGTCTCAAAATGCTTCAACAGTTCTCTACAGGAGGGCATTTTAGGCTATGGTGCAAAGATGGGCTTCAAAGGGTTAAAGAATTCCCATATGCATATAAAATTCTGTTGAGAGAGGGCTTGTTATTTTCAACAGATTTTTAAAGGCCTTTGTGACTTAAAAAAAGGTTAAGAACCACTATCTTGAGCCTTTTAGGACAAAATTCCAACTGCTTAGTCTGGTACCCAAAGCCTTTCCAGTCTGGTGCCCCTGGCAGCTCTCACTGCCCTCATTTCCTCACATGCGCCCTTTGTCTGGCCTTCCCAAATGCCTAGGTTTTTCGAGAACTTCAAATTCCTGTTGTCCTGCTTGAACACCCTTCCCCCACTTCTAAAAGTAAAATTAGTTTACTTCTAATTCATCGGTAAAACCTCAATTCAGGTGTCACATCCTAGGTTTCCCAGGCTGGGTTACATGCCATCTTCTGGGATCCCACTGCTCCCCTCTTTCTGTGGAAGCAGTCAAGTCACTCTATCTTTAGTATCTTTGCTTCATTCCCTGTTTCTGTCTCCTAACAGCAGGTTCCTGGAGATCTGGACAGGGTTGATTGAGGGTTCAACTCATTTCTGGTGTCTGGTTCCCAGCCTGGGGCTTGCTGCACAGCAGGAGCTTAGCAAACGGGCCAAAAGGAAGGCAGGCAGGGCAGCAGGGCTGGGAGAGAGCCTAAGCTGAGGATGAGGGACGAGAGGAGCAAAGCCTCTGTAGAAGGGGATGAAGACAGTCTGGGTTCAGGGAGGAAGGGGGACCATCAACCCATCTCACCAGATCTAAGGGTCAAACTAGCCCCACTCTGGTCCCTCTACACAGGGGGTGCCTGGCCACTGCTACCAGAGACAGACAGGGTGCGCAATCCAGACCCGCTTGGTCTCCCTGCCCAGCAAGCCTGCCCCCTCATCGCTACCCCCTCACCATCTGGTTCATTGCAGTAGGTTGCTGGGTCTGACTGCAGGCTATAAAGGCGAGCCTAAAAAAACAAGAGAAAAGAACAGAAATTCTGGGGTGATGGGGATAGAAAGCAACCCCTCTCTGCCAATCAACCACAACCCAGCTTCTCCCCTGTTGGCTACCATACCCACAGGGCACCTGGCAATTAACACTGTGGGCTATGGAGTGGAGCACTGGGCTAGGAGTCCAAAACTGGGGCTCCTAGAAAAATGGTCTTTCACCCAGTATTCCACCCCTGGAAACTAAGAAAATAAAGGGTAAGCAGGCTATAAAATTATATGTATAAAATGGTTTTGAATTATGTGAGATATGAAAAATGTTAGTGCAAATATATTAATAAAGTCCAAAATTTACTGGCAAATTTTGAAATATTTAACTCTCTCAAATTAAAACAATTCATCAAGAATTTCTTAATTTCATAGCCAGTCTGCCAAATAAACTGCAATCTATGTTCCCATTAGAGCCACAGGAGTGGCAAACTTTAGCTGGTAAACGGAAAGCCCCTCCTTCCTTCCTCATTATTGCAGGAAGCATGGGCTGGCTGTATCACAACTTCAGCAAGCTATTTTGGTGATTCACTGTTATAATTTAAAATCCTATAATTAAAAATTTTTCACAATCCACTTAAATGTGTACTAAGTGGTGGTGCTAATACTAGTGTTGAAAAACATGCTTGAAAAATCATGTTTGGAATTGAAATCCAATGTGGTAAAATGCTATGAAGAAGGCCAAACTGCTGTGACACCACACTGTGAATCTGGGAGAAAACGCTCCACAAAATATGAGGAATAATGGTGAGAAGATAAAATGCAATAGAAATATACTACCATTCTTGTTGATTTAATTGCTTTGAAGATATCCTCCCCCTGTACATTTATTCCTATTGGAAATTAGTCTTAAATAACACAAATGTGGAGATCATGCCCGTAAAGATGCTGTCCAGAGCATTCCTTATTATGGATGAAAGCTGAAAGGAATCCAAATGTGCAGCACTAAGGAAATGACTGAATAAATTATGCTATATACACTTGCAAGAAAGTGATTAGAGGTGATTAGGAAAGATGCTAATAGTTAATTGTAAATTTTTTTTAAGTGGGTTACAAAATTGCATGTATAAAGTGCTTTTTCTATTAAAAAGCAAAACCCCAAACTATCTTTACCAGTGTTTGCAAGCAAAAAGAAATGGAAGGTTATACACCAACGAAGAATCAGTGGTTCTCTTTGAGTGATGGGATTACGGGTTTAGAAACAATTATCTTCTTGCTTATTGGTATTCTCCAATTTAATTATATACATGTATTTATTTTTTATGAACATGTACTGCTTTGTGAGCTCAGGTTGGAAGCTAGAGCCCAGTGCCACTAGTGAATACCTTGGTGCCATCATAGGGCTCAGCCGTGCCAGAGGGTGTGCCCATCAGGGTAATGACATCGCAGTCGATGGTTTTGTCTGGTGAGGGTGCAAAGGTGTCGGAGATCACCCCTAGGAAGTCAGACAGCCCTTTCTTCATTTTTTCCGTTGCTCCCGAGGAGCCTTCAGTCTGCAGAGAGAAGCCAACAGAGGAAGCAAGTGGCCCAGGAGCAGGCTGCAAACTGGGGTACAGGGTATGGAGGTATGAAGCATCAGGGGTCAAAGTGTACTGTGTGTGGGGACCAGGGAAATGCTCATGACCTTTCACCCCCATCTCTGGGGTTGGAGAAGGAGAGAGGGGCAGCCAGAGTCCCCGTCCCCCAGATGGGGGTGTGGAACAGGGCCACAGTAGGCCTGTGTAGGTCAGAGCAGAGCTCCTTGACTGGCTGTTTCAACAAAATTTCAAGGTCGACCAGGCTGATCACAAATTGACAGGGGAGGATCCATGCCATAGACATTCAGTGGGGAAGAGGACTTATGGGTAGAGTGATGGAAACGGTACTAGCTTTGGGGTCAGTCTTGGATCTGAATCCCAGCTCTACTACTTGTTGGTTATGAGACCTAAACCCTCTCAGAGTCTGTTTCCTTATCTATAAAATGCAGATAAATATACTGTGGCGATTAAAAGCGATAAGGTGTGTACAATGCCCAGCACATGGCAAACATTTAATAACTAGCAGTACTGTAATATCACAATCTCATCATCATCATTGCTCAGGAAGTATTTTGTATGAAAGGTTGAGGACATATGGGTAGGATGAGAACAGACAGCCTTGTCTAGAGGCAAACCTGGGACCAGCTGAGGGCCAATGTATGGACCTCCTAGAAGAGGCAAGTGGGGCACCAATCTTGAGCCACACTGGTCAGAATGCCCTTGAGCAAGAAGGGATGGGATGGGACTTCCCTGGTGGCGCAGTGGTTAAGAATCTGCCTGCCAATGCAGTGGACAGTGGTTCGAGCCCTGGTCTGGGAAGATCCCACATGCTGCAGAGCAACTAAGCCCATGAGCCACAACTACTGAGCCCGCGTGCCACAACTACTGAAGCCCGCATGCCTAGAGCCCGTGCTCTGCAACAAGAGAAGCCACTGCAATGAGAAGCCCATGCACTGCAACGAAGAGTAGCCCCCACTCGCTGCAACTAGCGAAGCCCACATGCAGCAACGAAGACCCAATGCAGCCATAAATAAATAAATACATACATACATACATACATAAGTTAAGAAGGGATGGGAGGCTGAGAGACAGGACCAGGCTCTGCAAACCTTGTAGAAAAGTGTCACATTTACTCCTGATTAGGCTGCCCAGGTATTTTAAACCTAGAGACTATCAATGGTGCCTGGCACATGTTGGCACAGGTATATAATCATATTTGTTGAATAGAAAAGGAGTAAATAAATGAAAGAAACAAGTGGCATCTCTGCTACTGGCTGGACTTGCAGCAGTTCAGCTCGATTACTACTTGTTATTCACGCTCATCAGTAGCTGTGGTTAGCAGGCAGACAGTATTTTACAAGATTCAACAAAAGAAGCTTGGCTATAAAAACTCCATAACATGTTTTTCATAACATGGCCTCTAATTACAAGGCAACTGATTCAGCTGGTGATCAAAGAAACTGAAATCTGTTCCAATACTAAAGGAGAAACTGTAATATAAAACCAGTATACTATATACTTCATTGGAAATTTGAGGTTTGCAGGGATATCTCTGACCATATACAATTTTCAAGTTTCATGCTGACTTTAGAATCTAACTCCTATCTCACAAGAGAATTCCACTATACATCTCTGATTGATAAAACCAGGGCCAGTAAGAATATAAGCTGGCAAAACCTTTCTGGAGGACAGTTTTACAGTAGATATTAAAAGGTCTAAAACAACTATATTCACCCTATATCCTTTCCAATACCTTATTAGGAAAAAAATATTAAGCAGAAAGATTAAGCAATCAGCATGTTCACTGTAACTCTGTTTACAATACTGGAAAAAACAAACAGGAAACTAGGAACTGGTAAAATCCACATAACAGAATACCATGCCATTTATGATTCTGTAGAACGAGGTTTGCAATGATTAAGTCAAAAACTAGGTTATGAAACATGGTGTTCATTTGATCCCAGTTTTGAAAAAGAAAGTATACATAAGGGGTATACTCCTCAAGTATTAACAGTAGTTAATCTCTGGGAGAGGGACTTATGGGTATCTCTAGGTCTTTCTTTTTCTTTTATTTATCTGTATTTTCTAAATTGTCTACAATGAATGACTTTGCTGATCTGCTAAAACAATACAGAAGTGGGAAAGCTTATTATTACTTAACATATGTAGCTTGTTTGCTTGACAGACATAATTTTCAAAATGGGAGCCTATGGGAAAAAACAATCACTTAACGGTAGAAAGGTTGGGAGCTCCCACCAGGGTCCCAGGCAGGTCAGGCTATGGGGGAAAGTCACTTGGAGGGTGTAGGTGGTACTCACAGCCAGCTTCTCCTTGACCACGCTGGCAGTGGCTGCAATGGTGCAGGCTGTGTCGTGCTGCACCACCTGGGTGAACTCTGTCAGGTCCCGCTTCATGAACTCCAAGGCTTCGGAGGACTAAGGGAAGACAGAGAGGAATGACAGAGCCAGCTGGTGCCACCACCCTTTGTTCCTATTCCCTGTGCTTTAGTATCAGACAGAAACATGGAAAACTCAGTGACATGGGAAGCCTGGGCTCAGAAACAATGCTTACTTGTCCCAATTCCATGACCTGGGATTACCCAACAGCAGAGAGCACAGAGGAACTTCCTGCTGCTCTGAGAACAGGGACTGAGCTCAGCCCAGACACTTATAAGTTATGTGGCCAGGAGGAACTCTCATCTAGCCCTCAGTTTTCTCCTGGGAAATGAGGGAGGTGGAAGAGATCAGTAGTTCTCATGAGCAGAATGGGGAAGGGGGCACACGCAGTCTGAAAACAAAACAGACTTTGATGCATCACTGCTATGCTGTAAGTCATGACCTTTGTTTCCAATTTCAAACACGAAGAGAAGGTGTGTGTGTGTTTTTTTTTTAATCAAAGGAAAGTGTTTTCTATTTTTACTTTTTTTGTCACAGGGAAATTCAGTTGAAACATGAAACAGTAGGTGAAATTATTTGTGTGAAAGGTTTTATAAATATGTTGTACTGGTAACAGCAATAGTTTAGAAAGCTTTTATGAGCAATTTTTGACACCACCAGTGAAAAAGGTGTGTGATTTTTTTACATTCAACAAAAGGGGTGTGAAAAGAAATACTGGATCGGATTCTCTCCTAGGCCGCCTTAGTTCCACCATTGCCCAAGGTTCTGTTCATCCATAGAGCTCCTTTGGGCAGAATTGATACTTGCTTGTCGGACCGGTCTGACTCTCACTCTGCACTCAAACGCAGTGTGAGACTGCAGGCCCTCAGCTCTTGTCTAAGCCTTACCTCGTCTTGCTTCATCCTCACCCACTCTAAGACACGTTCCTGGACTATCACTGTGCTCACCCCTTCAAGCCCTTTCATTTTACACAGGGATAATCACCTGCATTTTAAAAGCATGTTTTTGAATGTTCTGGTGATTTTTTTCTTTGCAGAAGAGCCTGCCTAGTTTTCATCATCCTGGGAAGTCTCTGAATGGGACAGTCTCACCTATCAGCCAGAGGCTTCCCTGCGAGTGGGAATGCCTCCATTTCAGATTCAGGACTCCTTAATTGGAGTGGAAGAGTCATTTATTAATTCTCTCTCCATCCACACCGCCACCACCTTAGTCCAGGCCAACCTGCTCTTTCAACCGGACTCCTTTCCCAGGTTGCATCAGATACCTCTATTACCTTCTCCTCCTGACACCAGTGGGAGCTTTGTAAGTCAGAGCAGACCACGATGCCCCTGCTTTACATTCTTCAGTGATTACACGGTATCCTATGGCAAGTATAAAATCTTTACCTTCACTTACAAGGCCCATATAATCCCACCTCTGGCAGACTCTCATCCCCTCCCACGATGCCCCTCACTGAGCTCCAGCTGGCCTTCCTCAAAAAGTTTCCCAAATGTTCTACCATCTTCCCTAACTCAGGGTATCTGAACACATCATTCCCTCTCGACACATAGTTCTAACTCTTCAAAACAAGCGAACAAACACAATGAACGAACCCTCTCACCTGGCTATGTTTACATGTCACTTTCTTCAGATGTAGGTTGGCTCCCCTGCTCATGGGCACCTGCACGTTCTCTTCTTTAACATTTACTGTCCTTTAGATTTATGATTACCTGTTCGTGTCTATCCTCCTGGATAAACTGTGAGCTCTGTAAACATAGAACCTTTGTTTTTTGTTCACTGATGCTCTCCCAGTGTCTGACATAGAGCCTGGCATAAAGTAGGCACTCAAAAAATGTGTGCTTGTTAGACTGGTACGTACCAGGGCAATTTTAATTATATAACCATTTACATGATTATTTGATGAATGGTTGTCTCCCTCACTAGACTGTGAGCTCTGAGGGGACCAATATGAACAGATATGGTGCCAGCCCTCCAGGTCACAGTCTACTGGGGAAAATGCTCACGTAACAGTGCTGATGTGCAAGGGCAGAGCAGTGACCGGTGTATTGTGGGGAGGTTGGAAAGACTTGTTGACAGGCCTGGACTGAGCCTTAAAGAATGAGCAAGAGTCATAAGGAAGCCTGGGCGTGGTGAGGCCTGGGGTTTACTGAGGCCTACAAGCACTTCAGTCCTAATGAAAATAAAGGGTAACGCAGAAGTGGTGAGGGATAAAGCTTGAGACAGCAACCTTGGAGGGCCTGGTCAGCCCTGCTGGTGACGGGGAACCACCAAAGTCTGAAGCAAGTGGAACATAATGAGACTCGCGTTTTTGACAGGTCACTCCAGAGACTGGCATGGACTATAGGTCCAAGAGTGACAAGATCAGAAATGGAGGAAGACCAGTCAGGAGGCTGTTGCAATAGCCCAGGAAAGGAAATAGAAGAAAATGAACAAGGACAGTGCTGGTCAGGATGAGAAGATGGGACTGGTTCAAGAAATACTAGGCAAAAAAGGTGGATTTGGTGATTAAATAGATGTTTTGACTCAGGACAAGAAAGAGTCGGGAAGAGCTACTGGCAACTAAACTAGGTGACTGGGTGGTTGCAGTGCTGCCAGCTGAGGAAGAAAATGCTGAAGGGGGAGCGGGTTTATAGAGAAGATGGTGACAATGATTTTGGTATGTAGTATCTGCAGTGACTGTGGGATATCTGGGACACCCGGCCAGCTGGAGCTCTTCTCAAATACTAAATCTCACAGAAAAGGATTAGGAGTCTTCCTAAAATGAAAGAGTTTGTTGAGTGAACAGAGCAATGTGTGAGGATAAGGTTCCTCAAACACCACCTTTAAGGGGCAGGCAGAGGAAGAGGAATTCGTGAAACAGGAAAGGAAAGCCTGGAGAAGTATGTGGAGAACTGAGAGAGAATCATGCCACAAAAGCCAAGGGAGTAGAGTTTCAGGAAAGAGAGAGTGATCACTAGTGTCTAATGCAGCAGAAAGGTCCAGAAAGATAAGACCTGAAAAACACCACTGGATTTGGCAAGTGGTAGGTGAAGCTGAGTGTTTATATAGATAAGTCTATGTGTAGTGGCTTCAGGGGTGGGGAGGGAGTTAAGAGAGATCATGTTGTTGACTTCAAATTTTAAAAAGTAGGAGGTGAGGGCTTCCCTGGTGGCGCAGTGGTTGAGGGTCTGCCTGCCAATGCAGGGGACACGGGTTCGAGCCCTGGTCTGGGAGGATCCCGCATGCCGCGGAGCAACTGGGCCCGTGAGCCACAATTACTGAGCCTGCGCATCTGGAGCCTGTGCTCCGCAACAAGAGAGGCCGCGATAGTGAGAGGCCCGCGCACCGCGATGAAGAGCGGCCCCCACTTGCCTCAACTAGAGAAAGCCCTCACACGGAAGCGAAGACCCAACACAGCCATAAATAAATAAATAAATAAATAAAATTAAAAAAAAAAAAGTAGGAGGTGAGCTTGTCTCCTGGAAGTAAAAGAGGAAGTGGTTGGACAGGGGACTTGAGGAAGAGTTAGCTTTGGGGAAAGTTTCTGAAGGCAAGGGGAGAAGCAAATATGAGACTGAAAAAAGTTGCTGGGGCAGGGGTGGAGGGTGAGGGGCCCAAGCCCAGAGAGTTTGGGGAATCTGCGGTGGGCCAAAGAGCATCGTGACTTTCCCTACTAGTGTCCATGGGCAAGCAAACACACACACACACACCCAGAGGAATGAAGGGGCAGAGGGAGGCAGATCACAGCACCAAGGGCTGTATTTTCTGGGGCAATATACGCTATGGGGTGCAAGAGAATTGGGGGTGCTGGGAATTGAGTGGTCCAGACAGAGCCAGCATAGGGAGGGAAGGAAGCAAGGCCAGGAAAGTACTGAAAGACCAAGAACAAAATGGAAGGAAAAATGGACTGCAGGTATTTAAGAGGTTTCCCTGTGGCTCTCAATACTTAATAATAAAAATAAGTACTTAGGGCTTCCCTGGTGGCGCAGTGGTTGAGAATCTGCCTGCCAATGCATGGGACACGGGTTCGAGCCCTGGTCTGGGAAGATCCCACATGCCGCGGAGCAACTAGGCCCGTGAGCCACAACTACTGAGCCTGCGCGTCTGGAGCCTGTGCTCCGCAATAAGAGAGGCCGCGATAGTGAGAGGTCCGCGCACCGCGATGAACAGTGGCCCCGGCTTGCCGCAACTAGAGAAAGCCCTCGCACAGAAACGAAGACCCAACACAGCCAAAAATAAATAAATAAATAAATATTAAAAAAAAAAAAAGTACTTATTAGTACTTACTGTATGCTAGATATTGTTCTTAGTGCTTTACATATATTATCATTTAATCCTCACAACAATCCTAGCAGGTAGGTATTATTAGTATTCCCACTTTACAGATGAGGAACTGAGGCTTTGAGAGGTTAAATATCTTGCCTAGGTTCATATAAGAGTAGGCAATTTAAGTCTTCTCTTTCCAAACAGGGAACTGTCAAAGGCAGAAACAACACCCATTCCCCTTGCTTCAAATGAGAGAACAAAGATGGAAGGCTAATCAACTACCTATTTTTCGTGAGTTATGGTAAGACCAACGTTAAGGGTAACACATAGGAGGCCCTCACACAACATTTGCTAAATGAACGTCAGACTCTCCTTCCAGTAGACTGCTCAACGAAAAGCAAGCTCCTTTGGGGTCTCTTCTATTAAACCTCAGTTTGAAATTCTCTGAGTCTTCATCAACAACATAAACAGCTCAGGTCATTCTCAGATTTTGCTGGGCTGTAGTGATGCTACACTACAAATGCTCCCAGAGTAGAGGATTGATTTAACTGAAGCCAGAAGCCTCTTGGAGTCTGCCCTGAAGCAGGACTCAACCCAGCTGCTTGAGCTAAACAGTAATTAACTTTTTCCAGAATTCAGTTGGGTTGGTTTTGACAAACTAGCATGGACTGAAACAGCAACACACAATGGCATTGCCCACCGGCAGAGCCAAGCCTCACTCGTCCCACAGGGATTGCTGTTTCCCCACTAGACTGTGAGTTTTGGGAGGTCCAGGATTGCACCTGCTTGGCTAACGTCGGTATCCTCAGGACCACAGAGTCAGACAGTGCTGGCTGTGGCATATACTCTAATATTTAAGACTAGAGGAGAAAGTTTCTATCGCTAGAATCCTTTTTCTTCAAGGCCGAGATCAAATGTTCTCTCTTCTACGAAGTTGTGAATTTCCCAAGCGGACATAAACCGCTCCTTCCCACGGATTCCTACCACAGGGTCGCTGCAGCCTTTAAGACCGTATTTATTTCACTGTAGCTAGAGTCACACTGGTCTAAGTTGGGGTCTGTCTACCCGTAGGGCCCAAGTCGGCCTCATCCCTGAGGTCCGGCGCCCACACGGGTCCGGCGGGACGGCTCGGACCAGGCTGCAGTGAGGCGGCGCGGGGCCCTGCCGGAGGAAGGGCGCCGGCCCAGCTTACCTTCTCCTTGACTGCCTGGTAGCTCTGCTGCAGCCAGCTCCGCCACCATCCCACGTCCTCCCTGTGGAAGACAGACACATCTGGCGGCCCCCCAGCGCGACTCTCGCCCGCGCAAGGATCGGGTCTCAGTTCCCTCCTTAGATGTGGCCCGCGGGCCGAGACTTCGCAGGCCGCTTCCCCACCCCCTCATGCTGAGACTCCACCCCGTCCTTTCAGCTCTGTCCAGGCCCGCGCTAGCCTCCTGTTCCCCGCGGGGACCCTGGCCCAGCACCCCAGCCCTGGGAGAATTCAGGGCCCAACGCCCGAGAACTGGATGACTGGCTCACCCTTCCGCCATCTTGCCCGCATGACATCACCACTATTTACTGACCTTTGACTTCCGACACGGCACCGCCCCCTCAAGCACCGCCCCCGAGCGCGCGGCCCAATCCTCGCGCCGACACCGCCCTCAGCCCAATCTCCACCCCGTTCCCTCATTAGGCTCCGCCTCCTTAAACTAGGTCCAGTCTCGGTCCAGAGTTCGGACTTGAAACTCGGCTCCTGAACGCTCGGTCCAATCCTCACCCAGTACTGTCTTCAGGCCCCACCCCAAGTGTTAGCCCCACCCCCACCAACTTCGAACCTCTCTCGGTATCCCCTGACATCCGATATGGTGGCCGCTTTGGGTCAAGATCAGCCCTGCGACTGGGGGCTCGGATTGCTGGGAGTAGAGGGGAGGAAGGGAACGAGCCGGCCTGGAGCTCGAATGTCTGCGTAGCTGAGCGCAGGGCTAGGACCGCCTCCCTTTATGAAACCCGCCACGTAGCAGTTGCCTGGGGTCTCTTCGGGCTAATTCAGCAAGCGCAGTCTGCGGAGCTCTGGGCCAGGGTTTGGAGGTGTGTGGAGGAAAATTCAGAGGTGACTTCGATGCAGCCTCTAGGGGGGGGCTCTCAGGAAATGGGAGAGACACATTTAGTTACCTCAGCTCTTGGCGACCCAACTCAAAACAACGTGAGCTGGATGTGGTCTGGAGGAATCCTGAGACAGTCTGGAGGAGGAGGATTGAGTGTGTGTGTGTGTGTGTGTGTGAGAGAGAGAGAGAGGGGGGATTGAGTGTGTGTGTGTGTGTGTGAGAGAGAGAGAGAGACAGAGAGAGAGAGAGGCAGAGATTTTCCGGAGGAGGCCTCCCCTGCTCTTACTGCCTCATCTGCTACCTGCCTGCATCTGCGCCCTCATACTTTGGCCTAGATCCCATTGTCTCTCTCTCTTTTTAAAATTTTTATTGGAGTACAGTTGATTTACAATGTTATGTTAGTTTCTGCTGTACAGCAAAGTGACTCAGTTATACATACATACATATCCAGTCTTTTTTAGATTCTTTTCCCATATAGGTCATTACAGGGTATTGAGAAGCGTTTCTTGTGCTCTACAGTAGGTCCTTATTAGTTATCTATCATCCCTTGTCTATGGGTGTAGCTTTAGTAATTCTCCCCCCCCCCCGCCATTTTGTTCTCCCTCTTTCCAGGATTCTTTCTTTTTTTTTTTTTTTAATAAATTTATTTATTTATTTTTGGCTGCATTGGGTCTTTGTTGCTGTGCGCGGGCTTTCTCTAGTTGCGGTGAGCAGGAGCTACTCTTCATTGGGGTGCTCAGGCTTCTCACTGCAGTGTCTTCTCTTGTTGTGGAGCATGGGCTCTAGGTGCGTGGGCTTCAGTAGTTGTGGCTCGCGGGCTCTAGAGCGCGGGCTCAGTAGTTGTGGCGCACAGGCTTAGTTGCTCCGCGGCATGTGGGATCTTCCCGGACCAGGGCTCGAACCCATGTCCCCTGTATTGGCAGGCGGATCCTTAACCACTGCGTCACCAGGGAAGCCCACAGGATTATTTCTGTCATCATGCATGCTGTTATTTCTCGCATCTTAATAGCAAGCAAACAAAAACTCACCCTCTCTTAATCTGTCACTATTTCCCTATGCCCCTTTACAGCAAAACTCCTGAAAGAATTCCCTATACTCACTGTCTCCATTCTCTCTTGACCTCACTTCGCTGAGGTTTTTGCCTCCCCACGGTCCTTTGAATCACTTTTGGCAGGGTGCCGAGAGCAATGGCCAATTTGCAATTCTTTTTTTTTTCTTTCTGGCTGCAGTGCCCAGCTTGTGGGGATCTTAGTTCCCCAAGCAGGGATTGAACTCAGACCCTCGGCAGTGAGAACTTGGAGTCTTAACCACTGGACCGATAGGGAATTCCCTGCAGTTCTTATCTTACGTGAACCATCAGTATCTTATTTAACACTATTGATCACTTTCCTTCTCCTTCACACACTTTCTTCACATGGCTTCCAGGACATCTTGCTCTTCTGACTTTCCTCCTACCTCACTGGCATCTCCTTCTCAGTGTTCTTTGCTGTTTTCTTTTCACACCCACTTCTTGTCGCTAGAATGTCCTAGGGCTCAGCCCTTGACCCTCTCCTTTTCGATGTCTGTAATCATTCCCCAGATGATGTCATCAGGTCTCATGATTTTAAATGCCATCTATACACTGGCAACTCTCAAATTTTCTCTCCAACCCACACATCTTCTCTGAACACCAGGATCATTATCTCTATTTGGTTGTATAATAGACATATTAAATTTAACATGTCCCCAAATTCCTGATGTATCCACCTCAACTTCCTGCAAACTTCCCCAAAGCTGTAAATGGCAACCCTATACCTCCAGTTGCTCAAACCAAAAACCTGGGAGACAATTCGATTCCTCACTTTTTTCATACTCCAAAGCTAATTCCTTGGCAAATCTAGTTGGTGCTACCTTTAAAACAAAACCAGAATCCCGTCGCTTCTCACCACCTCCACTGCTACTATGCAGGTCCAAGCCACCATCATCTCTCACGTGGGTAACTGGTATCTCTGCGTCCCCACTCTTGCCTTCGTTAGTGTAGTCTTTTTTTTTTTTTAATTTATTTATTTATCTATTTTTGGCTGTGTTAGATCTCTGTTGCGGTGTGTGGGCTTTCTCTAGTTGTGGCGAGCGGGGGCTACTGTTTGTTGTGGTGCACGGGCTTCTCATTGCGGTGGCTTCTCTTGTTGCAGAGCATGACCTCTAGGCACGCGGGCTTCAGTAGTTGCAGCACGCAGGCTCAGTAGTTGTGGCGCACGGGCTTAGTTGCTCCATGGCATGTGGGATCTTCCCCGACCAGGGATCGAACCTGTGTCCCCTGCATTGGCAGGCGGATTCTTAACCACTGTGCCACCAGGGAAGTCCCCCATTAGTCTAGTCTTAATTCATCCTGAAAGTAATCTTTTAAAAAGCATAAGACAGTGGGAATGTGAAATGGTGCTGCTGCTGTGGAAAACAGTATGGTGATTCCTCAAAAAATTAAACACAGAACTACCGTATGACCAGAAATTCCACTTCCAGGTATATACCCAAAAGAATTGAAAGCAGAAACTCAAACAGGTATTTGTACACCCATGTTCATAGCTGCATTGTTCACAATAGCCAAGAAGTGGAAGCAACCCAAGTGTTTGTTGACAGATGAATGGATAAACAAATGTGGTATATACATATGTTGGAATATTATTTAGCCTTAAAAAGGAAGGAAATTCTGACACATGCTACAACATGTAAGAACCATGAAGACATTATACCAATTAAAATAAGCCAGTCACAAAAGGACAAATATTGTAATATTCTACTTATATGAGATGCCTAAAATAGTCAAATTCATAGAGACAGATAATAGAATGGTGGTTACCAGGGGTTGTGGGGAGATGGGAATGGGGAGTTATTGTTCAATGGATTCAGAGTCTGAGTTTGGGAAGGTGAAAATTTTCTGGAGCTAGATGGTGGTTATGGCTGCACAGCAATGTGAATGTACTTAATGCCACTGAACTGTACACTTAAAAATAGTTAAAGTGGGGCTTCCCTGATGGCGCAGTGGTTAAGAATCTGCCTGCCAATGCAGGGGACATGGGTTCAAGCCCTGGTCCAGGAAGATCCCACATGCCGCAAAGCAACTAAGCCCGTGCGCCACAACTACTGAGCCTGCGCTCTAGAGCCCGCGAGCCACAACTACTGAGCCCGCGTGCCACAACTACTGAAGCCCGCGCACCTAGAGCCCGTGCTCCGCAACAAGAGAAGCCTCACTGCAATGAGAAGCCCGCGTGCCACAACAATGAGTAGCCCCTGCTCGCTGCAACTAGAGAAAGCCTGTGCGCAGCAACAAAGACCCAAAGCAGCCAAAAATAAATAAATTAAATAAATTAAAAAAAAAAGTTAAAGTGGTAAATTTTATGTTGTATTTATTTCACCACGATAAAAAATATGTATGTAAATCAGATCACAATCTTCCTCTGCTCAGAATTCTCTAGTGTCTTCTTATTTCACTCAGAGGAAAAGCCACTAAAGCCTCACAGTTTCCTTTAAGACCCTACATAGTTGATCTGACCTTGACCTACTAGGCCTCTCATTCCCTGTGCTCCAGCCATACTGGCCACTTTGATGTTCCTTGAAAATTCCCAGCACTCTCCTGACTCAGGGGCTTTGAGTTTGCTCTTCCCTCTGCTTAGAATACTCTTCCCCAGACATTCATGTGCTTCAAACCTTCACCTCCTTCAAGTCTTGATTCAAATATCATCTTCTTATCCACCCTGACCACATTATTTAAAATTGCAACTTGTACCCCCAGCATTCCCATTCCTCTCCCCTGCTTAATTTTTTTCTCCACACCATTTATCACCATCTGATGTACTACACTTTTTACTTTTTAAAAAATTGTCTGCCCCGCTATAACTAGAAATATGACCTCTGTGAAGGCAGGGATTTTTATTTATCTTGTTTACCTGTCTACCCCTAGCACCTAGAACAGTACCTGGAATAGAATATTTGTTGAGCAAGTGAAATAATAAATGTAAGGAGAGTAAGGACAAAGACAAGTCTAATTGGGAGCAAGCTGGAGTGGCTAAACTGAAAAGGGAAAAGAGAAGATGGAGGTGAGGCTGTAAAGGTCATTAACATCTAGATTCCTGAGAACCTTGGATGAAGAACTAAAAATTCAAACTTAATCCATGGACAGAGCAGAGTCACCAGAGGTTTTTGAATAAGGAAGTGGCTTGTGCTGTGAAGGTGATGTGACCTAGTGACCACGCACTAATGGTGCCATTTATTAATCAGGTGATCATTTTACACAGTGTACCTTGTGTAATCTTCCCAATAGTCCTATGTGGTAGGAACTATTTCTGATCTCCGTTTGTAGTGGAAGAAGCTGAGATTCAGAGAGATTGAGAGATTCAGAGAGATGGAGTGAATGACTTTTTCCAAGGTCACACAGCTGGGAAATGGCAGAACTCTGATTTGAATCCAAGGCTTTCTGATAAAATCAAGTTTCTGCACATAGCGTGTGCCTTAACTTCTTCCAGTCTCATGTCCTGCCTCCCCACCCAGCCACAAGCTGCAGACAGACAAGGACTGCATCCTCTCCTCTCTACTCACCTTGCCTCATTCCCTCACCTCCAGGCCTAGCACAGTGCTTGCCCAGGAGGTCCTCAGTGTGTGTGGACTGAGTAGGACTCTCGTTGGATCTCTTTGGTCTTCCCCATCTGTTCATCCCTGCACCTTGACCATTGGCTCCCTTCAATGGCATCAAGCAGATCTGGATTCAAATCCCAGCTCAGCCACTTCCCAGCAACGTGGCCTTGGGCAAGTTAACTTCCCCTGGCTTTAGTGTCTTCATCATTAAAATGGGGATACCACTCTTGGTTGTTGTGAGAATTAAGTAAAATAAGTAAAACACAGGGAATTCCCTGGCAGTCCAGTGGTTAGGACTCCATGCTCTCATTGCTGTAGGGCCCGGGTTCAATCCCTGGTCCGGGAACTAAGTTCCCACAAGCCACGCAGTTCTGCCAAAAAGAAAAAAAAAAGTAAAACACCCAATGTATCTTATGGCATAAAGTCCTTAATGTGGTAATTATTATTGTCTTAGCCCCTTACCCCTGTCCTAGGCACTGGTAGAGGATTTATAAGCATCTGTTGAATTAAATGTTATGTTGAAACATCACTACATTGGGTGTCAGCAGATGTAGATTTTAATCCTGGGTTATGGGCATTGGTCATTTTTTCTCTCTTGCACTGTTTTTTCACCATCCTTAGAACCTCCAAGTTCTCTTCTAGCTCTAAGGTGAAGTGTGAATGCATCATTTTATCCCGTCCCTGACCCTCAGACCCTCCTTTGACGCACATCTCTCCTGCATTGTTGGATGCCTCCTGGCCAACAATTCTTTTCCCAGGATCCTTCTAGCTTTGGCTCCCAGGGAACACTAACAGCCAGCTGCCACCAGATGGTGCTATGGACTCATTCAAGTGAAGCTGGCGTCTAGTCTCCAGCCGGGCTGACAGGAGCGGTCTTAGGATGCCCTTCTGGTTCCTCTGGAGAGGCTGGGCTTCCTCAGTAGAAGGCAGCCAGGCCCGGGATGATCCTAGGAGGTGAAGTTTCCAAAGCCCGCCCTGGTTCTGCAGTGGAAATTCCAGCATAGAGTTGGCAGCAGGACAAACTACATAAATTGTAGGACCCAGTGCAAAATGAAAATGCCTAAGTTGCTGGTGGAAGCAGCACAGGAAATATCTAAAAGCCAGCAGAATGGTTCTAGTTCAGCCTTCTAGAGCTGACTATTAGAACTTTGGGAATTTTATGAGCTGGTTGTTGAACACAGCCATTACAAAAACATAAATTATAAAAACTTACAATTAAATAACATAAAAACAAAAGGTAATAAATACCCCAAACTCATATTTTTATACATTTCACTATCATCTATGCTTTTGAAATAACTTACATTTTTTGTATCTATATGTAAGAAATACTATATAATAGTGTTACTTACTGTAATCTCTTCCCAACTCTGCATTAGATGATGTCACATTGGTAGTTCAAAATCAATGAAGGTGGGAGTGTTTACATTATCAAATCTACAAACACGACAAATCATGTCCCCCGCCCCCAAGCCAGTTGTTAAACTTTTCTCAGTACACCCCTGGTCCTCGTTGTACTCCTAACATGCTGTGTTGTACGATCTTGGGCAGAGCCCTGTTCCTTCCAGCCTCTGATAAATCTATGCATCACTTTATAATTTACAAAAGGGGGGCATCCTTTCTGTGAGGGGTACTGTTGTCTCATGTAACTCTTACAGCAATTCAGGAGGTAGATTATTGTGGTCCAATGAGCAAAGGATATTTCTGCAGAAGAGCTGATGACTTTGGCTCCCAGGGTGGCTGTCACCAAGGCTCCCAGAAGGTGGCGCTGTGGACTGACTTCAGGGAAGCAAGCCACGTTACCTTTCTGTGCCTCTTTTTTTTGCGTTGGAAAATGAGAACAACAACAACAAGAAGAATAATAGTAATATATTTCCAGCTGCTTCCAAGCATTGTTCTTGGAACCTGTACGTCATAAGCTTGCTCCATGGCTGTATCTGAGAGTGGGTAGAGGAAAGAGCTAGCCCGCTCTGCTTCTGTAGGACCTAGCAGTGGGAGGTGAGAACTAGCATTTCCTTCCTACTGTGACAACAGACAGTGAGGGTTTTTCCCAAAAGGGAGACTGCGGTTGGATGCTGAAGGAGTACAGGAAATGTCAGCCCAAAATATGTTGCCTTGGTATATTGATTATTTTGCACTGAAGGCACTTGAAAAACAGCAAATTCAGGGAGAGGCTTTCTCTGAACCTCCCTCATCTGCTTGGGGACAAATCCTCCAAAAGGAACTCAGTTATCATAAATTCCCTCCCCTGGAGTTTCGTTAACCAGGGAAGATAAACTTTTATCATAGGGAGACTAGAAGTTGACCCCACACCCAGACGAACTGTCATAAACTGTCATATCTACCATATATTCTCCTAAGGGCCCATTCATCTTTCCCCCAAAAAATCATTTACTCTCTCCCCTAAGTGCCTTACTTCTTCCCTCCCTTCTTCCTATTAAGGCAGTATATAATCTTTCAAATCTCACCACTTTTTTTGGTATTTACTTTTTTTTTCCTGCGATGTCCCATGCACATAATATTAAAAAGGAATAAATTTGTATACCTTTTCTCCTGTTAATCTGCCTGGTATCAGTTTATTTCATGGGCCCAGCTATGGAACCTGGGAAGTAGAGGGAAAGTCTTTCCTTCCCTACAATGTGGATGGCCCAAACATTAACTGTCTATGTACCCCATTTGCTGCCAAAAATATATACCCTGTGTCCCAAACTTAGACTTGCTTCCCAATGAGTAGAAAGCGGCTATCACTCCTGTAATTAAAAATACCCTTAACCCCCCAGGAAAGGCACCCCAATGCCTTGATGTTCCCCCTGTAGCTTTCTCTGAATCCCTTCTCAAAAAGCTGTAATCTATGACTGAATGGTGAAGATAGTCTCCATATACAACCACAAAGAGACAATAGTAGGGAAAAGAGAGAAGAAAGAGGGGCTTCCCTGGTGGCGCAGTGGTTGAGAATCTGCCTGCCAATGCAGGGGACACGGGTTCGAGCCCTGGTCTGGGAAGATCCCACGTGCCGCGAAGCAACTAGGCCCGTGCACCACAACTACTGAGCCTGCGCGTCTGGAGCCTGTGCTCCGCAACAAGAGAGGCCGCGACAGTGAGAGGCCCGCGCACCGCGATGAAGAGTGGCCTCCGCTCGCCACAACTAGAGAAAGCCCTCGCACAGAAACGAAGACCCAACACAGCCAAAAGTAAATAAATAAATAAATTACAAACAAACAAAAAAAAACCACAAAAAAAGAGAAGAAAATGTATTTAAAATATGTTAAATATATACACGGAAGGAAGTTCAAGTAGAGACCGTAATCTTCACCTCCTTGAATTATTCTAAAGCTAATCTTATATTTATGACTTTCCTTCTTCACTATCCCAGATTCCTTCTGCCTTCAGTCAGCAATACATGGTCAAGTTCTTTTTCCATGGAAGAGCCAGATCCTCTTGTACAGAATTGCTGTAGTCTTGCAGTAACTTTGATCACAGGATTTACAGTAGGACTATGATCCTTAGGGAATACAGGTGAGTCTATCCCTAAGCCTCCTACACCCATTGTGTGGTAACAACTTATTTCTCCTTGATAGGCAAAGTTTTGAACCCCAGAAAATACCTTGATTTCTTTTTTTGCTGGTCTTTCAGCAGCACGAGGTACTCAAAATGGTTGAGTGGCAGTTTCAACTTCCAGTATGGTGGGAAAATTGCATCACTTGGTGGAGGCATTCCCCCTTCGGACACTAGAAGCTTTTAACATACCTCCCCTCCCTGCAGTCATGGGGTCAAGAAGCAGATTATTTATTTATTTATTTGTTTGTTTATGTATTTGGTTGCACCAGGTCCCTTTTTTTTTCTTTTTCTTTTTTTTTTTTTTGGCTGCGTTGGGTCTTCGTCGCTGCGTGTGGGCTTTTCCCTAGTTGCGGGGAGCGGGGGCTACTCTTCATTGCGGTGCGTGGACTTCTCATTGCGGTGGCTTCTCTTGTTGTGGAGCACGGGCTCTAGGTGCGTGGGCTTCAGTAGTTGTGGTGCTTGGGCTCAGTAGTTGTGGTGCACGGGCTTAGTTGCTCTGTGGCATGTGGGATCTTCCCAGACCAGGGCTTGAACCCATGTCCCCTGTGCGCCGGGTCTTAGTTGCAGCAGGCGGGCTCCTTAGTTGTGGCTCTCGGACTCCTTAGTTGTGGCTCACTGGCTCCTTAATTGTGGCACGTGGGGTCCTAAGTTGCAGCAGATGGGCTCCTTAATTGCGGCTCGAGAGCTCCTTTAGTTGCAGCTTGCCAGCTCCTTAGTTGCAGCATGTGGGCTCCTTAGTTGCAGCATGCGGGCTCCTTTGTTGTGGCTTGCTGGCTCCTTAGTTGAGGCATGCAGCCTTCTTTGTTGTGGCATACGAACTCTTAGTTGCGGCAGGCATGTGGGAGCTAGTTCCCTGACCAGGGATCAAACCCGAGCCCCCTGCATTGGGAGTGTGGAGTCTTAACCACTGCGCCACCAGGGAAGTCCCCAAGAAGCAGATAATTTTTGAGTGAGTAAAAAAAATTGCATTGTTAGAGGAAGCCACCCCTACATCCAGCCCCTTGGTTCTTGAACTCTGTGTCTGGCTAAAGGAGAAACAGTTCATAGCATTACTGCATCTTGCAGATGGCTCTCTATCTCCCAAAATGTTGTCTAACAGCTGGTACTTTATCTGGACCTTCAATATGCCTTTCTGCCATTCTAGAAGGCTGACTAATGGAGCACATGGTAAGACCAGTGATTCCTATGGATGTCAGCTCACTGTCTCATTTCTTTTCTTGTGAAGTGAGTTCTGTGGTCAGAAACAATATTGTGTGGGATACCAAGACTGTGTACTTAGTCCACAGGTGGAGGTTCTGGCAGAGGCATATGAGACAAGGAAAACAAATCCAAATACAGAATAAGTGCCTCTTCTAGTGAGACAAATTCCTGCCTCCATCATGGGGGTCCTATATAATCAATCTGCCCAAGCAGTTGGCTGGTTCCCTTAAGGTGTGACACCAAATCAAGAGTCCAGGGCTGTTAGCTGCTTTGGGCAAACTGGGTATCAGTCCTGGTGGTTGCCCTATTGGCCTTGGTAAGGGGATATCCCTGTTCTTGGGCCCATGCCTAATCTCCACCCCTGTCATCATGGTCCTTTGTCCATGAACCCATTGAACAAGAGCTGGACTAGCTGGGGGAAAAGGCCATCAAGTTAACATCCACAGAGCATGTTATTTGCTGGTTATTAAAAGCTTCCCCCCAGTGGAGGCCCAAGGTGAGCATTCAGATGGCATATCTGCTGTCTTATGATCTAGGATCATTCTAGAACTCCATCTTTTGCAAATCTCTTTCTCATGAACTTCCAATCTTTATGACTGAGCTGCTCACATCATTAGTCGCTGGCCATGACCTGGTACAGACCCTGACCTCAGGCCTTCTCTCCTTCTAGGCAAAGTGGACAATGAGATATACTGCTTACAGTTTTACCTGCTGAGGGATTTCTTTCTTCACTAGTCTTTGTGGCCACATAACCATTTCTATAAAACCATTTCTTGCTCTTTCAGAGTCTGCCAGCTGAAAACCAAGCTCTAATAGTTTTTCCTTTACAGGGAGCCTTGGTGCAATCATCCCATAGCTGTGAACATAATGGTCTGGGCCTATTCCAGCAGGTCTGTCCTTGTGTCTCTGTCCCCAACTTTTGTTCCCAAGCCTCTCATCTTGTTTCTTCAGTAGCCACTTCCTGGGATTCAGTGTCGATCCTGATTTCAGGCCATCTCTCCTTCGAGACAAAGTGGAAAACCATATGCCCCGCTCCACATTCTGCCACCAGGATGATTTCCTTCCTCTGCTCTCCTTCAGGGTCATCTTGAGTGGGGTGCTCAAGCCACAGCAGTCTCCATTTCTGGCTGGTACCTGCACATTGTACAGAGCCATGCGTAAAGCAGTTCTACATTTTTTCCTTCCCAATCACCTGGGTCTAACTAGTCGTAACAGTGTTGCAGGAGTGGACACACTGGGAGTGAGGACGACCTGCTTATTGCCTCTTCAGGGCTGTTTGGGCCAGGTTTTACATGGACCATTTCCCCTTGAGAACTGCAGGCATAGGGGTCAGAAAACATCCAGTTCATGATGGGAAGCTCAGATTACAAGGTCATCTGGAGCCCTATGGTCAGGTGTACAATCTATCAGAGCCCATTAAAACTCCAGGAGCTAGTTCACAAAAGAAAAATACTCTCTTATGAATAAAGCATGGCTTTACCCCTAAACGCTAAGGGCCTGTCTGCAGAGATCCCTCTATCAGTGTTTGCAATAGGCTCCATAGAGCATTCCACTTTACCTGGCACTGTGAGCCGTGTATCTGTTCGGTCATCAGGGCCAAAAGGCTGAGCTACTTGCACTGCGGCCTGGACAGCTGGAGAAGCCTCTCTTGCCTCTCTTTGTCTATGCCTTACTCAAAGCGGGTAACTGGCAGACAGGTAGGACTAGTGGACCAAGCATGCTGTATTGTTTCCTCCCAAATCCAAAGAGATCCACGAAGCATTGGGACTCCTTCTATGAGGAAGGAAGTCTAAAGTGCAGCAGCCCTGTTCTTTGCTTTGGAGCTAATGTCCTGACGTGTTTCAGGCCATATGACTCTAGAATTTTAATGAAGTGTCATGATGCTATATTTTCACTGGATTCATCTTGTACCCTTTGGTACCTGCTATTTTCTACTTTTTGTGTTCTGTCCATATGGGGCCTCCAGTGTGACTGCATGTGGGATGAAGTGATAGATACTTGGATTGGCTCTTGACCTCTGTTCCACCATCCTTCTATTTGAGGCGTTGTAAAGCTAAAAACATTTCCCAGACTCCCTTGCAGCTAACGTTCTAGATGAGATTTAGGAAAACAGAAGTGAGGCAGAAGACATCTTTCTGCAGGAGTGGCTACTGGCAAGCAAGATCTGCTTGAAATACCTGGAGTGGTTTCTGTTTCCTACATTGAGCTGTCTTATCTAGACGGTGGCAGAATCAAGATTCCTGCAGGCTAAATTAGGGCATGGAGCAGAGGGGTTTGCTTTTCTCTGGAGCAAGATTATAAAGCTAATTGCTTCTTATATTCTCTGTCACGATGGAAAAAATACATTTTTTTTCTGCTCAAGTTTTGGGTTGTGCTGATACACTCCCCCCCCAAAAGCCACATCTGGAACAGCATTTGCAATTACAGCCACCGTTTAATTAAGTTTACATATTATTCTGTGTTCTTCATGACCATCTGTCTTTTCCACTGTCTGAAGAATGGATAATGATGTTACAAATTTCACCACGTCTGCATATTTACAGTTGTTAATGGTGGCATTAATCTTTGCAATGCTCTCAGGATTTTTTATTTTAATTTACATATTGGTGGGAATGATGAACTTCAATAACATCTACTTCATTTTTCTTGTAGTAAAAGCTTTTAACCTGTGGTCTGGGAGCCAATGTAGCATTCTGTCAGTGGTTTAAGATATCTATTCCAATTATACAAATGAGCACAAAAACTAGTACATGGATTGGGACCTAGATCTATCCCTAAGTGGACTTTGGTCAAAACTCCATTTACGGCCTGACTCCCTAGACTTCATATTGTCTCTTGGTACTTAGTCTCTCATCCGTACCTTTGTCATCTCCTCTGCGCAGCCAGGGCTAGAAGCCTGCAACTCCATTTCCCAGACTCCATTGCTAGCTGGGTCCCAGTTAGGTTCTGCCAATGGGAGGCCCTTGGTTATGTTTGAAGCTGGGAGGAAGGGAGAAACTCTTTCTGCTTCAGGAGGTGCCTTGTCTTTGGCAGCAGTGGGTCCTCTGGCATTGTCAGTAGTCAGTGTGGGGTTGCAGGCATCAGCCCAAGGGTGGTAGCAACTTCCTGGGCTCTGGGGAATGCCACCCTTTACCCCTAGCTCCTAGCATTTCCACTATCTTTGTGACCAATCCCTGAATTAAATTCCTCTCTTCTTGAAATACGTAGGGTGGTCTCTGTTTTCCTAACTGGGTACTGATTCACACATTTTCATAAGCCCACACTCTTTTGCAGCACAGAGGCATTGTGGGTGCCTAGAAATAAGTGTGGCCAGTGTCTGAGCATAAGTTCTTTGGACAAGGAGAAAGACTCACAGTATGGTCTTATGGTATTTTTGTTGTATCTTTCCTTAAGGATCCTTAACTTTCTTTTTTCTCAGTGGTCAGTGCACTTGTAAATTAATTAGGGTATGGGGATTGGATGAAAGATCAAATTTGTCTATTATGTCAATAGAGGCCTTTGTTCACTAGACACAGAAGTTTTTTTTTTTTTTTCTGTTAGTGTTATAAAAACTAACTGGGAACTTAGTAGGCTGTTTATGATTAGTTGTTGCCAAAGACTTCTGTGGATCAAACCACTCTGATTTCATGCCCACTCTGCTCCTTATTGGTAACCCTTCCCACTTTGTATTTGGTGGGTAACTGCCACCACCTGGGCTCTACCACCCTAGAATCCTCCTATCATCCTTGAGATGAGAGTCTATTTCAATTGTAGACCCATCTACCACCATTCCTGGCTTACAGAGTACTGTCAGGAGAGTGCTTTTTAATGATTTTGGCATTTCCCTCATCAGTTGTCCTTTAGCTTTGGTAAAGGAGGTGAATTTTGGGCCTTTTCAAGGAATATAATATTGGCTTGGTCAGCAAGATGCATATATAAATTCAATAAATCATCCTGCCTCTTGAGATCTTTGAATTTCTTCCTCTGGTTTATGCCAAGAGTTTTCTACTGTCGTACAAATTAATGATGGGTCAGTATTGTATCCACGTTTGCATAAACCAACACTTCAAATTGCTAGAATAACAGCTGCAAGCTGTCAGAGGGAGCACATTGAATGCAGACTCTCCAGTAAGTACACTCAGATCAATACACTCATTTTGATCTGAAATTATATTCAGGCTTTCCTTAAGTACCCTCCAAATCCACCTCCATAAATAGTCTCCTGCTTTTTCATTATATAAAATAGCAAATTGCTGCAATTTTTTCTTTTGGTGGACCTCCTCTTCCCTATTTTTTTGTCTGTTTTTCATCCTATAAGATGTGTTAGGTTTGGACTTTGGTTCTGGCCAGAGGGCAAGAAGGGACTTAAGTTTTTTCCAGCAATGAGGGTTCAGTCTTATCAATTAAGGGAGGATGAAAACCTTCAGGCAAGGGAAGAGAGAACGCTTCCTTGTGGCTCAGTAGACAAGCCTCTACACTCCTGCTAAGAAATTTAGTCCAGTCTCACAACTTGGATTAAATGTATTAGAAGAACCTCTCTTTTTTTTTTTAAGATTTTTTTTTTTTGATGCAGACCATTTTTAAAGTTTTTATTGAATTTGTTACAATATTGCTTCTGTTTTATGTTTGGGTTTTTTGGCCCCGAGGCACATGGGATCTTAGCTCCCCTACCAGGGATCGAACCCACACCCCCTGCATTGGAAGGCGAAGTCTTAACTGCTGGACTGCCTGGGAAGTCCCTAGAAGAATATCTCTCTTTTTTTTTTTTTAAATTAATTAATTTATTTTTGGCTGTGTTGGGTCTTCGTTTCTGTGCGAGGGCTTTCTCTAGTTGCGGCAAGCGGGGGCTACTCTTCATCGCGGTGCGCGGGCCTCTCACTATCGCGGCCTCTCTTGTTGGCAGCACAGGCTCCAGAAGCGCAGGCTCAGTAGTTGTGGCTCACGGACCTAGTTGCTCCGCGGCATGTGGGATCCTCCCAGACCAGGGCTCGAACCCGTGTCCCCTGCATTGGCAGGCAGATTCTCAACCACTGCGCCACCAGGGAAGCCCTCTCTTTTTTTTTTTTAAACAATTGTTTTTGTTTTTATAATTTATTTTATTTATTTATTTATTTATTTTTGGCTGCTTTGGGTCTTTGTTGCGGTGCGTGGGCTTCTCATTGTGGTGGCTTCTCTTGTTGCGGAGCACAGGCTTTAGGCGCGCGGGCTTCAGTAGTTGCAGTTCGTGGGCTCAGTAGTTGTGGCTCATGGGCTCTAGAGCGCAGGCTCAGTAGTTGTGGCGCACGGGCTTAGTTGCTCCGTGGCATGTGAGATCTTCCCGGACCAGGGCTCGAACCCGTGTCTCCTGCGTTGGCAGGCGGATTCTTAACCACTGTGCCACCAGGGAAGCCCGAAGAACCTCTCTTAATTGACCTATACTTAACTAACTTGCTTGCTTAACTTATACTCTCTGTGACCAGTTGTTTTCTCCATGTTTTTAAACAAAATTGCAGTAAAATTCACATAAGGTAGAATTCACAGTTTAAAAATATACTCTTCAGGGAGTTCCCTGGAGGTCTAGTGGTTGGGACTCGGTGCTTTCATTGCCGTGGCCTGGGTTCAATCCCTGGTTGGGGAACTAAGATCCTGCAAGTCCTGTGGCACGGGCAAAAAAAAAAAAAAAAATTCAATGGCATTTATTATTTTCACAATGTTGTACAACTACCACCTCTCTCTAGTTTCAACTTTTTCATCCCCCCAGAAAAACACCTCATATCCTTATTTTCCCCTCCCCCCATTATCTGGTAATTACTAATCTGCTTTCTGTCTCTATGTGTTTGCCTATTTTGGATATATCATATAAAAGGGAATCAAACAAAATATGACCTTTTGTGTCTGGCTTCTTTCACTTGGCATGTTTCTGAGGTTCATGCAACTTGTAACATATATTAGTACTTTGTTCCTTCTTCCGCCTGAATAATATTCCATTGTGTGTATATACCACATTTTACTTATCCATGTATCTGCTGATGGACGTTTGCGTTGTTTCTACCTTTTGGCTATTATGAATAATGCTGCTAAAAATATTTGTGTACAAGTTTCTCTGTAGACATATGTTTTCATTTCTCTGGGTATATTCCTAAGAGTGGAATTTCTGGGTCATATAGTAATCCTATCTATAACTTTCTGAGGAACTCATCAAACTCTTTTCAAATGGTACAGTAGCTATACCATTCCCACCAGCAATGTACAAGTGTTCTATTTCTCCATATACTTGTTATCCTTGTTATTACATTATCTGTCTTTTTCATTAAAGACATATTAGTGGATGTGAAGTGGTATCTCATTGTGGTTTTTTTTTAATAATAAATCTTTATTGGAGTATAATTGCTTCACAATACTGTGTTAGTTTCTGTTGTACAACAAAGTGAATCAGCCATATGCATACATATATTCCCCATATCCCCTCCCTCTTGAGCCTCCCTCCCACCCTCCCTATCCCACGTCTCTAGGTCATAGGTCATCGCAAATCACCAAGCTGATCTCCCTGTTCTATGCTGCTGCTTCCCATCTCATTGTGGTTTTGATTTTGCATTTCCTTAATGACCAATGATGTGGAGCATCTTTTCATGTGTGTGCTGGACATACGTGTATATCTTCTTTGAAGAAATATGTATTTAAGTCCTTTGCCCATTTTAAAATTGGGTTGTTTGTCCTTTCGTTGTTGAGTTGTTAAGAGTTCTTTAGGTTGCTTTCACATTCTTTTTTTTTTTTTTTTTGGCCGTGCCGTGAGGCTTGCAGGATCTTAGTTTCCTGACCAGGGATTGAACCCAGGCCAAGAGAGTGAAGTGCTGAGTCCTAACCATTGGACCACCAGGGAACTCCCTGCTTTCACATTCTTAATAAAACAAAAATTTTAAATTTTTTGAAGTGCAAACTATGTTTTCTTTTGTTGTTTGGGCTTTTGGTGTCAAATCTAAAACTCCATTGTCAAATTTGAGGTCATGAAGATTTACCCCTATGTTTTTTTCTAAGGGTTTTATAGTTTTAGATCTTATATTTGGGTCATTGATCCACTTTAGTTAATGTTTGTATACAGAGTGAGGTAGGGATCCAACATCATTCTTCTGCACATGGTTGTCCAGTTGTTCCAATTACCAACTATTTGTTGAAAAGACTATTCTTTTCCTATTGGTCTTGGCTCCCTTGCTGAAAGTCAATTGGTCATAGATGTTTGGGTTTACCTCTGGACTCTCAATTCTATTCCATTGGTCTATATGTCTATCCTTATGCCAGTACCACACTGTTTTGATTATTGTAGCTTTGTAGTAAGTTTTGAGATCACAAAGTCTGTGTTCTCCAACTTTGTTTTTCTTTGTCGATATTGTTTTGACTATTCAGAGCCCCTTGCAGTTCTGCATGAATTTGAGAATCAGCTTTTCTATTTCTGTAAAAAAGGCCATTGTAATTTTAGTAGGGATTGTGTTGAATCTGTAGACTGCTGTGGGGAGTATTGTTATCATAATAATATTAAATCTTCTAATCTGTAAACATGGAATGTCTTTTGGTTTATTTAGGTCTTCTTTTTTTAAAAAATACAGCCACAATATGATTTTTTAAAAATTTTTATTGGAGTAGAGTTGATTTACAATGTTGTGTTACTTTCTGCTATACTAGGTCTTCTTTAATTTCAGCAATATTTTCTAGTTTTCAGGGTACAAGTTTTTCATCTTCTTGATTACATTTTTTCCTAGGTATTTTATTCTTTTGGACGCTATTGTAAATGGAATTGTTTTCTTGATTTCCTTTCAGATTGCTCATTGCTGGTATATAGAATCAAAACAGATTTTTGTGGGTTGTCCATGCTTTCTTTAAACATACTTACTGATGCCCACAGCATGAGGGATGCTTGTAGCTTGTGGGCTACACTCTAGTATCCCCTGTCAATGCTGATCCCACCAGCTGAGATGTACTTACCAATATTCATTTCCCACTTTCTTTCTTACTAACACCATCCTGAGATAGCAATATTCCCAGCTAAGAAATTATATTCTCCAGCCTCTCCTGGAGACAGGAGTGGGCATGTGACTACATTCTGGCTAACAAAATCTAAGTAGGAATTATTGGGTAGGTCTTCCAGGAAAACTCCTTTACAAGATGGGCTAGCTCAGTTAGTATATATCTTTTGCCCTTTTACATTCCCCTTCTTCCTTCCTGGAGGTTGGCTTTAATGACTGGAGCTCCAGCAGTTATCCTATGGCCTCTGAGGGAATCTTAAATATGAAAGCTGTGTGCTAGATGACAGACAGGAGAACAGAAGGAACCTGAGTCCCTGATGATTTTATGGAACTACACAGCCCTGGCTGCCTACCTCTGGACTTCTCTTTTCATTAGAAAAATTAAATCCAGAATTTAAGTTATAGATTTTTCAGATCTCTATTACATAACAATTCTTACTTTAATCAGAATTTCATATCTGTTGTTGCAGGAAACAGAACCTAGAGATGGTGGAATCAGGGAGGAGTTAGGGTCTGGGGCAGTGAAGAAACAGATTTTTGCAGGCTGGAAAACGTGATTTTTTTTTTTTTTTGGCCGCGTCGTGCGTTTGTGGGATCTTAGTTTCCCCATCAGGGATTGAACCCAGGCCGTCAGCACTGAAAGTGTGGAGTCCTAACCACTGGACTGTCACAAGGAATTCCCAAGGTGAACTTTTTAATACAGAAGTGAAATATATATATGTATAACTGAGTCATTTTGCTGTACAGAAGAAATTAACACAACATTGTAAATCAACTATACTTCAATAAAATTAAAAAAAAAATAAAGTGACAGAAGTGAAATATTTATTCCCAATGTTGCCTGTCTTATCTTGGAGAGCAGATCATAAACCAACTGAGGCAGTAGCTTTAGGGGCAGTGGTAGGAAAATTCAGATTGTTGGTGTGTTTCTTTGATGAAAAGAGGAACTCACAGTAGAGCCAGCCAGTTTGCAAGAAGAGATGATTGGAGCATAGCTTTACTAAGGAAGGAACTCTGCCTAAAGCCTGAAATCTAAATTGACTAGAACCCCATAATTTGATCCCTTGCACAGCTGAAAAAGCCATCTGCTTCTGTATCTCAAATTGGACAGGCCATTGGTGGTGCCAGCAAAGTGGTTACCTCAGAAGGAGATAAGACTGTGGCTTAAAGGCCTTTTTAAAGCATCTTTCACCTACCAGCCCTCACAAATGAGCTCATCTATTGTTTCTATGACAGTGGCCATTAAGTTAAGAGAGGGGTTGATGGGCAGAGCTCAGAGGTCAGCAATAAAGAGCCAACAACTCTAGAGGAGAGTTTGGGCTGTAGTTGTTTGTTTACATATGGAAGCAAACTTACCGGAAGCAAAGAGACTAGAAGCTACTAAGTTTTTGAGGGATTGTATTTGAGGCCATTCCTGGGTCCTGGAATCTACATCACCAGGAAGTGGGCTGCGCTGGTCTATCAGTTAGGATCCAATCTGGAGACAGAAAACATATCAGTTATTTTAAAAGAGAGCATTTAATATAAATAATTGTTAAGCAGATGTTAGAGAACCAAAAAGGCAAAAAGAAATTAAAGTATCATAAAAAGAGTAACTTCAAGAAGCAGTTACCGGGGCTTCCCTGGTGGTGCAGTGGTTAAGAATCAGCCTTCCAATGCAGGGGACATGGGTTCGAGCCCTGGTCCGGGAAGATCCCACAAGCAGCGGAGCAACTAAGCCCGTGCGCCACAACTACTGAGCGTGCGCTCTAGAGCCTGCGAGCCACAACTACTGAGCCTGTGCGCCACAACTACTGAAGCCCGCCCACCTGGAACCTGTGCTCCGCAACAAGAGAAGCCACTGCAATGAGAAACCTGCGCACCGCAACGAAGAGTAGCCCCCGCTCGGCGCAACTAGAGAGAGCCCAGCCCGCGTGCAGCAACGAAGACCCAACGTAGCCAAAAAGAAATAAAATAGATAAATAAATTGAAAAAAAAAAAAGAAGAAGCAGTTACCACCCATACCGCTGTGGCATCACAGGGAAGAGTGTGGAATCATTTCAATTTAGAAACTGGAACTAGGGTGGCCAGATTTTGCAAAGAAAAACACTGAACACCAGTTAAATCTGAATTTCAAATAAACAAGGAATTATTTTATATGTAAATATGTCCCAAATATCACAGGGGACATACATACACTAAAAATTATTCGTAGTTTATCGGAAATTCAAATTTCTCTGGTGTTTGGTGTTTTTCTTTGTGAAGTCTGGCAACCCTGGCTGGAACCCAGACCTCTGAGAAGAGGAGCTACTTGCAGTCACTGGTATCTGAGAGGGGGACAATGAAATAGATTCTTTTTTTTTTTTTTTTAAGTTTTTTTTTTAGAGGGAAGGATTATTTATTTATTTATTTATTTATGGCTGTGTTGGGTCTTCGTTTCGTGCGAGGGCTTTCTCTAGTTGCGGCAAGCCGGGGGCCACTCTTCATCGCGGTGCGTGGGCCTTTCACTATCGCGGCCTCACTTGTTGCAGGGCACAGGCTCCAGACGCGCAGGCTCAGTAGTTGTGGCTCACGGGCCTAGTTGCTCCGCGGCATGTGGGATCCTCCCAGACCAGGGCTCGAACCCGTGTCCCCTGCATTGGCAGGCAGATTCTCAATCACTGTGCCACCAGGGAAGCCCTGAAATAGATTCTTGAATGTTAGAAAAGTACAAACCCAAATCAACCGCCGCTACTGGAACAAACTGCAGCTGCCAGAGTGAAAAATCATTGCTGAGGTGATGCTGGAGGGAATAAGAAGTAGACAGGAAGAAGGATACACCTTCACCCTGTTCCAGAACTGCAGTCTCCCTCTGGGATCCGCTATTGGCAGCTGGCAAAAAAGAACTGTGTTTTCCAGGAGTCTCAGCTCTGGCATTACGAAGCAGAGCTTTGAGGGTGGGTTTGAAGCCGAGAGACTTCAAAAATAAAAGCTGGGCAGCTGCCAAGAAGGACATTTTCTCCAATGCCCACCTCAGATGTGGACACAGAAAACAATGGACTAAGAAGATCCTTCCAGAGAAGAGATCCAGGTGCTGGCTGGCTGATGAGCTCATCAAGAATTTACAATATTGACTGTGCAGGGAATTCTCACTATTCCTGCCCCAGAGCTTTCAATAAATGCCTTGGACAATTGCCATGACTTCTGGGAGTTCACAATCTCTTCTTTTTGAACGATAGTTGTTTTTTTTTTTTAATTGCAGGTTTCCTGTTTCTTCTCTATCATTGTATATTGGGAGTGTTGAATGACAGGCAGATCATGTTTTCTGCATCTGGACTTGATAGAGAAGACTGCACATCACACAGAGACTTTCAGTGAGATGCAGTAACTGGATGGGACTTTAGGTGGTCTGTCAGGGAGGAGATGAGCATATTTGATGTTTGGGAAGAAGAATGAGTGTAGATGTTGGTATCTAAAGAGGTGGACTGTGCAGAGACGGAGTAATTACCATCCTACATAAGTTCTTCCAGAGAAGAGAAAAAGTGGGAACATTCTCCAAGGCATTTTATGAAGTTGACATTACCATGAAACCAAAACTGAGGATAGGACAAGAATAAAAATTAAAGATCCATCTCAATCATAAATATGAATGCAAAAATCCTAAACAAGATATTAGCAAGTCAAGGGACTTCCCTGGTGGTCCAGTGGCTAAGACTCCACGCTCCTAATGCAGGGGTCCCAGGTTTCATCCCTGGTCAGGGAACTAGATCCCACATGCCACAACTAAGGGTTCGCATGCCGCAATGAAGATCTCACACGCGGCAATGAAGATCCTGCATGCTGCAACTAAGACCCGGTGCAGCCAAGTAAGTAAGTAAGTAAGTAAGTAAATAAGTAAATAAATAAATAAATATTTTTTAAGAAAAGATTAAAAAAAAGATACTAGCAAGTCAAGTCCAGCAATTTACGAAAAAGGAAATAAATCATGACCAAGTTAATTTTATCCCAGGAATGCAAGATGCATTTGACAATTTAAAAAATCAATTAATATAATTCATTTAATTTGCAAATTAAATGAGAAAAATCATACATTCACCTCAATAAAGGTAGAAGAAGTGTAAAGTTCAACATCTAGTCATGATTTAAAAAAAAAAAACTGAAGAGTGGTAATAAGAGGAATTGAATTGTTGAATCAGACTCATATAAGTCATAGCTCTTACCCTATGCTAGACTAATGATCTAAAGGATAAAAGCAATTACAAAGCATAGGCAAAGTATTCTTCCCTTGGAGAAGTCCAATACTGTCAGATGCAGCTCCCTGTTTAGAGAGAGTGCCCTTCCTCTCTAACAATAAGCTGTGTCCTAGTTTCAGATTTAACAGGTGAGGTTTGTTCTGAGCAATGTGTAGGAAGCCATTGCTTACACAGAGGGGATTATTTTGGTTCTGGAACACCTCCATCTTACATCTGATTAATTACACTGCTTATATTCCCATTCTCCACGCTCCCCATAAATTCATAAATTCCAGGGTTATATACAGTAAGCAGTTTAGACAGGGCAGGTATATCCTATTAAAAACATTTCATAGATAAGGATTCTCTGTTATTTTTCTGCTAGTAAGTACTATTAATGTGTTTACCAAGAGCATGAGTTATTAGCATGTTTACAAGATTTGACCAGAGACATTTCTTTCCCCCTAGATCCCAGGAGAAAGAGGGAATGGGTTGCAGGTCCTATTTCCTTCCCATTAGGGAACTTCCTTTATCCCATACAGGATATTTACAATAAATGTACTTTGTATATTAAAATTCTCCAGGAAATTCCCTGGCGGTCCAGTGGTTAGGAATCCACGCTTTAACTGCTGAGGGCCCAGGTTCAATCTCTGGTCAGAGAACTAAGATCCCACAAACCCACGGTGAGGCCAAAAAAACCCAAAAAACAAAAAATCTCTGTAATAAAAAGTAAATAGCCTTTTTCCATCTTCCCAAAACAGAAATCAAATATAGTTAATGTATACAATCTGGTAGTTGGAAATGTCCATATGGACTCCATGGTCTTAAACATGCAGCCATGATTGTCATTCTTTATTCAGTCTGGGGAGAATATATATTGTCCTATTATGACTCTGTTCAGTGATTTCATTGTACCCAAGCTCTAGGCATCCGTCTATTGGTCCCTGTACATCTCTATCCACAATACATATGGCACCAAGTTGGGAAACTGAACACCTTGAAATTGAACATCCATAGAGAAGGCAAGCAGCTGGAAGGGACCTGGGGAAGAAGCCTGCTGGGTATCATCATAGAATGCCACCTTTTTAGAAACCTCTTTTTCACAGCCTATGGATTGGGCCACTTAGGGTAGGAAAAGTGTTGTTTTTAGCCAGCTGATAATTCCTAACCAGGTATCACCTGAGGAATACTCACAGGTCAGAAAAGGAGGCATCACACATTTCTCTCCTACTCTGTTTTTATGCAAAGCATTGACATGCGTTAAAAGGGAGTCTGCTCCTCACCCTACTTGGCACCCATCTGGGTAAAGCACAAGGTCCCTGGCGCTGTGCATGTATTAGTGGGAGGACTGTTGTGGTTCGGTGAGGACCGAACCTGGGTCAATGTCTACAATGTCTGATCTTGGGACATTGGGTCAAGTACTTGCCCCACTGGGTACTTGCAACTGGCTGGCATCGTGACACTGACCCTCCATCCAGATGGAGCAAGTGCTTCCACAGGGCACCATCAGGCCAGAATATGTCCTGATGTCAGGGGTAGGGGATTTGTTTTTTTCCTTTTTTTTTTTAAAGAAATTCACGTTCTTTTATTTATTTATTTATTTATTTATGACTGTGTTGAGTCTTCGTTTCTGTGCGAGGGCTTTCTCTAGTTGCGGCAAGTGGGGACCACTCTTCATCGCGGTGCGCGGGCCTCTCACCGTCGCGGCCTCTCTTGTTGCGGAGCACAGGCTCCAGACGTGCAGGCTCAGTAACTGTGGCTCACGGGCCCAGTTGCTCCATGGCATGTGGGATCTTCCCAGACCAGGGCTCGAATCCGTGTCCCCTGCATTGGCAGGCAGATTCTCAACCACTGCGCCACCAGGGAAGCCCCTTTTTCCTTTTTTATAGAGCAAAAGTTACCTTGTGGGTCTTCACAGTTTGTCCATAACCACTAGAGGTTTTCATGAAGGTATCCTTTGCAGCACTCCAGAAAGAGGTCAACTTCTTGACAGAAGCAGACTTGTAATATCAGACAGTACTCAATAACTTGTTAGCTACCAGAAAGTGGGAGGTATACCCTGATACTTAAATCAATTGCTCTGGTGTGGCAGAAACTAATAATCAGCAGCTCAAAATATCCTATTATATTTTTAATCAAAATGATTAAAATGGCAAGGGAAACAAATGGTGCCTGTGGCATCGGTTTTTCATGTTTCTTTAGGAAGATAGAGTTGATTTTCTGTAGGAAATAGTTACTTGGGAGTTTTTCTCTATTTGGCTTTGTAGCTCCCGGGTTTTAGAATCAGTGTCACAGTGCTGTGCCATCCATGGTGTTTGGTGTGCTGGATATTGTTGATTGGCACTCAGCATCCTTTCTTACCTCCCTCCAGTGTCCCTGTGCTGCAGAAACTGGAAAGCTAAAATGCCATGCCAAGATTTGGAAGGCAGAAGTGAGGTGGGGTCCATCTTCCGGTTGCTTGTTGCTGATGGCAAACATGGCAGTGGAGGTGTGAGGAGTTTCTGCAACCGGGTTCCAGGGTACCAGTCACTAGCCTTGTGGGTTGAGAGGCTGTTTTGGCGGCAGTGGTGGTACCTGGATTGCAGTGATCCCTGAATCCAGTGATCCCTGGATTGCAGTCACAGAGGTGTGTTGTTAAACTCAACAGGTACAGAGGTGGCCTCCTGACTTCTCTCCTTCCTGATTTCAGCAAAGGTAGCAGCTACCCTAGTGGGATAGTTTGGAGTCATTCCTGCAGAGTCCACTTTTCTAGCCTTCTCAAGAATTGGTGTCACCTAATTTCTTGTATGAACCCTTTTGTGTTTAAACTAGCCAGGATGGTTTCTGCTTCCTACAACTAAACCCTGAATGATATACTGAGGTTCAGGGTATTTAATTCTGAAGGTTTTATTGGTCTGGAGACAAGGAGCTCCACAACAGACTGTATCAAATCCAAGGATCATAAGAATATCTCTTATACCTCATTGCCAGAAATGTCCTCTTTTCAGGCCACCCTAAAAAACCCCTTTAAAAAAAGCTAAAAAAAAAAAAGCTTTTTTTGAAGCATAGTTGATTTACAATGTTTCAGGTATACAGCAAAGTGATTCATGTATATGTATAAATATATATATATATATATAGTCCTTTTCAGATTCTTTTCTTTTATAGGTTATTACAAGATATTGAATATAGTTCCCTGTGCTATACAGTAGGTCTTTGTTGTTTATCCATTGTATATATAATAGTTTGCATCTGCTAATCCCAAACTCCCAACCCTTCCCTCCCCCACCTCCCCTCCTCTTGGCAACCACAAGTCTGTTCTTTATGTGTGAGTCTGGTTTTTTTTTCGTAGATAAGTTCATTTGTGTCATATTTTAGATTTCATATATAAGTGATATCATATGGTATTTGTCTTTTTCCTTCTGACTTACTTCATTTAGTATGATAATCTATAGGATCATCCATGTTGCTGCAAATGGCATTACTTCATTCTTTTTTATATATGTACCACAACTTCTTTATCCATTCATCTGTCAATGGACATTTAGTTTGTTTCCATGTCTTGGCTATTGTGAATAGTGCTGCTGTGAACATAGGGGTGCATGTATCTTTTTGAATTATAGTTTTGTCTGGATATATGCCCAGGAGTGGGATCGCTGGATCATATGGCAATTCTATTTTCAGTTTTTTTGAGGAAGCTCCATACTGTTTTCCATAGTGGCTGCACCAATTTACATTCCCACCAAGACTATAGGAGGGTTCCCTTTTCTCCACACCCTCTCCAGCATTTGTTATTTGTAGATTTTTTTTTTAAATTTATTTATTTTTGGCTGTGTTGGGTCTTCATTGCTGCACGCGGGCTTTCTCTAGTTGCAGTGAGCGGATGCTACTCTTCGTTGTGGTGCGCGGGCTTCCCATTGCGGTGGCTTCTCTTGTTGCGGAGCACGGGCTCTAGGCACGCGGGTTCAGTAGTTGTGGCACATGGGCTTAGTTGCTCCACGGCCTGTGGGATTTTCCCGGACCAGGGCTCGAACCCGTGTCCCCTGCATTGGCAGGCGGATTCTTAACCACTGTGCCACCAGGGAAGCCCATTTGTAGATTTTTTAATCATGGCCATTCTGACTTGTGTGAGGTGGTACCTCATTGCAGTTCTGATTTGCATTTCTCTAATAATTAGAGGTGTTGAGTATCTTTTCATGTGCCTGTTGGCCATCTGTATGTCTTCTTTGGAGAAATATCTACTTAGATCATCTGCCCATTTTTTGATTGGGTTTTTTTTTGTTGTTGAGTTGTATGAGCTGTTTGTATATTTTGGATTAAGCCCTTGTCGGTCGCATAATTTTCAAATATTTTCTCCTAGTTTGTAGGTTGTCTTTTCATTTTGTTTATGGTTTCCTTTGCTGTACAAAAGCTTGTAACTTTGATTAGGTCCCATTTTAAAATTTTTGCTTTTATTTCTATTAGTAGTATGTATCTGTTAATTCCAAATTCCTAATTTATCCCTCCCCCCCACCTTTCCCCTTTGGTAACTGTAAGTTTGTTTTCTATGTCTGTAAGTCTCTTTCTGTTTTGTAAATAAGTTCATTTGTGTCATTTTTTTATATTCCACATATAAGTGATGTCATATGATATTTGTCTTTCTCTGTCTGACTTACTTCACTTACTACGTTAATCTCTAGGTCCATCCATGTTGCTGCAAATGTCATTATTTCGTTCCTTATTATGGCTGAGTAATATTTCATTGTATATATACCACATCTTCTTTATACATTCATCTGTCGATGAACATTTAGGTTGCTTCCATGTCTTTTTTTTTTTTTAAAGATTGACTGATTGATTGATTGATTGATTGCTATGTTGGGTCTTCGTTTCTGTGTGAGGGCTTTCTCTAGTTGCGGCGAGCGGGGACCGCTCTTCATCGCGATGCGTGGGCCTCTCACTCTTGTGGCCTCTCTTGTTGCGGAGCACAGGCTCCACACGCGCAGGCTCAGTAATCGTGGCTCACGGGCCCAGTTGCTCCGCGGCATGTGGGATCTTCCCAGACCAGGGCTCGAACCCGTGTCCCCTGCATTAGCAGGCAGATTCTCAACCACTGCGCCACCAGGGAAGCCCCTGCTTCCATGTCTTAAAAGCCCCTTTATTTTAGTAGCCTGGACTATTATTAAGTTACCTAGCACAGGGCATATGTGTCACAGACATAAAATTTGATACCTTAAACTTGGATACTGGATGCAGGAAATGTAGAATTACTAACACAGGGTGAGTTTCATATATGGTTGTAATTAAGGTTAAGGCACCAATTACATGACTTCCCAGGTTAGAAGATATGAGAGGCTGAGCTTGGAGAAGCCTCCCTTCTGATGACTTCTCCACTGCCATGAGGATCAAACATCCTTGGGTCCTGAGCTGGTCATTGGGAACTGGGTGGCAAAGAGAGGCACCCTGAGAGTAAAGATGTAACTGCTGCTGTCCTTCTCTGGGTGTCTGCTTTTGCAAGGGATAAATAAACTGCTTTTCTCTGATGGATTGTACAATGATGTTTGGCTGACATCTTACCTCCTAAATTATCTTTATCTAAATTATCTAAGTTATTTTTAGAGTGAGCTGCAGTTTAGTCATTGACAAGTTCTAAAATATATTCTAAACCGGCCCTCTCCATCTCTACCACCTCTACCCTAACCCCACCGATTAGCATCTTTTACTGTGACCACTACTATCAGATCATATCTCTCCCTTGCTTAAGTTCCTTCAAAGGTATCTCATCCCATGTAAAACAGACAAAAAAATCCAAACCCCTTAACTTGGCCTACAAATCCCTAGGTGATCTGGCCTCTGCTTCTCTATCCATTCACATTTCCTGTCACCTGTACTGGCTACATAATTTGTGGGGCCCAGTACAAAGTGAAAATATAGTGGTCCTTGTTCAACAATTATTAAGAATCGCAAAAGGGCAATTAAAGCAGCAGAACATTAAACCAAGCATGGGGCATTTCTGAGAGTGGGGCTCTGTAGAATCACACAGGTTGCATGCCCATTAAGCTGGTCTGCCTGTCATTCACCCCCTCACTCCAGGGGTCATCCTCTTGTTTCTGTTTTAGAGCCTTTGTACTAACTCTTCCTCTGCCTGGAATGCACTTCTGTTTCATCTTAGCTTGGCTCACTTCTTCTAGTTAGGGTCTCAGCTGGAATGTTACCAACTGAGAGAGGCCATCCATGACCTTCAACCTAACCTAGCCACCGAATCATTCTTTGTTGCTTCGCCACCGTTTTAACTCTTTGCCATGTACTTTACCTATTTCCTTTTTTAAGTTATCTGTTTATTTATTGGCCATCTGTCCCTGATATGGGTTGAATTGTGTCCCCTTTCACTGCCCTAATTCCTATGTTGAAATCCTAACGCCCAGTACTGCAGCATGTGACCTTATTTGGAAATACGGCTGTTACAGATGTCATTAGTTAAGATGAGGTGGTTCTGGGGTACAGTGAACTCCTAATCCAATGTGGCTGGTGTCCTTATAAAAAGGGGAAGTCTGAACACAGACGTGTATGAACATGAAGATGGGCATCTACAAGCCAAGGAAAGAGGCCTGAAACAGATTCTTCCTTCAAAGGAACCAACCCTGTCTACATCTGGATTTTGGATTTCTAGCCTCCAGATTAGTGAGACAATAAATTTCTGTTGTTTAAGCCAGTTTGTGGTACTCTGTTACAGCAGCCCTAGGAAACGAATACACCCTTCATTAGAACTAAACTCTCTGAGAGCAGTAACCTGGTTTGTCTATTTCACAACCGTCCCAGAACGTGCCTGTACTGTTACTTGGAACATGTCAGTACTGCTGTTTAACAGTTTCACTTGTATATATAAACCTGAAATCCTTTCAAGGGAAGAGAGTATTGCGGGTGTTCAAGAAAAACCTGTTGAGTACATTAAGCCATTTCACTCATTTCCAGAATTTTTGCGGAGAGCGTTGGCAGTTGTAAAATGTGTGCGGACTGACAGGTCATAGCTCTTACTCTCCAGGCTGTATTAATATGCACGACGTGCTTTTAGCTCTTCGGACAAAGAGACCGTTACTTCGCAAGTCCCTCAAGTGGGACTCAGAAGACCGAACCGAGCTCCAGCCTTTTACAAGCGCTGGTCCTTGCCCCTTTTGGCATCTTGGTACTTGTAGTTTTGTCCACTGGATCTTTGCCCGAAAAATGAACGCTGAGACCACAACTCCCATCACCCCGCGAGAACTGGAGCCTTCAGAGCGCATCCTCTGGAGGGGGCGCCAGAGCCATTGACCAACCTTCTGGCCCAAGGGCCCGCCTTCCTCAGCCCAGGAGCACCCATGATTAGTCGGCTGCCCAGCCTCTCACCGGAGGGGGCGACAGGTGAATGAAAGGGGGGCGTGTCGGTGCGCGTAGCTCGGCGGCGGCGGGGCTGCAACCCGCTGGAAGGTGAGAGCTGAGAGGCGGGTTTACGCTGCCGCTTTCATTGGCTTGGGGAGGATTCGGGGCGCCGGGGAGGGGGCCGGGGTGGGCAGCGGGCAGGGATGTTCCGCCTCGGTCGGCCTCTCTCGGACCATCCTGCCCTGGCGAATCCCCGGACCTAGGCGGGCGAACCCTCACTCGATGACCGACCCCCTCCCTCCCCTCCTTCCCTGACATTGGGTTGCCCCCTACCCCGGGCGTCGTCCAGCGGGTGGTATGGGCACGCGCTCATTCTGATGGTGCCAGGTCGCAAGGGCTCATTCTGATGGCGCCAGGTCGCTGGGGCAGTGACCGTCGCAGCGATGGTCACTTTGTCCGGGAGAAGCCATGGGAGGGGCAAGGCCTCGGTTCTCACCCTCGGGGGCCAAAGACCATGTACAGTAACGGGTTCTGGTGATTTCTGCAGGGTCGTCTGGCTCCGGATGGGGAAGGATCCCCTTGTCTTGCGATCAGTTTAGCTGGTGAATCAAAGGTACAGTTGACCCAGAAATACTTTCTGTGAAAGTGGAAACTATTCTTCCGAGTAGTTCCCCAGCACTCCGTGCGTTGGGGAAAGGAGTGAGTGAGTTCCCCAGCCCTTCTCGCGGTTTCCTGGAGGGTTTGGGAAGTCAGTTTGGCATAGTGGTTAAGGATGTCAACTCTGGGATTCAAACGAATCTCTCTGCCCCAATCCTGGCTTCAGCGTGTTATCTGTACATCTGAACCTCAATTTCCTTCTCTGAAAAAGAGGATATAATGATTTTATCTACTGCACTGAGTTATTGTGAGATTAAAATTAATTAATGCTTGTGAAGTATTTCTTACAGTGCTTCATGAGGAGTAGCGCTCAGTACATGCTAACAATTGATGAACAGGTTTCCATTATTCTCCTGTTGGTGATACTGGAGGAGTGTTGTCAGAAAGAGTGGGTGGAATTCAAAGCTGCTTTTGGCACTGGAGTGAAGACAGTCTTGCGATCCCCTCAGGGGAATGTCGGAGTTGGTTGCAGGTACTAGTGTTGGCATCTGCCCTCTCCTGGAGGACATGAGCTGTACTTGGTTCATTTTTCTATTCTTGGCATCTTCCTTGTGTCAGGCATTGCTTGTAGCCAGTAACTGTTGAATTGGAACCGTGGGAAGGTTGGGAGTGTCACTGCCAGAATGTGGATAAATGTGTTTCTGGGAGCAGTGTACCCTAAGAGCTTCCTTTTCAGGAGAAGTGGTGAGCCTCAGCATGTGCCAGGGATGCAGAGCACTGAAGGCAAGTGGGATTGAGGAGAATAAATACTTCCACACTGTATGCCAAATGCAGGATTGGAGAAAGGTTTGAAGAAAGTATGTGGATAGACTTTTGCAAAGTCAGGGGTCATTTATACAACCAGGTAGAATCTAGAATGTTTGCACAGAGGAAGCCAGAGGAAATGGGTTTTGGGTACTGTTGCTGGAAAGGAGCGTCTTCCAGTGAAAAAATGCAAGTACTTGGGAGGAGGCCCTGTAGATAAGACCATTCTACAAGTTAAGAAGTATTGGGCCTACTTAGGTATTTATCTCCCTGATTTACCAACTCCTTATCCCTCTGTGCCTCCTCCTTTTTCTTCTTTGCTAAAAAGGAAAGGAAAAAAAAAAAAGCAATATATGCACACAGTAAAAGACCCTAACAGTACAGAAAGTTTATAAATGAAAAATGAAGGTCCTTCCACACACCTCTTACCCCTAGTCCCTCTCTTCAAGGATATCTGCTGTTAACTCTTGCTCATAAAACCTTCCAGAAAAAAATTCTTACATATACCAGCAAAAACATGTACATAGATCGGATCATACTGTACATTTTGTTTTGCATCTTGCCTTTTTCCTTAATATATCTTGGTGACTTTTTTATATGAACACAGACAGCTCTAGCTCACTAAATGCACGGTTGCATAGTATTCCACTGTGTGAATGTACCTCGTTGATTTAATTTGTCACCTATTGGTGGACATTCAGATTGTTTCTACTTTTGCGCTTGAACAAAAACCTCGTGCAATGGACATCTCTGTACTTTTGACTTGATGTACTTTTGGGAATACATTCAAAAGGGTAAGTTTTTAGCCGTGAAATTTTGGGGACAAAAGATGTGTACATTTTAAGTTTCGATAAATATTGCCAAATTCCCCTCTAAAATGGTGTTCCAAATGACAGTTCCATCAACAGTGGATATTATTCCATTGAAAAATGTGATTTTACCAGTCTGATAGGTTTTCTTTCAGTTCTGAGGAAGAACAGAATGTGGTATTTAAATGTAGCATTCTCTTGTGTCTTGTTTTCCCCTTAATATTTTGATTGCCAAAGCCAGGAAGGTTTGGAGTGGCTGGAAGAGGTGAGAATGACAGTGAAATCTTAGTCCTGTGAAAACTTTCAGAGCTGATTTATTTGGGAAGAGTAGAATTTTTCAGATATCTGACAGTTCTCTTCCTTTCTGAACGAAAATGTTAATTTTAACTACTTTGGATGAAAAAAAATTTCCCAAAATTATAACTTCCTTGAGTCTAAAATGAATATAAAAAGAATCATCTTGATGACTTAGTCCCATCCATTATAGCCCTGGGCTATAATTTAGTGATGTCCTTAGGCCATTTTGAATATGTAGGAGCATTTAATACCCTTAGCCAAGTGGCCTCAGGCTGATATTTTGAAAAAATTTCTAGGTCTGTTTTTTATAACTTTTTTACCTTTTCCTAGCTGTCAGTTCTCACTTTTGTCAGTTTACTTGCTTAGAGAGGCTCCTCTACTTCTTTCCCTAATTGGTTCTCTAGCTTCTAAACTTAATGCATCACTTGTTATAAATATGTGTAAAGTAGGTGTAAATTGCCATTTAATGAGGTTGCTGTTGGTCTTTTATGAGTAAAGTCTGTTCGGTTAGCACATAGGCCTTGAGGGATCTATTTGGCCAGTGGAAAGAGTCTTTCTGGGGGGTGGAGGTGCCTCATTTCTGTTAGGTGAGGTAATTGTTGTGTTCCATTTGTAGAAAGAAAGAGTGCTGAAGAGTTGTTAGCTGTGGTTGGCAGCTCTAAGTAGGCCTTTTGGGATTCCGATAGAGGGAGAAGATGTAGGAACTTCTCAGAGCTCAGTGGGTCAGTAAATAAAAGGGGTAAGTTGATGGATGGCTACGTGGTTTGTGTGATGGGAAAAGATGGAGAGGAGAGCTCGGGGAAGGTCAGCTTCTGTCTTCCTCATTAGCAGACGGATTTTAAACTTGATTTATACTTGTTCTACTTAGCAGGTAAGAAAGGAGTATTCGTTTGTATTTAGCAAACCATCTTTGTCCAAAGCACTCTGCCAGGGGCTGTGGGGGAAATCTATGAAGTAAGACACGGCTCATGCCTTCAAAGGGCTTATAGTCCACTGACAGAGAAGGTCCAGGACATAAAAATACAGAGGAGAGAACCAAGGGTCGTGGAGTCAATCAATTAGGAGTGTCTCCGTTGTAAGAGATAGAAAATCCAACTCAGACCAGCTAAAGCAAAAAGGGACTCAATTGGCTTCTGGGACAGCATGAGCTGGGGCTCTCCTGCTTGAGCTGGGCTGTCATCTGTGTTAGGCTGGTTCCCCTTGTGGTGTGGCAGCAGCATCCCTCACGTCCCACATGCCCACAGAGTAGAGAGCGCTCTTTTTTCGAGACCCCAGCAAACATTTCATTGCTTTTCATTGGCTCTGACCAAGTCACATGGCCATCTCTGAGCCAATCACGGTGGTCAGAGGGTAAGATATGTTGATGGTTTTAGCCTATGTTACCTCTTACACGTCCGGAGCCTGGGGATGGTGCCAGCTTTATGCAAAGCACGTTGGCTGTGGTTGGGGCCAAGGATGATTCCACCAAAGCCATAAAGGGCACTAAAACCATAAGAATGGAGAATGCATGCTGGCTAGCCCAAGCATCCACTAAATGTTTCCACAGACTTATGGTAATGGGTGTGAGCTGAGACTGTATTTGCCAGTCTCTAAGTTCTGTATTGGGATGCTGGAGACTCACCTGGAGACTGTAATTCTTAGATTCAGGTATTATTTATATTTTGAGCCTTGAAGAAAGTAGAATGTAATTTATAAGAGCATGAACTCTGGAGGTTTTGAGTCCTGGCTCTTTTGCAGCTGGATCATCTCCTATCCTCTCTGAGTCTCAAAAGTACAGTATTAATAAGTACAGTATTGTAACGTATAATATTAGTACTTACTCGTAGGGTTTTTATAAAAATTCATTGAAAGAATCCATGTAAAATACTAAGTACTGCACCCATGTACAGTTAGGAATAGTTACTTTTCTTGTTTTCATCAGTTAACCCAGTTAGACAACCTTTGATTTTTGTTAGATCCCAAACAGCCCATATTATAAAGACATTACTCAACCAGGGTTTTTGGAAGAAAAACAAAAGAAAACAAACAAACAAAAAATGAACATCTTATTTGTAAGGTTGGGATTTGTGAATTAACTGAAAAAAAAAAAATCTTGGCAGAGATCCAGGTTACTCCAAGCGCAGCAGCTGGTGGAGAAATGGAGATGCAATCCTATTACGCCAAGCTCTTGGGGGAGTTGAATGAACAGCGGCAGAGGGACTTTTTCTGTGACTGCAGCATCATTGTGGAAGGGCGGATCTTCAAGGCCCACAGGAACATCTTGTTTGCCAACAGCGGCTATTTCCGAGCCCTGCTCATTCACTACATCCAGGACAGCGGGCGGCACAGCACCGCCTCCTTGGACATCGTCACCTCCGATGCCTTCTCCACCATCTTAGACTTCCTCTATTCTGGAAAGTTGGATTTGTGTGGGGAGAACGTGATTGAAGTTATGTCGGCTGCCAGCTACCTGCAGATGAACGACGTGGTGAACTTCTGCAAGACATACATCAGATCATCCCTAGACATCTGCGGAAAGATGGAGAAGGAGGCCGCTGTGGCTGCAGCGGTGGCAGCAGCGGCAGCGGCAGCAGCGGCTCACCGGGTGGAGAGTGGAAGCCCCAGTTCAGGCAGGGAAGGGACCTCCTGTGAGACCAAGAGCTTGGTCTCTCCAGCCGAGGGGGAAGAGAGTGTGGATCGGCCAAGAGAGTACCCCCGTGGTGACTGCAGAGGCTGCCACCCTCTGGCACTGGTGGGGAAAGACAGCCAGGGCAGTGGCTCAGTGGACAGCGACCGCTCCATTCGACCCAAACAGATGGAGCCCAAGGTGGAGTTCGATGCCGAGGAAGTGGAGGTGGAGGTGGGCGGACAGCTGCAGCAGCGTACTGCCCCGCTGAGCCTGGCCCACGGGGAGGAGGGTTTGCCCAGAGGCCAGGCGGTCGACTTGGCTTACAGTAACTACCATGTGAAGCAATTCCTGGAGGTGCTCCTGCGCCACAGTGCCGTCCAGAGCAAAGAGGACGCGGACCAGCACTTTTCTCGGAGTTTGGAGGGAAGACCAGGTGGTGCAGAAGTAGCAGCCATGAGTTCCATGATGGATGTGCAGACTGACTGGTATGGAGAGGACTCAGGTGAGCTCCATGAGCCTCCATCGTCTCTGCCACTCATTTAGCACACACTTGTGTGCCTTCTGGTCTCTCACTGTCATCCTCATCACTGGCATTGTCACTATTACCATCATCACCACCATCACCACCATCACCACCGCCACTGTTATCACCTCATTATCACTTCCACCACCGCCAGTAGGTACTAATTGAGCACCTGCTGTGTGCAGGGCATTGCCTCTTCAAGTATGTTTGTCTTTTACCTCTGCAACTAGAGTATAAGCATGTTGAGTGCAGTATGGAGACATGGAAAGAACCCATTCTCTTCCACTAACCAGCAGAGAGACTTTGGTTAAATCATGACATTTCTTTGAACCCTTTTTGTTCAGGAGATAATCACCCCCACCTTGCCTTTCTCACAGGGTTGAGGACCAAATGAAAAGGTTTTCAGAATTTTTTCTCACATATGAGAACATGTTCTATACAGGTAGGAAATTTATCCTACTTTGTGTCAATCATGGTGCCTGGCCCATGTAGACACTCAGTTAACATGCTGTGGTTGATGGTGTGATTTACTGGAGAATATTTTAGAGTTGAATTTGGTTTCATGTGAGTAAATTTCTTGTATCCTTTGGTAGACTTTTTAAACAGGAGAAAATCAAACAAAAATTTAGTAACATGAACACATAGGAGAGACCCAGGAAAACTGAGTCTGTCTGGAGACTTTTAATTTCTTTCTTTTTTTTCATTTTTACAGTTTTTAATGAAAGATTACTTCATTCCTGCATCTAAATTTCATTTTTTAAAAAATCAAGAATGCTCTGTATGTCTGATTAAAACTTGACTTGAAAAACTTGAAAGTACGGTTTCTGGTCCTCAGAGACAGTGGCTTAACCAGCAGGTAAAAGGTAGCGGCTGTTTTCAGTGACTACACTCTGGGAACTTGTTGAAATCTAATTTCCGTGTATATAGTAGCACTTCACAGACTGTGTCCCCCTTTCCCATCCATCAGCCCTTCATAATGCCACATGAGTTAGGTAGAAGAAGTGTGGAGAAACTGAGACCCAAGAGGGTTTAGTGAGTTTCTTAAGAATGCAGAGCTGGTAAATGTCACAGCTAATACTAGCAACCCTGGCTGGCTTCGTTTCACTCATAAAACAAACTGTGAAGGCAGTACAAGCGGATAGAGGACTTCAGTGCACTGGTTTTGTCTGTCAACCCCTCTGCCTGTAAGCACAAGTATCAAGAAATAGTAATTCAGCTGTACGTCACCCTCATTCAAGTCCATCTGTCCACCTGTAGAGGCAGCTTTCCAGCTACAGGGGTCTGTGGCAAGGCAGCCACCCCAGCCGCTTGCCATGCCTGTTGTCCGCCAGGTGTTGATTCGGTTCACCTGGCTCTGGGCTACGTTTATTCCAAGTGCCAAGGCACAGAGTTGGACTGATTTGTTTGGTTATTCCTTTACTTGCTCAAATATTTGAGCACCTTCCTTGTGAAGATACAAAGGTAAGTCAGATGTGGCTCCAGCTCTCAAAGAACTGATGATGTCTTAGAGGAGTTAAGAGGTGTGTAAATGGCACCGTGTGATAGAAAGGTACTAGGGCTGGAAGACAGATGGAGGTGTGAGTTTCACAGTAGTCCAGAAGCAGAACTGGCTTCCTACTGGTAGATCAGAGAGACTTTATGAGAGTGGCATCTGAATACTCACTACTATATATAAAAGAGATAAACAACAAGGACTTACCGTATAGCCCAGGGAACTATATTCAGTATCTTGTTATAACCTATAATGGAAAAGAATCTGAAAAAAATACATGTATACATATAACAATCACTTTGCTTTACACCTAAAACTAACATAATATGGCAAATCAAACTATATTTCAATTAAAAAAAAGTGGCATCTGAAGGTAAGAAGAGAAGACATGGGGAGAAATTGTAGCCAGATCATGGAAAAGCTTAAATGATAAAATGTGGGTTTCTATCTGTAGGCACAGGAGAATTTTTAGTAGTTTCAGAGCTTGGGAGTGGACAGGAGAGATTAATTTGGCCCCAGCACAAGATGGTGCAGAGATGGGAGATGCGGGCAGGGAGACGGTCAGGAGGCTGTTACAGTAGTTTTGTGTTCACATTGCTCATCTCTGACACTAACAGACACTGTCAAAGCACATGGTCCTCCTATAATCTCTCCTCCCCTGGACCTCCCATACCCAGCTCCAGCACCTGCCATTGCTTCTTGAAAAGTTCATCTGTATCGGCCACCTCCACTGTTTTACTTCCCAATCTTTTCTCAGCCCACTGTGCTCTGACACTACCACCAACTCCCCCTTCCCTGAAACCACTGTCATGAGGTCAGCTCTACATTTCCAAGGCCGATCCAGGGAGTGATTTTCAGGTGTTATCTTTCTTGACTACTCTTGGTAGTTAACTCTGATCTTTCCTTCTTGAAATTCTTTCCTCCCCTGGCTTCTGACACTACAAGTACCCATTGCTCTTACCTCTGCCCATTCCTTTTCAGCCTCATCATAGGGTCATTTAATGTCAGTGTGTCAGCATTCCACCATTGCCTTGCTTCTTCAACATCTTATCATTCCTGTTCATTCATTCATTTAACGGATATTTACTGAGCACTTCCTATATGCCAGGGACTATTCATCGCAGTGAACAGAAGACAGTCTTTGTCCTCATGGAGCTGATATTCTAGCGTAGGGAGCCGGACAATAAACCAATAAGTACATATATAGTATGAAGAAGAACTAGAGCAGGGACAAAGTTGATAGAAAGTGAAGGGGATGCTGTTTTATTTAGTGTTGACCAGGAAGGCCTTTCTAACAGGTTGCCTTTAAGCGAGCAAACTGTAGAGATATCAGGGAGAACATTCCAGGCAGAGGGAAGAGAAAGGTGCAAAGGCCCAGGTGCAGGATCACACTTGGCAAGTGAATGAAAGGAACAGCAAGGATGCTGGTGTGGCTGGAGTGGAGTGAGCAAGGCAGAGAGTGGTGGGGGATAAGGTCAGAGAGGTTGAGTGAGGGCGGACTGGGGAGGGTGTTGAAGGCCATGAGAAGGCCTTTGAATATTGCTCTTAGAAGGAAATCCACTAGAGGGTCTTGGCAGAGAGTGACTTGAGATGACATATATTAAAAGGATCCCTCTGGGTATTGTGTGCTGTCACCTCCTAAGTGGGCCTCTTGCTCTCCTGTTGACCAGAGGGGAGCATCGACTATAGGGGAGCATAGGTGGGAGCAGCAGGACCGTTTAGGAGGTGACTGCAATAACCCAGGTGAGAGCTGTGCTCCTTGAATCAGTGTGGTAGCAGTAGAGAGGTGAGATGTGGTTGGATTAGGACTATACTGTCTCTGAAAGGTAGAGCTGACCAGATTTGCTAATGACATATAAGTGGTATGAGAAAAAGAGGCATTAAAGGTGACCTTAAGGTTTTTAGCTTGAGTGATTGACTTAAATGTTATGTTTGTGGTGCCTTTTGGATATCCCATTGAAGACGTGCAGTAAGTAATTACATCTATATGTTTGGAGTTCTGGGGAGAAATCAGAGCTGAGATATAAATTTGGGAGTCATTAATGGGTCCATGGAGTTTAAAACCTGTATGTTCCATGAACCTATAGATCTAGAAGGAGAAGACAAGAGATCTAAGGACTGAGCCCTGACCCAACATTTAGAGGTCAGGAAAATAGGGGAACCAGCTAAGGAAACTGAGAAGGGGCAGCCAGTGAGGTAGGAGGGAATCAAGAAAGAGTGATAGATGCCAAGAGGAGAAAATGTTTCAAGAAAAAGGAGAAATCAAATATGTCCAGTACTGTGTATAGGCAGATTGAGAACTGATCATTGGGTTTAGTAATGGAGAGGTCACTGATGAGCAGTATCAATGAAGTGGTGGACAAAAGACCAAACAGAGTAGGCTTAAAAGAGAACTCAGACGTAGACGTGAAGATAGTGAGTATAGATGCTTCTTTCAAGAAATTTTGCTGTGAAGGGAACAAAGAAATGCTTCCTGGCTGAAGGGGCATATGAGGTTAAGGTTTTTATTAAGGTGGAGGATCTAAAAGCATTTATTTACTGATGAGAATGATCCAGGAGAGAGGAAGATAAATGATAATGGAAGAGTGAGGGACAATGGATAGATAGAGGAGAGATGGGGGTCCCATGTATAAGTGGAGGGATGGTCTCGCCTTGGATGGGAGGGAGAACAATTCATTCATAGTAACAGGAGTGAAAGCGGATTAGATGTGTTCATATTGGAGGTTGCGGGGTGGCTGGGACCATGTAGACATTCTCTTTGCTTGCTCCGCCTTCTCAATGAAATAAGAAGCAAGGACAGCAGCTGACAATGAGGAAGGGGTAGGAGGGGGGGGAGATTTGAGCAGAGGGAAGGTATGAAATAGTCACTGAGAAGAGTGGGAGAGTGAATGAACCAGGGAAATACTTAGGGTTCTTGGGCAGAACCAAGGGCTCTTTTGATATTATAGTAGTCAGATGGTGATGGTTGGATTGATTTAAAGTGAGACCGGACCAGAGTTGTGCATTTTTTTCCAGTGATGTTAACTTGCCTTGTTTCACCTACAGAATAGGCAGAGGGTTATATTGAACTAGATGAATGCAGATAGAGGGAGATAGTGGACCAAGGCAGCTGAGGGTATATGCAAAGGAGTGGTTTCATTGATGGGCTATAGGCACTCAGCTGGGGAAGGAGGGGAATGAGAACTCGAGGAGGGGAAGGGCAGTAAAATGGCAGTATAGTCCATGGCTTGGACGTCCCAGTAGAGAAGGAACACCTACGGGGTGAGCTGGAAAGATATAAAACGGTGATTGGAAAGTGGAGCGCTTGAAATGTGGGTTATGGAGTGAGTACAGTTATTGGCAATATCTAGGTATGGGGCCATGATTCTCATCCCTGTCTGTACATTAGACTGGGAAGGATGCTTTAAAAATATGATGCTTGGGTCCCACCCCACCCATTAGCTTGGGATGGGGATTGGACATCAGTATTTATTTTCATTTTAAGCTTCCCAGATGATTCTAATATGCAGGCAGAATTGAGAGCTCTTTGTCTAGGATTGGGTGGCTGAGGTGGAGTGGAGGATAAGGTCTTTGGAAGAAAGGAGGTCCGGGAACAGAGAGGCCAGGGTGTTGCAAGCGTCATTTTCGGTATTCACACCAAGAATTATGCCAGGAGTTGTGTCTGAAGGCAATGTGATCAAATCTCCAAGGAGTGAGGGGATGATCTAGGGGCTCCTGGATAACTGTAACAAGGATGGGTAGCAGTATCATCTGATGGGATGAGCTCCGAAAGATCTTAGGGTTTTTAAGGAAGGAGGGAGGGACAGTGGTCTGGAGATGACAGTGAAGCACAAGGAAGACCCACCCTCCCCTGATCCAGGGTGTCAAGGCAGTGGGTTAAGGGAAGCAGGGTGCTTAGGGGAGAGCCAGACCTCAGTTAAAGCAACCACTCCAATCTGCTGAGGACTCTCAAAACTGTATTCTTCTCTTCTTTCCCTGAGCTCCAGATTTATCTGTCTAACCCAGATATTCCCCCATGGATGCTCTGAGCCTGCCTCAAACATCGTAAAACCCAAACCGACCTTCTCATCCATCCTGCTCCTGCTTTTCCTCCTGTGTTCCCTGCCTCGGTTTATTCCACCGTCACCCACCAAGTCAGCTAACCCAGAATCAGTGTCATTTAGAATCTTCTCTTTCCCTGCTCTCTCCTCCCCAACGTGGTCATCGAGTGCTATTAATTTTACTTCTCAAACCTTTCTCCTCCTCTCCACCTCCACAGCCGTGGCTTTAATTCACGTCATCGCTCATCCTCTCCCACCTGGACTTCCTGCCTTTAATCTTGCCTCTCTTAAATCCTTCCCCTGCATTATCCCCAGAGGGATCCTTTAGAAGTCAAGTTTCACCTTGTACCTTCCCAGCTTAAAACCCCACCTGCTTAGAGAATAAAGTCCAAGTTCCTTAACATATCAACATTGCAGAGGCAGGGATTTTTGTATTTTCTGTTCACTGCTGTGTCCCCAGGGCTTAGAACACAGCCTGGTACATCATAGGTGCTCAGTATAAATTTGTTGAATAAATGCTTGAACGTGACCTTCTTGACCATTCCTTGCCCTTTCCTTGGCTTCATTCCTCATCCCTCTCCACCCCACTTAATATTTCATATTCTCATTTACCTCTGTACCTAAGCATGTGTTGTTCCCCTGCCTGAGATACCTTTCTCTTTCTCAAACTCCCAGTGAACTCCTATTCATCCTTTAAAACCTTGCTCAAAGGTCATCTCTCCTGTGAAATCTTCTCTGAACTCCAGGAGAGAATTCATTACTTTCTTTTCTACATTTCTTCATCACTTTGAACTTTGCATGTGTTATATTATATTGTATGAATTTGTTTCCATGTCTTTCTCTCCTGCTACACTTAACTTCTTGAGGGAAGAAACAGGTATCTTGGTAAAGATGCACCTTGACACAGTGCCTCGCATGTAATAGGCATTCAGGTGAACTGGTTTTTTTTGGAGCAATCAGATCATAAGAGAGGAAGGAAAGTGTTGTGATAATTCATACTTCTCTGATGGAAAAATAGTTAACAGTTGTTTTTTTCCAAGGATTAACACTGGACCCATTTTACTGAATGTTTTTATAGTCGGGAAGAAGGTGATAGTACAATGCCAGGCTGATGGGGATAAATGATGGGAAGAGTCCACAGTGCCAGAGGAGTGAGCAGGAAACTGACATCTCAGTACCAGTGTGATCAGTGAGAAATAAATAATCCAACATATATATGCAGTGTTGAGCCATGAGCTGCTGCTTTTATTCTGGGAAACAGATTTTGGAGTCACTATAGATTATGCAAAATGTTAAGCATTATCAGGATGGGAACTAGAAACTAAAGAGAATAATCTTCACCCGTACATAGAATGATGTTGGGTTCTCACTTGACATTCAGTTTGCCATACTTTTGGCAGCACCTCAGGAAAGGTAAAGCCCTATTAGGTGTCCTGAGAAGGTCCCAGAGAAAAGGAGTTACTCCCATGTTAAGAGAGACCACAAGAGCCTGGCCAGCTTAATCAGGAAAGAAACACCCAGGTGATAATGATGTGACAAAAATGGTTAACATTTATGAGCGCTTACTATATGCCAGCTGCTGTGCTTTAGGCATTACCTCATTTCATTCTTACCACAATCCTGTGAGGTGGGAACTATTATCATCCTTATTTTACAGATGAGTAAAGCACAGAGAAGTTAAGTGAGATGTGCAAGGTCACACAGCTGGTAAGTGGTAGAGCCAGGACTTGAACTCAGGTTTCTGTGCCTGGAAAGCTTGAGTTACTAGTGCCTCCACATATAATATGATGTGATCAAAGTCTGTAAAATTCTGAAGGGCATGGATAGAGGAGACAAATCTTGGAATACCACAATAAGGGTAACTCAGGAAACTTGAAAGGAACAGTTTTTATACATGTGGGTAATAATCATGTTGTCACCTTAACGGGTGTAGGAGCAAGGTGGAAAAAAAAGTTCTAAAAAATTAAAGTGAATTTTTAAGATATTTGATGATTTCAGATGTATAGAGTTAATATGAACTCCAAACAATGTAGGGTCTGCATCACAGCAAACCACTTCTACACATGCCTGGAAGCTATTATTAGGAGCTGCTGTCAAAGAAAGCTTGAATCCTGATCCAGTGGTCTGTTCCATCATAATAGTTTTTTCAAACTTTTGAGGGTCATTAAATCAACTCAGGGGGTTTGTATTAGCCAGCTCAGGCAACCATAACAGAATACCACAGACTGAGCAGTTTAAACAACAGAAATTTATTGTCTCACAGTTTTGGAGGTGCAGAGTCCAAGATCAAGTTGCCAGCAGGGTTGGTGTCTGGTGAGAGCTCTTTTTCTGGCTTGCAGACGACTGCCTTCTTGCTGGTCCTCACATGACCTTTCCTCTGTGCAAGAGTAGGGAGAGAAAGCCATCTCTGGCATAGTTTCCTCTTCTTATAAGGACACCAGTCCTACCAGATTCGAGCTCTACCCTTACAACCTCATTTAACCTTAATTACCTCCTTAAAGGCCCTGTCTTCACATATAGTCACATTGGAGGTTATGGCTTCAATGTATGAATTTGAGGGGGATGAAATTCAGTCTATAGCAGGGTCTCAATCATTATTGTCCTAAAATGAAATCAAAGAGAATAGACATTATCAGAGTGAGTATTATTTTGGGAAGCTTTTCAAGTTGTCCACATGAAGGTATATGTGTTCTAAGGTTGTAATATAAGCTGTGTTTTCTAACTGTGAGCCACAGAGAAGTTTCAAAGCTGAGGCCTTACAGCATTCCTTGCAATCTTATATCAGAAGCCCACCTTCTCCTCTGGCTGACTGGGAACCAGAGTTGCAATTTGCAGACAATGTTTTGCTGTTAGCTGCCGGTGGAGTTGGGGTCCTTCTTCTCGACCTGGGCTGGTCAAACTCCCCTGCCCTGGATCCCGTCCATCGCAGGGCGGCCAGTGTTGTTGCTGCTTACAGTACCATTTGGTTCCCCAGGTGGTGTGCTGGTGGTGCCCGTCAAGCTGCACAAGTGTCCTTTCTGCCCCTACACTGCCAAACAGAAGGGCATCCTTAAGCGGCACATCCGCTCACACACGGGGGAGCGGCCCTACCCCTGTGAGACCTGCGGCAAGAGGTTCACCCGACAGGAGCATCTGCGGGGCCACGCGCTCAGCGTAAGTGGAGGAGCCGGCGGTTCTCTCAGGACGGTGGGGTGGGAGTGGGGGTGGTTCATGACGTTTGTGTAACGTGAGGGCAAAAGGCCAGCCTGTCTTTCTCTTTTCTGTCCACTGGGGTATTTCCAGAGAATTTTAAACATGTATTTCTGCTACTAAGTTACACCTGGGTTGGTGGCACTTAGAGAAAGTTAAAACTTATATGGTAACAGACTAGTTTTCTTAGGAGGAAAGTTAAGAAAGTTTAGACCCTAGTCAGGGATGGTTGTCAAAAGGCAGAGAACACTGAGGCTTAGACAGGGGATTGTGGGTCTGTTCCCTGTGGTGTGAAGCCAGAGGTAAGCTGCATTCTCGGTTTCCCACCCAACCTCAGCACCCCGGGGTGGGGAAGAGATATACTGCCATTTATAGGGCTACCTGTGAGCAGCAAAGAGGACCCCTGCCCAAGCGGACCTCCCCTCCCACTGGCTGCTGCCTAGGATTCTGTCTCCCATGTGAGTGGGTGATTCCTACCTGCTAAAAAGCATTCAGGCCATTTAGAAAGGCATTGCATTTAAGATCGTCTTTGAGCAAGGCAATCAGTCTTTGGAAAATCCAACATAAAAATGGTTTGGATTTCAAAAGACACTATCAAGAATGTGAAAAGACAACCCACAGAATGGGAGAAGAATCTTTGTGAATCATTTATCTGCTAAGGATCTAATAACCAGACAACAATAGGTCCCTGGGTACCTTTAAGATAGTTTCATTGGTTGGAATCCTCATTCCCTCTATTTTTCCACTTTGTACGAGGTCCAGTCTACTGCAGCCCAAAGAGGTGGTCTTCAAAGGCTCCATCAGGTTGCAAGGGTCACATACACACTTGGGTTGGCTCAGGCATTGGGGATTTAGCATAGGCAGCCCAGGAAACCTCAGGGGAAGCAGGGACAAAGGTCAGGATGTAACGGCAACTCCAGCAACCTGGGTATCGTTGTTGGCCCTTCTCCTGCATCAGCCTCTCTCTGTCACTGCCTCTTGTGTGTATCCTGCATCCAGAGCTCTCTAAAAGAGAGGCTCTGATTGATTCACAGATCCCCTATTGGCTGGAGTTCCTGAAAAGTGCATGCATTAGAAAGATAGTTCCTTATACAGAGGGGACCCCTGGGACTGCTGCCCTCACAAGGAGCTGCATGGAGTAGGAGATCAGGTTCTCTTTTCATAAGTAAGGAATGCATTTATCAATGAAAAAGTCAAGGGTGAAGCATCTGCTGGCACTTTTAGAGAATACACTGTCTGGCAAATCTGCCTTCCTAATAACTAAACAATCCAAGGTACGTAAGAGGCCATGCCTAAAATCCTAATCGGTTCACTGAGTGCCCTTTATATGCCAGGCACTAGGGATGTAGTAACAAATGTGACAGAGGACAGAGAACATGAATGAGGATAGTCCATGACCTCTTGGAGCTTAGAATCTAGTGAATTTTACCAATGATTTGTTAGAAATAAAACAAAGGGAGAAGTATAGGTGAGACTATGTACCTGGGGGACCTAATCTGGCCTGGAGCATCAGAGAAGACTTCCTTGAAAGTCATTAGTGGGAATTCCCTGGCGGTCCAGTGGTTAGGACTCTGAGCTTTCACTGCCGAGGACGCGGGTTCCATCCCTGGTTGGGGAACTAAGATCCCCGTAAGCTGCGTGGTACAGCTGGGGGGGGAAAAAAAGGCATTAGTAAGGAGGGAGAGGTGACGGGGGGAGGAGGGCACACTCCACGCATGTCCGATGGCCCTGGGGTGGAAAGGACCTTGGTGAGGCTGAGACTGTGGCAGAGAGAGCAAGAGGGAGAGTGGTGAGAAATGAGACTGGAGGGTCAACGAGGGGCCATGTCTCATGGGGCCCTGAAGGCCATGACTCAACCCCTTTTCTGTGACATTTACTGTGCTGGTGATTTTAGGTCCATAGGTCCAACCGTCCAATTATCTGCAAGGGCTGCAGAAGAACCTTCACAAGTCACCTGTCGCAGGGGCTGCGGCGCTTCGGGCTGTGTGACAGCTGCACCTGCGTTACAGACACACATGATGATGATGACGAATTGATGCCCATCAACCTTAGCCTGGTGGAGGCTTCGTCCGAGAGCCAAGAAAAGAGTGACACAGACAATGACTGGCCAATCTACGTGGAGTCTGGTGAGGAAAACGACCCCAGCGGAGAGGATTCGGATGATAGACCCCAAGTTCAGCCCAGCTTATTAAATGGAGAGATGCTTACGTAGCAATAAATTAGTGGAGAAGCGGGTTTAGAATTTGTTCTTGCCAGTTCTGTGGTTGAAAGCCACCCTTTGTCCAATTTTGTGGAACCCTGAGAGGAACATTTTTTCACTGTTAATTATTTGCATTCCTGTTAGACTACATGGTGGAGGTTGGATTCTGTGACTCAAAGGACTTTTTAGTGCCGCCCCTGATTTCTGAAAGCTTTCTGAGTGAATCAAGGTTGGCTCTGAGGCGTCCCGTTTTTCCTGCCGTGCATCCAAACTCTGGTTGGGAGGGAGATAAGAAAATCTCCATACTTTTTTCATAGTGTCTCAATCTTTCTGCATTCCTGTGTCATCATCCTCTTTCTCTGAAAATGTGGGCAAGAACATATTAAGTTTTGAGATCAATCTTACTTCTGCCAAGCCTCACCTAATGAATTCCGTACTTTAATTTTCTGGTGAAGTATTAAGGAGAAAGTTTCCTTGATATAAGGCAGACAGGGCCGTCTGGCTATATGACTGTAAAAATTACTTTCTAAATCTAAGATTGCAGTTTTAAAGGCTGGGGGCATTTATGTGCAGACAAGCATGGAAATGAGCTGAAAGTTTCCTTATGGCACTGTGACTTGCCCCGTTGAATTAAATTTTAAGTTAGCCCCGGGAAGGGAGACTGAGAGCCCAGGTCTGGGTGGTTTCCCTGTCTGGCTTGGGATTTAACAATTCTTTGCACACAAATAACCTGTTTTATGATCATAAAACAAGGCATTTGGGCAAAACTCAAAATGCTCCTATGCATTTTCCAGCCATTTCCAAGAGCCACTGCTGTGTAACCTGGAAATGCAGCCACCACTGACATTCCTTTACTTCGTTTATGAATAGAACTTTAATTGGAGGGAAAAGGTAAGCCAATATAAGCAAGTTATATGTCTAAATTGTTTACCTTTTAAAAGATCCTTTGGAGGGAAAGGGAAGGTTACTAGAAGAACAGGTTTTTAAAACAAGTCTGCTTTTCACCCACTTTGCAGCCATGCAATTATTCTAACAAAAGAGACTGTACTTCTTTAAAAGTCTAAAGAGCAGGAAATATTAGGGATTAAAGATATTTAAGGCACTTTCATAATTTTGTCTTATGTTAAAGTATCCAAAATGAATTTTCTTCCTTTAATTTTACTATAGTTGTATTTCAAAAGATGGTAAAAAACAAAACAAAAACACTTTCCTTTCTGCCTCTTGAACAAAAAGAGATAATCAAAAAATTGTAAATTGGCTTGTGAATAAATGTTAGCATTGAAGGGTTCAGGAGGTGTTTAAACTGTACTTCTCAATAGAAGTTAGAACCCTAGGATGGTGCTGGCCCCAGACAGCAGCTGAATTCCTGGATCCCAGTCCACACAGTAGGACCACACGTTGGCCTGAAGTAGACTGGAAGTTTAAAAACCAGTCTATTAACAGAGATAGTTGGAAAATTATTGTTCTAGATCAAGAATTACACATTGAAAATTTTCAAGGACCAGAAACACTTCTTACCAGAAATGAAAATATTAGCATTGTTTTAAAAGCAGGACCTTAGCAAAAGGGAAACCTAAAACGAGGTGTAGAAGATATACTTTGCAGGGAGTTACGTTTGATATTTTCGCTCTCTCCATTCAAAGCATTTCTGATGTTTTAATATGACTTTTCTACCTCACAGTTCAACGCTCTGCCTGCTTTCTCTGGCAGAGCAGTGATCCTCTCTGGTGACCCCATAACCTATTCACATCACTGGGTGCAAAATAAAAAATTTTACATTAGAGATTACACTCTAAGACAGTGATTTTCAACTGGGGGTGATTTTGCCCCCCAGAGTACATATATCTGGCAATGTCTGGAGACATTGGCTGTTTGGAGTTTGCGTGTTGGCATTGGGAATAACTGAATTCGGTCGCTGAATTCTGTCACTTTTAAAGGAGATACTTCCTCTGTGTGGACTATCAGATAATAAACTGTCCTCAGTTTTAAATTCATGTTCCCATTTGGTGGTCAGTATTTATAATCTGCACAGTGTCTTTGAGGTTTAATTTGTGGAGTTGGTGATATTTTTATAAGTAAATTCACAGATGGGCCCAACGCAGACCATTAGTGATTTAGTTTATATTTGGCATCTTTCTGGCATATTCAGTCCAAGTTTGCAAAGGGATTTTTTTTCTAATATTACATATACTGCATGGATGGGAACAGGATTTTTACTTGTAATGGGATTGAAAAGTGGTACCCTTGAGAAATTGTTTCTTTTAGGAGAAGGGAACAGGCTTTCACAGGTGTTGGAAAGGAATATAAATAAGGCCTGGATCTGTAATACCTTTAGAAATGACATAGAGCATCATGGCTTCTGGTCATTTGGCAGAAAGATGCCAGTCTGATGTAAATATTTTGGTGGTCACTATACTTTGAATATTCCTTAAGAAAGCTATTGACCCAGTGGTCTGCAGAATGTTGTGAAATTGAATATTCTGGAGGTTCAGAATACTACGAAGGGTTTTTTATTTTGTTGTTGTTGTGAATTGATGTTGTAATAAACCCCACGTAGAGAAAGGCAACAGGCAGGGCTGCATGCACTGATTCTGAGGGCGGTGGGGAGACTGGAGTGGCCTTTGGTCACTTGAATTCTTGCTGTTTCATTTGGATGTCTAGGTTTTGCCTGTGTGTCTTTTGTGCACTGACAATAGAATTATCTCTGTGAAGTGTAGTGTAATAGGGTAGAGAGGGGCAAGGGGATGGGGTGGGTGAGAAGTCCCTGCTACACTCTGTTTTGAGCATTACCACTGTACTTCCTGTCATTGTTGGTCCTTTGTCACTTGCTTTGTGCTTTCATGTGTTCGTGCTATCTTTTTACCCCAAAAGGGGGGTGCTTTATTCAGTTGCTTATGATAGGCAATGTTTTCATTGATTTTTGCTCCATATTTCCACCAAATATTGCTGTGTTCCTCAAACCTTTCATTAAATCTCTGAAAATTTGAATTCTTTTCTTCAAATAATGCTTCTGTAGAGATAAATGAAAAGTTGTTTGTTTGGCAAGGGTAGTTTGCCTGGTTTCTAATACGTCCTAGTTTTCAAAGGTGACACTAACTCACACCATTGTGATCAGATGATATGGAAGCTTCATAACTTGAGGAGGACATTTAGCATCTGTTCTGACCCTCCAGATGGATAATTTTACTACTGCCAGTGCTTCATTGACAGCTGTGGCTTGGGGAAACAATTTTTATATCCATCATTTGATTTTTTTTGGCCCTCTGTTAGTAGCATATTAAAAATTATTGGGGGTTAGGATTGGGATTATGTGTTTAGATGAAGAAGGGTTAGCAGTAACAAGCTTGGCGATTTTAAGGGAAGGCATCAATTTGAGATATATGTCTTGATCATGTGTAATGGATATGGATTATCTGTCATGCAGACTGTGAAGGGTATGATTAGGATTTTTTTGGAAGCAGAAGAATATGCCAGACAGTTTCACATCTTTCTACTATCCATAGTCTCTGAGGAGCTTCTCCTGCCACCAGAAAAAGCAAGCAAATAGTAATATAGTGTCCTCCAGGGGTCTACTTAGGCACAATCGAATGTTTAGAAACATTCAAACTCATAAACTACCACAGCAGATTCGCTTAGAAGGACATAGGATGGGAAGCACGGCTCACCAGCAGGGCAGAGCCAGATGTTGCTTCTCCGTCGGAGTCCTTGCATCTGTCCCTGTGGTTCAGGTGCAAGGAGACAGACCCACATCAGGCAAGTATGGAAGCTATTCTGGCTTAAAAGCCTCTTGTCCCAGGGGGGCAAGTATCTCTTATAACAACTCCATAGAAATAACTTCCAGTGTCCCCACAAGAGACATGTCTCTTCCAAGAGTCACTGTGGTTCGGGAAGCCCAGAGGTGTGGCTTCCTATCAGGCATTTGTAGTTCTCCCAGTCTGGATACAGTTCACCAGTTCGGGGTCATTTCTACCATATGTAATGTTGCCTAGCAACATGGTTGATATACTACTCTTTATTAGGTTGCCAGGAGAACAGAGCTAGAAAGTTAACCCAAGGTTAAATTCTCACACAGAAGGGGAAAAGGTTTTGTTAATCCTTTACCAAACGGTATGCTGAGCAATTACACAAGTTACTGCACCTAGTTCCTATGAAATATAGCCAGAGGAATTTCCTGTTAAAATATAGCCCACACCAACTCACTTTTCCTTGAAGAGTATTCATTCTTTGTGCTTAGCTACTCATGATTAATACACTGCAAATTTTGCTGAGGTATGTGTAAGAGTTTGATAAATGGTCCCGTCAAAATTATCCCATCAAAATGTCTTGTATCCTTTGATGCTACCCAGAGTAGGCAGGTATAGTATAACATACTATAGGGACATCATTGAACAGAAATTTCTGGGGATCCCATCGATCACACTTTGATAGGAACCTATGTCCATCTGGCAACCACCAAACACTAGGCTCTTGATAATGGTGCCTCTTATTTCTGTGTCATGTGATGCTACCCTTGCCTGCTTCTGTTGCTCCTGGCAGAGCAATAAGCGAGGACGGCCAGTTATTTATTCAACAGTTATTCAATAATCATTTATGGAGTCCTTATCATGTGTCAGGCACTGTACCCCTGATGTACTGTCAAGGGTACATCAATGAACAATTCCTGTCCTCCCAGAACTTGCACTGTGTAATCAGGGGGGCCAACAAACAACACAGTTTGGGGTGTGACAATAGGGGCAAGGACAGGGTGCCCTGAAAGTGCTTGGGTAGAGCAACCAGCCCAGTCTTAGAGCCTCAGAGAAGCCTTTCTTGTCTAAGCTACTGTTGTTGTGGTCCTTCCCGTCCAGTAAACTTCTTGCTTTGGGATACAATTTATAAGCAACTTAAATAGTTTCTGACATTTCCAGCCTTTTCCAAACATGGTGGCTTTGGACATTAACAATGTTTAAATTACATGCTTTATTCAGGTATATAAAAATATTACAAAAATTCAGAATATCCTAGTTGTTAGAAAATATGCATCAGATGCTGTGGTTTTCTTATTCAAGAAACAACAACAACAGGGACTTCCCTGGCGATCCAGTGGTTGAGACTTCGCCTTCCAATGCAGGGAGTTCGGGTTCGATATCTGGTCGGGGAGCTAAGATCACACAAACCTCACATCCAAAAAAACCAAAACATAAAAAAAAACCCAAAACCCACAAAAAACAGAAGCAATATTGTAACAAATTCAATAAAGACTTTAAAAATGGTCCACATCAAAAAAAAAATCTTAAAAAAAAAAGAAAAGGAACAGCAACAAATAACCTACCAACAAATAACTTCTCCACCCCCTGTAATAAGTTAGAAGAAAGGTATTGTTACTGTGACAGATGTGGAGGAGCCCTACTGCATATGGATCAGGTCTTGGTTGACCATGTAAACTAGTTAATTCCCAGACCAGACAGATATGGAACAGAACCATTAAATCAAAGGATTTGAGAAATGGAAAGGACTTTGAGGGTAGTCTCCTCCAGAGAGATTTTACAGAGAGATGAAATGATTGGTTTTTAGTTCCCACACAGCTAGTTAGGCTCAGAAAACAGATCTTGTCAGGCCAACGCTGATAACAAACAAACATGTTTGGGCAGGCAGCAAAGACCATCTGTAGACAGCATTTGTTTCCTTGGGTACCCATCAAACTAAAACCCCAGAAGAGGAAATGGCTATTTTAGCCTCATGTGGCTTTGTGTGATCCTGGCCTGAATTCTTATAATGCTTAGACAGGGAGGGGGGAAATCACATGTTGAACATGAGGGAGTTAATTTAATTTCTTTTCCTATAATACCCACACATATTTGAAACAACATAAACCACCATCAACACACACACACACACACGCACACACACGTACACACACGACAAATCGAAATTTTATTGTCCACTTATCTAATATGTATCAGGTATTTGATATTAATGTATTCACTTTGTAAAAACTTTCAAATTAAAAAATTTACAACATTATCTTGAAACTACTTTTGCCAACCTCTCTAGCTGATTTTTTGAAATATAAATTGGGTATGATTCCGGGAAGGTGACAAGGACAATCGTATTTGAAACAAAAACCCACATAGGACTTCCCTGGTGGCGCAGTGGTTGAGAATCTGCCTGCCAATGCAGAGGACACGGGTTCGAGCCCTGGTCTGGGAAGATCCCACATGCCACGGAGCCTGCGCGTCTGGAGCCTGTGCTCTGCAACAAGAGAGGCCGCGATAGTGAGAGGCCCACGCACCGCGATGAAGAGTGGCCCCCACTTGCCGCAACTAGAGAAAGCCCTCCCACAGAAACGAAGACCCAACACAGCCATAAATAAATAAATAAATAAAATTTAAAAAATAAATAAAGCAAATAATTTTTTTAAAAAACCACATATTTTTAAGACAGCAACCCATATAATGTTATGGTATTGAGTGAAAATGTATTTTAGGTATTTCTTGACTCAGTGGATTTTAACAAATCTACTGCAAAAGCTAATTTTACTTAAAGTTCTGTGATAATATATAAAAGTTAAAAGTAAAAAGATTAGTGACTTGACAATCTAAAAATACGTAGAAGCAGTGATCCTGGTTGTTAATGATATCAAGATTGGGATTAAAATTAATGTAAATCATCTTTAATTTGGTTAAATAAACCTGGGGGTAAACAGGGAATAATCTCAAACTAAATTTTTGTTTTGATTTATAAAAAGGCAGATTAAGACACCTAGTGACAAATTTAGAATAGGAACAGCCTGCTCTGGGTTCAAGGAAGAGTCTTTTGTTCCTTTATTGCTCATTTTGTCTTCAGAAACAAACGTAATTTAACTATTTTCTGTACCTCCCAGATTCAAAATTGACCCAAATTAGATAACTGCAAGTTTTACAACGGCTAAGGTCAAAATGGTCAAAACAGTTTCTTTAGAATGAATGAAATACAATGAGGGTTAAGCCTCTCACATGAATGAGTTAATAATCCTTCATCATTTAAACTTAGTTAACTGGTTTTCTCAGGGCAATTATTTTACATGAAATTTTATGAATATAATATTAGTTAAGAAAAACCTCCCACAAAACAATGAGAACTATTAAATAGAGCTCTAAACAGAAGAAGCTTCCATCAACATCCTTTCCCACCTCTGTCCCCTGGTATTAGGACCAATTACTTCCTTATATTAGACAGTTTCTGGGCAGAGTATTCCAAGCCAGGACATTTTAGATTCTGTGAAAGAAGACTGACCACCCCTTGATGAGTGGGTGATGCGGGATGCAATATAAGCAAAAGCAATGGCAGATAACACAAAAATCAGAAAAGGTGCAGCCTTTCTAAGTGCTTAGGTCTACAGGCATACGCTTTCCAACAACTTTTGGAAGAAAAATAGAAACTGACTTTATCTTTGGCTGCCAAGTTACCAAGTGGATTAGTTCCTCTAAGAAAGGCACTTGTCAAAACTATCAGAAAAAAAAAAAAAAAGACAAAGTTGGAAGTGATCCAGACCATTAAAACAATAGTAACTGATACCTTTTTTAAGGAGTGGGAAATGTTCTGCTTTTTAGAACTGAATTGGTCTTTATGTTATAGTGGTTATGTACCAGGTCTGTTTATATGATTCAATGTTGTCCCCAAGTGTGTTGTTTTGCTATTTTTACTCTTTATATACAAAGAACTAAAAATAAGACAGAATGAAGTAATAAATTGGTGGATATAATCTATGTAATTTAGATGTGACTTCTCATTTCTGTGGTTTTGGCATTCCATTTTTAACATAAATCTTTAAGTCGTGTTTGAAATATTATTTCTGCTTAAACAATTTCAAATATTTATCTTCTGAAGACAGGAAGTTGGTTCAGTTTTAGCAATGTATTGATATAATTTTACATTTTAAAAAATGTTGAGGCAGGTTTATTTAAGATTGGCTGGGCTCACTGCCAGCTCTTGAGAAAAGCATTTACAGCCTATAGATTTTAAAAAGATTCCCTCATAACAATATAGAACTGCTAACACTATACACACTTTCCATCTGTTTGAAGACTCATTAACTTCATTTAGTAATGAGCAAAAAAAGTTACTGTCTAGAGCAGAGGTTGGGTCAGATCTGCTTGCTGCCTGTTTTTGGCAAATAAAGTTTTATTAGAACACAAGCTCACCCATTCCTTTCCGTATTGTATATGCCAGCTTTTGCCCTACAGGGGCAAAGATAAGTGGTTGCAACAGACGCCTTTCATCTACAAAGCTCAAAATATTTACTATCAGAACTTTAGGGCTTCCCTCGTGGCGCAGTGGTTGGGAGTCTGCCTGCCAATGCAGGGGACGCGGGTTCGAGCCCTGGTCTGGGAAGATCCCACATGCCGCGGAGCAACTGGGCCCGTGAGCCACAACTACTGAGCCTGAGCGTCTGGAGCCTCTGCTCCGCAACAAGAGAGGCCGCGATAGTGAGAGGCCCGCGCACCGCGATGAAGAGTGGCCCCCACTCGCCGCAACTGGAGATAGCCCTCACACAGAAACGAAGACCCAACACAGCCAAAAATAAACATAATAAATAAATAATAAATAAAAATTTTAATAAAAAAAAAAAAAAAGAACTTTATAGTTTGCCCACCTGTGATCTAGAATATTGGATGGGATGTGAGATCTGTAATTCCTTATGTAGGTTCCATGTAGATGAGGTAGGTTCCACCAATCTGGTGAGCATCACAAGGATTTAAACCAATCTGGGTATGTATGAACCAATCTGTGAACATCACTAGGATTTAAACATGTCTGGTATGTATGAGAGTCAGTGAAAGGGCACAGCTGGTGTGTATGAAGTTTTGGGGGGAAGTCACTGGAAGGATCTGACCAGGAGAAAAGAGTCATTTGTCTCAGCTCCAACGAAGTATGCCTGAGCCTTCAGTGTGAGAGCTACAGGCAGAAACTCAGTGAGTATGATCCAAGATCTTGGTGAGATGCTGGGGGCTCAAACTTCACTGCTTTGAACATATGATGCCAAAGCTTGAGACGGAGTGGGAGGGCAGGAGCACTGACTGCCCTGCACTTCTGTAACTCTGCACTTCCTTGATGTATTCTCAGCACAGCTGTGGCTCACAGGCAGTAGCAAGAGAGGTTAAATCCAGATGGACAGGGAATTCCCTGGTAGTCCAGTGGTTAGGACTCCGTGCTTCCACTGCAGGGGGCACGGGTTCAATCCCCGGTCGGGGAACTAAGATCCCGCAAGCTGCGTGGCGTGGCCAAATAAATAAATAAATAAATAAATAAATAAATAAATAAATCCAGCTGGGACAGCCTCTAATGGTTAGCACTGAAGGCAGCTGGGATGTCAGCTTTCCCAGGCACCCCTGAATTCAGCAGCAGCAGACATCCAAGCGCCCCTCTTTGTCAGGGCACTTTTGGTTTCAAGGAACAGGCACTCAAGCAAGCTTAAGACAATGGTTCTCAAAGTGTGGTTCTAGGACCAGCAACATCAGCATCATCCCTAGAAGCATTCTGCTTCAAACTGAAGTTTGAGAACAGTTTTAAGAGGATTTATTTCAAAAGTAAAGTGAGCGACATTATGAGTGTTCTAGGAGAGGAAGTCAGCGGATCACCCATAATTAGAAAGTCAGGACTGAGGCTGTTATGGTCCTTGTCCGCCTCGCTGTGCCTGTGTGAGGCTCCCCAGCCATTCTCAGACTAGCTTTTTTCTGCCCATTTATCAATTCTAAATGACTGCCCCAGCCCCTACCTGTCCTTCAGTTAAAATCCTCCAAAGGAAAACACCTCAGTTTCTGCCCAACAAAGGATGGGTTCCCTTGGGTCACATGGTAACTTGGGCAGAGGAGGGCTCTGGCTGGAGATGAGGGTTGGGGGTCGAGGGGTCAGGGGATATTTTTTGGATGTTACTTGGGTGGGTGATGACAGTATGAGAGGCAGAGCCCCTGAGAAGGGGCCCTGGAGAGGGCAGCTATATTGACATATATGTCTCCTATACCAAGAAAGTCAAGGCAGACAGGAAATTTTTTGGGAGCATGCGTCATACAGCTCCAGGAATTCCTAGAATCAATGGGAGGAAAACTGCAGATGGCTGTTGTGTTTTCCATTAGAAGGGGAGCAAAAGTCTATTTAGTTATATACCCAAAAGAATTGAATTTGAAAACAGCTGTTCGAACAAAAGCTTGTACGCAAACATTCTTAGCAGATCTATTCATAATAGCCAAAAGGTGGGAACACCCAAATATCCATCAACTGATGAAAGGATAAAAACAAAATGTGATGTATGCATACAGCAGAATATTATTCATCCATTAAAAGGAATGAAGTCCTGATACATGCTACAACATGGACGAACCTTGAAAACATTATGCTAAGTGAGAGAAGTCAGTCACAAAGGACATCGTATTGTATGATTCCATTTATAGAAAATACTCAGAATAGGCAAATCCATAGAGACAAAAAGCAGAGTAGTGGTTGCCAGCAGCTGGTTGGAGAGGGATATAACCACTCAGATGTAATGGGTGGTTTCCCTTTGAGGTGATGAAAAAGTCCCGGAACTAGATAGTGGTGATGATTGTACAACACTGTGACTATACTTGATGCCACTGAATTGTACTTTAAAATGATAAATTTTATATGCATTTTACAAAAAAAAAAAAGTCTATTTAGTGGGACTCCCGTAGGTATTCCCGGGAGGGCGTCGGGGCAGCCCCGGGATTGGCTAGCGAGCCTCGCTGCTGGCCCAGGCGCGGGCGGAGGCGCCGCGGGCTCTGGCCCCGGGCGGCTGCGGCGGCGGTGGCGGCGGGATGCGGCCCGGGTGCGGCGCCCCCCAGACGTCCCCGGGCCCCGAGAGGGCGGGAGGCGCAGAGGCGAGCGGGCACAATTTGCAGCCTCGGGCGCAGGGGCGGCGGCGCGCCGGCTCGGAGGGGCTGGAGACGGTCACAAAGAAGACGCGGCCGTCCGGCTCCGAGGACCCGGCCTCGGGGCGGCGGCAGGGCGCGTGGTGGTGGGGCGCACCGGTTCCCGGACTGCGCGGCTGCCGCGCCCTCCCGGCCCGGCCCGGCCCGGCCCGCCTCCGCGCTTGAGAGGGTGTGCGGGACAATGGCCGCGCCCTCCCGGCCGCCCCCGCCGAGCGCCACGCCCCCCTGGCCGCTCGGCCCAGCTCGGCCGCAGCGCGGGGAAAGGCGGGAAGGCGCGCGGAGCCTCCTGGCGGCGGCGGCGGGAAGGCGGCGCGGAGCCGGTGCCGAAGACTGTAGCCGTCGGGTGCCGAGGACTCCCGGAGGGTCGGCGGCTGGCCGGGCTCAGGCTGCGTGGCGAGTGAGCGGCCCGTCGGATGGAGCGGCGGAGGTGGTGGCGGGTGGGAGGACAGGCCAGCTAATCTGTAGACTCTCCCTCTCTTGGTTTTGTGTGTGTCGTCTCGACTAGATTCAGGCTATGCGTTTAGGCAGGACTCTCACAGGACTCTAAATGCGTTCTTCTCAAAGCATCACATCAGTGGCCCACTTTGTTTGTCAATTTGTTTCATTACTGATGACGTTCATTTTGATCCTTGATTAAAATGATGACTGCCAAGCTTCTCCACTGGAAAGGTACGCTTTTCCCATTTGTAGCGAGATACTTTGAAACTACATACATCACCCATTTCTCATCAAACCGCTAAAATTTTATTCATTAATTTTTCCTCCCAGTTTTATTCAGATATAATTGACATACAGCACTGCATAAGTTTAAGGTGTACACCATAATGATTTGCGTCATATACATCATGAAATGGTTATCACTGGGCTTCCCTGGTGGCGCAGTGGTTGAAAGTCTGCCTGCCAATGCAGGGGACACGGGTTCGAGCCCTGGTCTGGGAAGATCCCACATGCCGCAGAGCAGCTGGGCCCGTGAGCCACAGTTACTGAGCCTGCGCGTCTGGAGCCTGTGCTCCGCAACAAGTGAGGCCGCAGTGGTGAGAGGCCCGCGCGCTGCGATGAAGAGTGGCCCCCACTTGCCACAACTAGAGAAAGCCCTCACACAGAAACGAGGACCCAACACAGCCATTAATAAATAAATAAAATAAATTTAAAAAAAAAAAAGCTTGCCTTCAATTTAAAAAAAAAAAAAGGAAGAAATGGTTATCACAAGTTTAATGAACATCCATCACCTCATATAGATATAAAATTAAAGAAATAGAAAAAATATTTTTCTTCGTGATGAGAACTCAGAATTTACTCTCAACAACTTTCATATATAACATACGGCAGTGTTAGTTATATTTATCATGTTGTACATTACATCCCTAGTACTTATAACTGGAAGTTTGTCTGTTTTGACTGTCTTCATCCAATTCCCACCCCCCCACCCCCTCAAACTCCCTCTCTCCTTCTGGTAACCACAAATCTGATCACTTTTTCTGTGAGTTTGTTTGTTTGTTTTTGACCTATAATTGACCTACAACACTATGTTAGTTCCTTTTACACAACATAGTGATTAGATATTTCCGTACATTTCAAAAATGATCACCAGGATAGGTCTGGTTATGATCTCTCAACACACAAAGGCATTACATAATTATTGACTGTATTCCCCACACTGTACCTTTCATACCCGTGACTCATTTATTTTGCAACTGGAAGTTTGTACTTCTTAATCTCCCTCAACTATTTATTTTATTAATCATATGTACTCATGGCTTCCTGTTTATTCATTGGGCTGTAATCTGTTGCAATCATTTATTTTAATACTCAAAGTATCCCAGATTTGGCCAGTGGAAGCCCATTGAAGCCAACTTTTGTGTCCATTTGATGTGTCCCTATAGTTATTTGAACACTTTGTTCCTTTCTTACACAAGATGTTCCAGGATCATCGTGTCCTTTTTTCCTGCCCCAGCCCCAGAATCAGACACTTCTCCAAGGAGCTTTGGTTCTTTTTAGTGGAGAACCGTTATTTAGAAACCAAGATCTGGATGCATGGTGTGTTCCTTGCTTATGAAGAGTTGCTGTTTTCAGGCCCTCTCAGTGGATATTTCCATAGATACACAGATAAACAGAGAGATAGATTGACATACAGACAGGCAAATCCAATTCCAGCCCAACACCACAGAATTCATTGTAATTTTCTCTCTCTTACTGATTTTTGGTGTATGTGCTGTTAAGGGGAATACTACTACATTTATCCTTTCAAAAACTTTTATTTCCATCATTAAAGTATTCCTATCAATAAAATCTGAAACTACCAAAAGCTGCAGGGAGGAAAATCAACCATCTTAGCATTAAAATAAAAAACAAAACCCACATTTTGTAAATTTACTTTCAGCTTTTTCTTTATGTGTAAGTCTCCTCTTTAAAGTTATAGGAAATCATATCGTGAATACAATTCTGTACACTGCTTTTTCATTTAAGTTTGCAGGGGTAGGCAAATTACAGCCCACAGGCCAAACCTGGCTCCCTGCCTGTATTTTTCCATGAACTAAAATTGGTTTTTAAATTTTAAGTGATTGAAACAAAATCAAAAGAGGAATACTATTTTGTGACATGTGAAAATTGGATGAAATTCAAATGTAAGTGCCCATAAATTGTTTCATTGGAGCACAGTCGTGCATATTTATTTATAAATTGTCCATGGCTGCTTTTCCCTATGACAGCAGAGCTGAATCTTTGTAGAAGAGCTGTGTTGCCCACAAAGTATAAAATACTATTTGGTCCTTTACAGAAAAGTTTGCTAACCCCTGAAATGTTGTATTTTAATCACATTATTAAATTAGCTGCTAAATCTGTGCTTTGAAACATTATTTGAGTGACAACAATAATACTTAGCACATTTTCGATGCTTAATAAAGGAATTTCTTCCAAATAATTCAGGAAGAGAAGGGAATAGGAGGAAGAAAAGAACGAGGAATAATGGCTGTTAGACTTGTCTCTTTTCAGGTGTTTGCTGAACTTACTATTCCCAACTAGAGGAAAAGATGTCTGGTCATTAAAAGGAAAGATGTCTGTCATCAGTCTTTCATGACTGAAATAATAGCTTCTTAAAGTCCTTTGAAAAAATTATTTGGGCCCCAAATAATCTTGTTGTTACCAAATTAGCAATATGTCTAATTTTAGCTAGCTTTTCCCCTTAGTTTTGCAGCTTTGGTGAGTTGTAAAAATGTCTCTATAAGACTCACAGATGTAGAGAACAAACTAGTGGTTACCAGCAGGGAGAGGGAAGGGAGGAGGGGCAAGATAAGGGTAGGGGGAAAAAAAAAGGTTATTATGGGATTATATGAAATCATGTGTGTGACACTTTTGAAAATTGTAAAGCACTGTAGAATTTAAAGAATCTTTCATTCAATAAAAAAAATTAATTTGGGAGATTGGGATTGACATATACACACTACTATATATAAAATAGATAACTAATAAGGGCCTACTGTATAGCACAGGAAACTCTTCTCAATACCCTGTAATGACCTATATGGAAAAAGAATCTAAAAAAGAGTGGATATATGTAGATGTATAACTGATTCACTTTGCTGTACAGCAGAAACTAACACAACACTGTAAATCAACTCTACTCCAATAAAATTTTTTTTAAAAGTCAAAAAAAGAAAATGGCTCTATAACAAACATGGGAAGATGGTAGGGAGCTGAAGAGACCTCTCCTACCTTGTGTCTCCCCCACCTCTAGCCATGTGGTCTGAGCAGGGATAAATGCTGAGACACGTTCTATTTAGATCTCTCCAACTGAAGATCAGCCATGAGTTTATTATTTGTATTATTTATGTCTGTAGTTTTGAAAGTGACATTTAATTTTTTCAATACTTATATCATTGAGAGGTAGGGCTTTTATACTCTCCTCTTGCATCTGGGTGGGCTTATGATGGCTCTACCATGTCGTGTATGGCAGAAGTGATGCTCGGACGCTAGGAAAGGCCATGTGCCTTCCACCTAGCTCTCTTGGAATGCTGGCTCTTGGGACACTCCCCCTGGGTTTGCTGCCCCATGGAAGCCAGCCACCGTGCAGTGAAAAGCCAAGCCACGTGGAGAGGCCACGTACATAGCCTCTCCAGCCCAGCCTCAGCCATGTGAGTGAAGAAGCCGTTTTGGAGTGACTCCTGCAACTAACATTCTAACTCCTAGCTGTTAGTCACCAGTTGAGGCCCGGGACGGGGTGGAGCAGAGAAAAGCAGCTCCCACTGTACCGTTTCAGAATTCATAACCCACAGAATCAGTATGCCCAATAAAATGGTTCTTTTGTAATTATAATTATTATTAGCTGTACCGCGCATCTTGTGGGATCTTAGTTCCCAGATCAGGGATTGAACCCGGCCCACGGCAGTGAAAGTGCTGAGTCCTAACCACTGGACCGCCAGGGAAGTCCCAAATGGTTGTTGTTTTATACCACCAAGTTTGGGATGGATGCTGTACGGCAAAAGTAACTGGAACAATACTGTCTCAGTACAGGACCAGTGAAAAGCCATGGAGAGCGAAAGGATAATTAAAGCTAAAGGTCGTTAGTATAACTGAATATTAAATATAGTTCTGAGTTTTCTAGCAGCCAAAAATATAAGCAGAAAGGTGGCTAAATGTAATAGTTCTCATTGTATAATAAAGGAAAACGACTATTTGTCAGGAGAAAGGAATTTTTTCTCTCACTAAACTCTAAAAGGAATTTATTAAACAGTTCCCTCTAAAAGGGGTATTGAGGGACTTCCCTGGTGGCACAGTGGTTAAGAATCCACCTGCCAATGCAGGGGACACAGGTTTGAGCCCTGGTCTGGGAAGATCCCACATGCCGCGGAGCAACTAAGCCCGTGCGCCACAACTACAGAGCCTGCGCTCTAGAGCCTGCGCTCCGCAACAAGAGGAGCCACCGCAATGAAAAGCCCCGCCCTGCAACGAAGAGTAGCCCCCGCTCACCGCAACGAGAAAAACCCTGCGAGCAGCAATGAAGACCCAACGTAGCCAGAAATAAATAAAAAAATAAATAAAAATAAAAGGGATATTGAAAAAATATTATAGGCAAATTCTTTGTCAGCAGTTTTATAGAATTCACAAGGGCTCTTTCTAATATGGACCATCCATAAACCCCAAGTACACAACACTAAATTGTAAACTCATATTGTCTAAGTGTGTAGCTTGATGCAGAGACAGAGCTCATAAAATCTAGAGGAACAAATAGCACATTCCTTTGACCCTCTGAGCAACCATACACACCAGGCTTTTGGCAAGGGCTTGTCAGCAGCCAATCATTAAAAGATAATTTTCTGGTGGATGTCTGGATTGCAGGAATTCTGTGATGTTGACTGAAGGTCCCTTACATGCTTTAAAACACAAGAAGACAAAGTGGCAAGGTCTACAACATCTCAACATGAAGGCAGGACTACAGACTGGAGGCAGGGCTGAAGCTTTCTTTAAAAAATAATCTTGAAACACATCGAAACAACTCAATTTTTAAAAAATGAGCAAAAGATTTAAACTTCACCAAAGAAGATATACGGATGGCAAATAAGCACATGGAAAGATGGCGTTAGTCATTAGGGAAATACAAATTAAAACCACAATGTGAAGCAAAACCACCACACACCTATTAGAGGCTAAAAACAAAAACAAAACCTGACAATACCAAGCACTGGCCAAGGATGTAGAGCACAGGAACTCTCATATGTTGCTGGTGGGAATGAAAAACCGATACAGCTACTTTGGAAAGCAGTGTGGCAGTTTTTTACCAAGTTAAATGCACACCTAGTGTATGCCCTGGAAACCCTCCTAAGTATTTACTCCTAATAAGTAAATACTTTTAAGTATTTACCCAAGAGAAATGAAAACTTAGGTTCACACAAAAAAATCCAATGTGAATGTTTATAGCAGCTTTTTTGTTTTTCATAAATCTCCAAGCTGGAAACAATCCAAAAGTTCTTCAACTAGTGAATAGATAAATGGGTGTTACATCTTTACAATGGAATATTACTTAACAATAAAGAAGGGAGGAACTAGTGTTACGTGCAACAACATGGATGAATCTCAAATAAATTATGTGAAGTGGGAGAAATCAGACTCAAAAAACTACCACTTGATGTTTAAACTGGCAAATTTTAACCATATATCTCTCTATATATGGATAGATATCTATCTATATATATATATCTCTATATAGATAGATATCTATATATCTATCTCACAATTTACAAAAATACTATATGCTGTAGGATTTCATTTATATGCCATTCTGGAAAAAGCAAAGCTATAGGGACAGAGAACAGATCCGTGGTTGCCAGGAGATGGGGGGGATGGAGGGGTGTTAACTACTAAGGTTCAGCATACGGGAGGTTTTTTTGGGGGTGAGAGAGAATTGTTCTGCATCTTGATTGTGGTACTAGTTATGTGACTCTATGCCTTTGTCAAAACTCAGAACTGTGCACCAAAAAGGGTGAATTTTACTGTATGTTAATTAAAAAATAAAAAAATAAAATTTCTAGTGGCCACATTTAAAAAGAAAAAAGATTAACATTAATGTTAAAATTATTTGTTTAATAATATATTTTGTTTAACTCAATATACTGAAAATATTATCATTTCAGCATGTAATCAATGTAAGAAAGTATTAATGAGATATTTTACATTCTTCATACTAAGTCTCAGGAATTTGTAGCTTCCACTTACAGGACAACTTAATTTGTAAGGGCCACAGTTCTAGTGCTCAGTAGCCACCTGTGGCTAGAGACTACCGTATCAGACAGTACAGGCCTAGATCATGATCTGAAAAAAAGTAAGTATAAGAAAGTAGGATATTTCCACCGAGTAGAATATACTACTTAAAATGATCAGGCTTAGGGACTTCCCTGGACAGCGGTTAAGAATCTGCCTTCCAAGGCAGGGGATGCAGGTTCGATCCCTGGTCAGGGAATTAAGATCCCACAGGCCACAGGGCAACTAAGCCCACAACTACTGAGCACACGGGCCCCAGTGAGGAGCCAGTGCACTGCAGCCTGCATGCCGCAGCAAAGATCCTGTCTACGGAAACTAAGACCCGACGCAGCCAAAAATAAATAAATAAATAAATAAATATTTTTAAAAACTGATCAGACTTAAAAAAAAAACTTAAAACAATCATAGTGAAAAATTATAAAAATACTAACTCAAGAGAGTCATATTTTTGCTAATGCAACCAAACTGGCATCATCTTCAAAGATGACATCACTCTCCCACTTGCATCATCTGCAGTACTCCCTGAAAACACCACTCCCTTTCATGTTGCTTTTGCTCTTGTATTCTTCTGCTCTCTTATCTCTTCCTCCCTCCACACACCCATATACACTTCACCCTGGTGAAAATTTACTTCTCCTTATAGACCTAGTCCCAGTGGACTTCCTTTTCTCCCAAATTCCTGCTCCGGGAGGGCAGGAACCATGCCTTGTTCTTTGCAATTCTGATACCAATTCAGATGTGTGGGGTTTCCAGCCCCATCAAGCAATTCTCCACCACCAGCCGTGTGTCCTACAATTCAACTCAATTCTGACACTACCTGGAGATCGAATCAGATCAGTCCTCCGAGACTAAGTTTTTCTTGTCTTGTCATAAAATATGAATTTTATTTCACAATTTCCCGCTGTTGATCATTAATATTTCTATAGAAAGCATTAGGTGATCAAATATTAGGTCCCTTGAAGCTAGGGTGGCTGCTTGCCTGCCCCAGTGTCCATCATGTCCCTCAATGCTGGGTCCTAATAGCCCGGTTTCTCTCTTTCGGTGGTTATACTAGCAGAATGTCTGGCAAGGGCTGACAGCCAATTTTAGGTTGTCCGATAAGGGATTTAAGCCATTAAGCCAATTTTCCTTGCATGTGCATTGTGTATGCCCATTATTTTACAGAGAACTATAGAGGTGATCTGTAGTTTCAAGTTTAGACATAATTATCCTAGTACCAGCTGATGACACACAGTGTGAAAAGCAAGAAACTATCACCTTATAAGTTCCACAAACTGTAATTTAAATTGGTAGTAGGAGCAACGATGTCATTAGCAAGGATTTAAACCAAAATCCTCCTGAATCAAATCATTTTCCTAGATTTCCCCTAAACTGGGAAGAGGATTGTTCAGAGCAGAAATTTGACACCTTACAGGTCATAAGATGAATTAACAAATATTGTGGCCAAATGGGCATACCATTGGAAAACTGATAGAAACCAGCATGCCTGCACTAAAGACAGACTGACAGATTGGCAGGGGCTGTTTCCAAAGCTGCTTGTAAATGAGTGACTTTGAGCGCAAGGGAAACCAACTGTGCCTCCCCCAAACCAACCTGGGGAGAGCCAAGGTCATAAACTTGTTCCACAAATCCACTGGGTCCTGTTAGGAGCTACCCAATATTCAATATCTTATAAAAAGGACTATTTATGGCCAGAACCGACATCATTAACTGGCCGGGTAAAAGGGGTCTCACTAAGTAATATTGGCGGTAACATTATCTTGCAGGGTGCTAGACTTTCTTTCCCTTAAAATAAAATTTCTCAAGACCATTCAATTAGAGTCTTGGAGAGGTGAAATCCACCAAGGCAACCTGGGTGTACTGGACATAGGTAATTGGCCATAAATCCAGCAATTGGATTGATTTTTTTTTAAGACTTTATTATTTAATTTAATTTATTATTATTATTATTTTGGCTGCATCGGGTCTTAGTTGTGGCATGCGGGATCTTCGTTGAGGCGTGCAGGATCTTTCTCATTGTGGTGCATGGGCTCTTCCTTGCAGCACGCAGGCTTCTCTCTAGTTGTGGCACGCGGGCTCCAGGGCACATGGGCTCTGTAGATGTGGCACGTGGGCTCTGTAGTTTGCAGCACGTGGGATCTCTCGTTGAGGCGTGGGAGCTCAGTAGCTGTGGTGTACGGGCTTAGTTGCCCCGCGGCATGTGGGATCTTAGTTCCCCAACCAGGGATCAAACCTTCGTCCCCTGCATTGGAAGGCGGACTCTTTACCACTGGACAACTGGGGAAGTCCCTTGCATTGATTTTTGAAGTTTGCATGTGATTAAGCCCAAGAAATACATTTGGCTCACTTGAAACTTGCATATGATTAAGCCTAAGAAATACATTTGGCTCACAAGCAAAAGTATGAGCAATTGTCAAAGTAGTCATACATAGGCCTGGTCCAGGATCTTGGGGTAGCTGTCTACTTCAGATGTTGTCTTCTTCTTATCCTAGTCTGGTAGCGCTGGTCTTAGTCGAAGTCGGGTGTCAAAAACAGGAGATGCAGTTCATTCAGGAGAGGCCTGAACATGACTACTAAGTCCTTTATCTGATGTCTTTTCCAGTATGAATAATCTCCTGGTTGCAGGTCATGGCGAATCTGATCTTCATCCAAAGTTAGATTACTGTGATAAACTTCAGAAACAAACTTAGAGTGTCCTTTTATAATTACTAAACTTTACAAGGAGCTATCTGGGAAGTGTGTCTTAGCCAGTAAATATAGACCTCAATTAACAAGACTAGAATTTAATGTTCACTGAACATAATCCTTTTTGTGTCTAAAATTACCTTAATTTCTACCAAATATCTGGTTAATTGATCATATGGACTCTTTTAAGCTGAGCTGAAACTTTTCACAAAGAATCTCAGATTGAACTTTAAAAGGCCAGGAAAGCCATACCAAGGAAGTGTCATAGATTTTGGCTATGATATCTATAGATTTGGGTGATGGATTTGGGAGAATTCCTCTCTTCTTGAGGTCCCCAAAATACCTTGATATTCCTGCACCTGTTAGGAGGTGGCCTTCCTTATATACCTGAGAAAGCTGCTGGGAACCTAAGAGTTTCCAAATTCTAGAGGGATCAGGTAGAGAGAAAATATAAATGTTTCACTTCTACTTACAGGTGTAATTTAAAGATTTCCTTATATCTAGAAAACATAGATTAAAACCAGTGACATTTCAGATGAAAACCATAAACATTATAACCATATTCACCAGTTCACTCAGTAACCAATCCTTTTGTTAGCTTTTTATGAAACCATCAGCCATTCCCATTCGATTATTTATTTATTTATTTATTTATTTATCATTTATTTTTGGCTGTGTTGGGTGTTCGTTTCTGTGCGAGGGCTTTCTCCAGTTGTGGCGAGTGGGGGCCACTCTTCATCACGGTGCGCGGGCCTCTCACTGTCGCGGCCTCTCCTGTTGCGGAGCACAGGCTCCCGATGCGCAGGCTCAGTAGTTGTGGCACACGGGCTTAGTTGCTCCGCGGCATGTGGGATCTTCCCAGACCAGGGCTCGAACCCGTGTCCCCCACACTGGCAGGCGGACTCTTAACCACTGCGCCACCAGGGAAGCCCCCCCATTCGATTTTTTGAAATTTCTTATCCAGTGTGATATATACTTATCAAAAGTCCTTCCTATGAATCTTCTTTTCTTTATAAATTTATTTATTTTATTTTTGGCTGCGTTGGGTCTTTGTTGCTGCGCGGGAGCTACTCTTTGTTGCTGTGCGTGGGCTTCTCATTGCAGTGGCTTCTCTTGCTGCGGAGCACAGGCTCTAGGTGCACAGGCTTCAGTAGTTGTGGCATGCGCGTTCTAGAGCACAGGCTCAGTAGTTGTGGTGCATGGGCTTAGTTGTTCCATGGCCTGTGGGATCTTCCCGGACCAGGGCTTGAACCCCTGCCCGCTGCATTGGCAGGCAGATTTTTAACCACTGCACCACCAGGGAAGCCCTGAATCTTCTTGAAGATGAAGCATTTTGCAAAGCATCAGAGTACAACGATAATTGTCTAAAAATGACAAAAGACTTAAAAAGTCACAGTTAAACACTTGATTACAGTGTAACCAATAAAGAAACTTGGCTACAATAACCAGAATTATGACTGGTAACATTTTATCAGGACATACCAGATTTTTAGGAATTCCATATAATTTTTAGAATACATGAATTAAAAAATTTATCCATATAATATAACCTGAGATGGCTTATCATTCATTTGACAATGCTTCCCATGTAACTTAACATAACCGAATAAGCCTAATTAGTTTAATATTCCTCTCTCTGAAATGGAGAGAAAACAAATATTTTGAGGTGTTCCAAGAACCCTTTGGAACACCTCAAAGTTAACTAGAGGTCAAATGAACTTCATTTCAAATTTGATCTTTGGGAAGTTTGTCAAATTTATCAAAGAGTTTTTTTTTTTTTTTTTAAGATTTTTTTTTATGTGGACCATTTTTTTAAGTCTTTATTGAATTTGTTACAATATTGCTTCTGTTTTATGTTTTGGTTTTTTGGCCACCAGGCATGTGGGATGTTATCTCCCTGACCAGGGATACAACCCACACTCCCTGCATTGGAAGGCGAAGTCTTAATCACTGGACCGCCAGGGAAGTCCCAAAGAGTTTTAAAATACTTGGTCAAATAGAATCACAGGTCACTCTGAAACAATACCTATTCACTCAACCAGTGATAATAAAATATCCCAATGGCAAATACAGGTCTCACTTAAACACAAAGAAACTAACAATCTATTACCAAAAGCAGTTAAATATTTTAAGAAAACTTTGTCCTCTTAGAGAGAAAACTAAATTTGGGTTTTGTACCACTTTACCTTTAAAATTAACTTTCTTAATTAAATTCAATCTTATCTTAGCCAGTCCTGACCATGAACCAAACTGTGTTCTTCATCCACACCTTTCTGGATCCATATTAATCTTTCCCTCACTTTCTTTTCCATTCAGAAACAACCAGCTTTAGGATAAAACCATCTTTTTTTTTTTTCTTTTAACAAAATGCATTTTCATTCCTCATGCCTTTTTTGCTGAACATACATCCTACTTTCCTTGCATACTGAAATGTTTCTTTTATCATTCTTAACCTTAAAACCTTAATCTCTAGTGAAAACCAAGAAGCAAGTAATTGTAAACTATCATACCAGCGTTTCCTGATTGACAGACTTATGCTTTAGTCTTCCTCTCCTAAGAAGGCAAAGGTAGGTAAACTTAGACTTTCCCAGCAATCAATGTCCCAATATTGTATCCTATTTGAAATGTCCCAGATAATCAATGAATTCTCTTCATTTAACTTAGTTTAGTTGCAAGTTACAAAAATCTGGAGCCTGTTTTAGGTACACATTTCCAAAACATAATTATTCCTATAGAGTTTACCTAAAAGCTCTTATCTCATTCATATTTACTTAAAGTTTCATCATAAAGTTTTTTCCTTGCCAACACACTTGCAACAGATATAATAAGGTCTTATTTGATCTCTAATAAATGTAGGTACAGCAGAAGTATTATACTTAACATTGATGATTCTAAAGACATGTCTATATTAAACCAACAAGCTTAAGCTAGCTTCAATAGCAGATATTAATTCAGTACTGAATACTTCCCAGATCATGTGAACTCAAAATTCATTCTGGCCAGGTTCTTTCATATTTCTGAGTATTTATATAAGCGCTTGACTTCCTTTAAGCCAATTAGAGCTCTTTTACAAGGTAATTTTGTCAATGCCACACAACTACAACATGCATATAGATATGTACAAACACAGAGACCTCATAGTTCCCATTCCAAAATTTCAGCTGTGAATCAGGTCCAACAATGCAAAACCCATCAGTTACAAAAGAGGTTGGATTCAAATTGGGTTTCTGGCAGATGGGACAAATCAAGGTACCCTGTGTGGATGGCTAAACCCTTTTTACTGACATTTGTGGAAGACACTTCTATTTCTTTTTTTTTTTTTAATTTATTATTTATTTATTTATTTTTGGCTGCCTTGGGTCTTCGTTGCTGCGCACGGGCTTTCTCTAGTTGAGGCGAGAGGAGGCTACTCTTCGTTGCGGTGCGCGGGCTTCTTATTGCGGTGGCTTATCTTGTTGAGGAGCATGGGCTCTAGGTGCGTGGGCTCTAGGTGCGTGGGCTCTAGGTGCGTGGGCTTCAGTATTTGTGGCACGTGGGCTCAGTAGCTGTGGCTCCCGGGCTCTAGAGCGCAGACTCAGTAGTTGTGGCGCACGGGCTTAGTTGCTCTGCGGCATGTGGGACCTTCCAGAACCAGGGCTCGAACCCGTGTCCCCTACATTGGCAGGTGGATTCCCAACCACTGCGCCACCAGGGAAGTCCCGGCACTTGTATTTCTATTTGTCTTTGACAAGTCAAGTTCCAAATTACCTACCCCTTTTCCCAAAATTTGCATTTTAAAAAGATGACAGAGATAAGTGTTCCTGGAGAAGACCAAGTATAACACTTGCATCTCAAAGGCTTGAGGAGAAAAGTAAATTCCTCCTAGGATGACTTTGTTCCCTTAAGGCCAGAAAAAAAATCTTTTTTTTCCCTCAATACTTACAAGCCTTTTAAGATAAGTAGGGGAGGTTTGGGAGTGGTAGTGATTCACTTATAACATTTACATGTACCTATTCTTTTTCAAATTCTTTTCCCATTTAGGTTGTTACATAATATTGAGCAAAGTTCCCTGTGCTATACAGTAGGTCCTTGTTGGTTATCTATTTTAAATATTGCAGAGTGTACATGTCAGGGATTGGTGGGATTTGGATTATTTCTGGAGCCACACCTCTGGTCCTGTAAAGACTAGATTTGTAAAACATGGACACTTTTTTTTCTCACAGAACTGGGTGGTCACCTCAATGATATCAAATGACTGACACACCCATTTACCTAAGTTGGTATGTTTTACTTTCCCTCATTTAGCTTAGGGGAGAAGGCCTCCCCCAAATTCCTATTAGGTTCTGAATATCAGCTATAGTCAGTTTAGTCAGACTGGAGGCCTCCCATTTTGGTAATCTATTTACAGACACTTTTGAGGATCCTCCCTGGGTTTAAGAAATTCTCTAATATGGTTGTCAGTTTGGCTTTTGATCTGAAGAGGCTTGCATACGGCCTCATGTGGTCCCATTTCTAAAGGTAACCATTTAATAGTGCCTTCTGAGTGGAAAGGCAATTCAAAAGATTTCTAGAATGAGTACTAAAATAAAGGATAGAAGAGAGCAGCAGTTAAGACTTTAGGTGCCTTTATATCATTACTTTCATTAGCTTTCTACAACAGATCTTTCAATGAAGCTATTTTGGAATTTTGAAGCGTTTGGGGGCTTCTTCATACCAATTAAAATAGGTGCAATAGTTTAAGATGAGCGCTCTCTAAAATTTTAACAATTTAGATGTTTCCCCAATTCAAAGGATGCATGGAGCTAACCATACAAATATTTTTCCTGCTAATATAATTTTAGAAAAGAAAAACACTTACCACTGTTGTTTCCAGTAGACCCTGCAGGCACAGATGACTGCCAGCTTTAACTGCATGCTCAAAAGTGTTTCAGAGTGTCGAAAGAACACCAATTTGGCCATTTCAGGGCCTGATTTCCTTTAGTTCCCAATTAAGTACTTGCAAACATACATAAACTCAGCTGGTATTCCCATAGGTGGCTGTTTGCATGGGAGTTGTTTGGCCTTTGAGGCACAATTTCCCAGTATTAATTTCATTATCCAATTCAGATATGAGACATGATCTGAACAACTTTCTGAGGACAGTGTGGTGGATCGCACGTGTGCTGCTTCTGAGTCTTGCTTCCCAAGGAGTTACCCTTGGGTTGGTTCAACTTCTTTGATGTGGCTTTGTTTCTCCCAATGACAGCCTAAAACCATCATGGGTGCTCAGAGCACTAGGCGATCAGTCTCTGTGGTGCCCCCCGGATGAGCAGTACTTATTTCATGGTCATAGTGGGGTTCCCCTATTGGACCACTGCACATCATGAGGATTGATCCTCACTCACTTCGGCAAGGTCCTCAATCGCCTGAGGATGCCATGTGGCCAGAAGGAGCAAAATCTCCCTTTATTCTTTGGACCTGAATAACTCAGTCTCTCATTTCACTAGCAAAAGTTTTGTTCAGACCATCTATCAACTCATTTTTTTTCAATTTAAGCCAAATTTAACAAAAACCCAGCCACCTACGTTTCCCTGAGCCTCTCGCCCAGAACCCCTAGGCCCTGCCTAGGAAATGCACTGGTGCCCCTTAAGACTCCAAGTCTTAAGTGAAAACCAGCTCAAATAAAGTTTTTAGGATCATCACCCAAACAATGAGATCTGAATATCAGAACTCACTGGCACACCTGAGGAGTACCGAGAAGCCGGTGGGACACGATGCACCTGTGCTGGTACCAAGCACCGGTTCTGGGTAGACTCCAGGTGTCCTCTGGTGGGTGTCTCTGGTATGCTGCCTTGACTCTGCCAAGTACATGTCAATGAAAAATTAATCAGTCGATCTAAGAAAGAATTGGGAAATTTTATTCAAGCCAAATTTGAGGATTATAACACAGGAAGAGCATCTCAGGAAGCTCTGAGAACTGTTCCAACCATTAGAAGTCAAGACATAGTTTATATAAGTTTTTTGAGACAGAGGGCTATATATTAAATGACATATTATTGACAGTTTACATAATACAGATTTAAGCGCCATGTGGGTCATGGTGGGTCACGTGACCCTTTATAAGATCAAGAAGGAATGTTATCTTTTAAGGAGTTGTCTTGTTGATCCTGGAAGAATATTGCTGTTTATAGTTGAGCAGGTATTCCTGCTGATGGGGGAGGTTTGGTCAATGCATAATGCAGATACACAATGCACAGTGAGGGGAGAGGGAAGGCCAAAGGGCAAACAAGAATTTTTATGTTTAAATTTTTCTTGTCTTGCCATAAATTTGAATTTTATTTCACACCTGGAAGGTCTCCAAACCCCGTTCTTTTGGGTTTTTATGGAGGCTTCATTATATAGGTATGATCGATTAGATCATTGGCCTTTGTCAGATGAGTCAATCTCCAGCCTCTCTTCCCTCCCCTGAGGTCAGGGTGGGGTGGGACTAAAAGTTCCAACCCTCTAATCACATGGTTATTTCCCCTGGTAACCAGCCCCCACCTTTAGGTGCTTTCCAACAGTCACCTCATTAAGATAAACTCAGGTGCAGTTGAAAAGGTTTGTTATAAATATCAAGACACTTTTTGGCTCTTATCACTTAGGAAATTCCAATGGTTTTAGGGGCTCTGTGCCAGAAAGAATCACAATATAGCACACACAATATAATGGCCCTCACCATTGTCCTTTCTTCTAATGTTTATTGAGTACCTCTAGGTGCTGGGGATACTGAAGCTGAATCTGGCCTCTGTACCGTGAAACTGAATTAAATCTCGGAGACAGAGTTTTGGGTGAAGTAGAAAAGAATAGCTTTATTGCTTTGCCAGGCAAAGAGAGGCACAGCCGGCTAATGCCTTCAAAACTGTGTGTCCCAATCCCAGGTTGGGGAGTGGGAGGGTGTTATGAGGAGTTTTATAGTCAAGGGCTGCTGATAAGGCTCAGGGTGCGTGCAGGGCTCACATTCCTTCAATCCAGAGATCATCTGGCAGCAGGTGATAATGGGTGAACTGTGACCTTCTCTGGAATGAAAAGTACTTCATCAAATAGTTAACATCTTCCATTTGGTGGGGGTTTTAGTTCTGCAGAAGAGCTCAAAGATATTGTTATGTGTATCCTTTGAGGGGGAACCAAGACCCTGCCCCCAAGTCCGCACTATTGTTTCTTGACTGCTCCTCCCTTGTCTCTGCATCCCCTCCCTTCCCTAATTAACAACTGTTCTAATCTGCCCTTTGGAACTCAGGGAAGGGGACACAAAAAGGCTTTTGTGCCCTGGAGCCCCACAGGCTCCTGCTTGGTTTCAGTACCTGGGTGAATGAGACACAGCCCTGTCCCCAAATACCTTGTGGTCAGTGGGGATGACCAACAAATTAAAGAAGCACTTTTGGATAGCCTCATCCACCAGAGGGCAGACAGCAGAAGCAAGAAGAACTGTAATCCTGCAGCCTGTGGAACGAAAACCACATTCACAGAAAGACAGACAAAATGAAAAGGCAGAGGACTATGTACCAGATGAAGGAACAAGGTAAAACCCCAGAAAAACAATTAAATGAAGTGGAGATAAGCAACCTTCCAGAAAAAGAATTCAGAATAATGATAGTGAAGGTGATCCAGGACCTCGGAAATAGAATGGAGGCAAAGATCGAGAAGATGCAAGAAATATTTAACAAAGACCTAGAAGAAAGAAAGAACAAACACCTAGAAGAATTAAAGAACAAACAAACAGAGGTGAACAATACAATAACTGAAATGAAAAATGCACTAGAAGGAATCAGTAGCAGAACAACTGAGGCAGAAAAATGGATAAGCGACCTGGAAGACAGAATGGTGGAATTCACTGCCATGGAACAGAATAAAGAAAAAAGAATGAAAAGAAATGAAGACAGGGCTTCCCTGGTGGTGCAGTGGTTGAGAATCTGCCTGCCAATGCAGGGGACATGGGTTCGAGCCCTGGTCTGGGAAGATCCCACATGCCACGGAGCAACTGGGCCCGTGAGCCACAACTACTGAGCTTGCGTGTCTGGAGACTGTGCTCTGCAACAAGAGAGGCCGCGACAGTGAGAGGCCCACGCACCGCGATGAAGAGTGGCCCCCGCTTGCCACAACTGGAGAGAGCCCTCGCACAGAAACGAAGACCCAACACAGCCAAAAAATAATAATAATAATAAAAAATAAATAAATAAATAAAATTAAAAAAAAAAAAGAAATGAAGACAGCCTAAGAGACCTCTGGGACAACATTAAATGCACCAACCTTCACATTATAGGGGCCCCAGAAGGAGAAGAGAGAAAGGACCCAAGAAAATATTTGAAGAGATTATAGTCAAAACCTTCCCTAACATGGGAAAGGAAATAGCCATCCAAGTCCAGGAAGCACAGAGAGTCCCAGGCAGGATAAACCCAAGGAGAAACACGCTGAGACACATAGTAATCAAATTGACAAAGATTAAAGATAAAGAAAAATTATTAAAAGCAACAAGGGAAAAACGACAAATAACATACAAGGGAACTCCCATAAGGTTAACAGCTGATTTCTCAGCAGAAATTCTACAAGCCAGAAGGGAGTGGCACAATATATTTAAAGTGATGAAAGGGAAGAACCTACAACCAAGATTACTCTACCCGGCAAGGATCTCATTCAGATTCGATGGAGAAATCAAAAGCTTTACAGACAAGCAAAAGCTAAGAGAATTCAGCACCACCAAACCAGCTCTACAACAAATGCTAAAGGAACTTCTCTAAGTGGGAAACACAAGAGAAGAAAAGGACCTACAAAAACAAACCCAAAACAGTTAAGAAAATGGTCATAGGAACATACATGTCGATAATTACCTTAAACGTGAATGGATTAAATGCTCCAACCAAAAGACACAGGCTTGCTGAATGGATACAAAAACAAGACCCATATATATGCTGTCTACAAGAGACCCATTTCAGACCTAGGGACACATACAGACTGAAAGTGAGGGGATGGAAAAAGGTATTGCATGCAAATGGAAATCAAAAGAAAGCTGGAGTAGCAATACTCATATCAGATAAAATAGACTTTAAAATAAAGAATGTTACAAGAGACAAGGAAGGACACTACATAATGATCAGGGATCAATCCAAGAAGATATAACAATTATAAATATATATGCACCCAACATAGGAGTACCTCAATACATAAGGCAACTGCTAACAGCTATAAAAGAGGAAATCGACAGTAACACAATAATAGTGGGGGACTTTAACACCTCACTTACACCAATGGACAGATCATCCAGACAGAAAATTAATAAGGAAACACAAGCTTTAAATGACACAATAGATCAGATAGATTTAATTGACATTTACAGGACATTCCCTCCGAAAACAGCAGATTACCCTTTCTTCTCAAGTGCACACAGAACATTCTCCAGGATAGATCACATCTTGGGTCACAAATCAAGCCTCAGTAAATTTAAGAAAACTGAAATCATATCAAGCATTTTTCCGACCACAACGCTATGAAATCAGAAATAAATTACAGGGAGAAAAACGTAAAAAACACAAACACATGGAGGCTTAACAATATGTTACTAAATAACCAATAGATCACTGAAGAAATCAAAGAGGAAATCAAAAAATACCTAGAGACAAATGACAATGAAAACACAATGATCCAAAACCTATGGGATGCAGCAGAAGCAGTTGTAAGAGGGAAGTTTATAGCAATACAAGCCTACCTCAAGAAACAAGAAAAATCTCAAATAAACAATCTAACCTGGGCTTCCCTGGTGGCGCAGTGGTTGAGAATCTGCCTGCCAATGCAGGGGACACGGGTTTGAGCCCTAGTCTGGGAGGATCCCACATGCCGTGGAGCAACTAGGCCCATGAGCCACAACTACTGAGCCTGCGTGACTGGAGCCTGTGCTCTGCAACAAGAGAGGCCACAATAGTGAGAGGCCCGCACACCGTGATGAAGAGTGGCCCCCACTTGCCACAACTAGAGAAAGCCCTTGCACAGAAACGAAGACCTAACACAGCCAAAAATAAATAAGTAAATAAATAATTTTAAAAAACAAACAAACAAAAAAACAACAAAAAAAAAATCTAACCTTACACCTAAAGGAACTAGAGAAAGAAGAACAAACAAAACCCAAAGTTAGTAGAAGGAAAGAAATCATAAAGATCAGAGCAGAAATAAATGAAATAGAAACAAAGAAAACAATAATAAAGATCAATAAAACTAAAAGCTGGTTCTTTGAGAAGATAAACAAAATTGATAAACCTTTAGCCAGAACTCATCAAGGAAAAAAGAAAAGCCCTTTTTTTCTTTTTTCTTTTTTTGGCTGCACTGAGCAGCTTGTGGGATCTCAGTTCCCTGACTGGGGATAGAACCTGCATCCCCTGCATTGGAAGCCTGGAGTCCCTGTGTCCACTCAACCTCAGCCAGCCATTGGCCGAGCTGTATTTGGGGGGACACTTAAGTGGAGGTCCCTGGGAGAGTGACCACAGATGTTAGACACCCTTCTCTCTTTTCCCCTATACAAATATTATAATGTGTGTGCCTCCACAGCAGGGAAAACTCCCCAGTACGCTCCTCCCCTGGAAACCCCTGCCTGCACCAATCTAAAGAAACAATTCTCCCACAGTAGCAATCCTGGGGCCAGGTCCAAGGGTGAACAGCTTCCTCTTGAGGCCTGAGTCATCAAATGACAATGACATACACCAAAGTCAGCTGTCACAAACCCCAGGGAGCCCCAGATTTGTCACTTATAATATCTTCTGAATTTTGCTTTCAAAGTGGGGAGGAGCAAAGAGGTGAGGCTGCAGGGCTAACTGCCCATACTTTATTTCTAACGTCTAAGGAAGAAAGGATGGTTCTAAAGAAAGGAGGAAGTGGTGTTGGTGATAGCGCTGGTGGTTGGAAAGAGTAGTGATCCCACTTCTCTGCCAATTACAGAATGATTGTGTTTAAACACCTCCTCTTTCTAAATGCAAGTATATTTGTGAAATTTAAACATCATTCTTAAATTGTCATGAGGCATGATAGTAAAATAACCAAATCGACACACAACAGAGTTAGGGGATGAAAGTTTTAATTATGATTGGGAGGAAGAAAAGAAAATTATGGATGGGAGAAGGGCTCGAAGGAGGCAGGAGGATGGGAGAACTGTAAAGACAAACTTTGTCTACTTTGTGAGTTTTATTTGAATTCTGCATCAGCTGAATAGATTGTAACTGATTTTTAAAAAAATTTTACTGTTGACTGATTGGTAGGTGACAAACAAATCTTCCCCTCAGAACCAAATCATTCTTCTCTCCTCCAATTCTCATAGCCTCTCTGTCAACAATATTTATTCAATGCCTACTATGTGCCAAATCCTGCGTTAGGTTCTAGAGCTTTTGAATCTTTTGCATTTAGCATATTTCATCTTGTATTATGGATAAGGAAAAGTTCATGCATTTAAAAAATACCCCGGAAATAATGCTGGCTTTTCTCCCCCTGGGTGGTGAGTTCCTATCCTACCTCTGCAGAGACTGAGACTTATTTGAGAAAAGGAGCTCGTTGAAAATATTCCAGTCATCTTCGTAGCACTAGTATCTAGCTCAATAACTGGTATATAAGAACTGCTTAATAAACGTTTGTTGAATGACTAAAAGACCTCCCTGTGCTCACCAGCACAGAGCTGAGAAGAGTGATGTGGCAGACCTGGAAAGAACTTGCTGAAAGCCTCCAGCTGTTAGTGCCTTTGACTGTTTCAGCTTTCCAGGAGCCCAGCCAAAATTTGGGAGTCTTCCATCCAGCAAAGTTCGCTCTGGAGATTCCCAATGGGCTGGCAGAGACTGTCACTACTGAAGTCTTTTCTCAGTCCTGCTTCTGCTCCCTTTCCTTCACAGGTGTTACTCCCCATTAATCCTTTTATACTCCCAACTCTAACTCAACATCTACTTCCCAGAAAACCCAACCTGTGACAAGGGACTTTGGTCTTAAACCCACTCACTCTAGACTAGTATGAAAAGCCCACACAATTGTGGCAATAAGCCAAAGTTGATTGACTGCATAGGAGGTAATGACAATAGTAAACATTTTCTTAGTGCTTTTGTACAAGGTTACTTGCTGAAATTATACACTTAAAAATGTTGTAATTTTATATTGGAGTATAGTTGATTTACGATGTTGTATTAGTTTTAGGTGTACAGCAAAGTGATTTAGTTATACATATACATATATCTATTCTTTCTCAGATTCTTTTCCCATATAGGTTATTACAGAGTATTGAGTAGAGTTCCCTGTGCTATACAGTAGGTCCTTATTGATTATCTATTTTACATATAGTTGTGTGTAGATGTTAATTTTATTTTTAGTGTAAAAATGAATACTAAAATGGTCAGAAAAGGAAATTTACCTTATTAAGCCTTAATAAAAAAGTTATTCCACTTAAAATTAGTGTTGTAAAATATAATACAAAGCTACAGTAATCAAACCAGTATGGTATTAGTACATCAATGGATAATAGATGAATGGAACAGAATAACACATCCAGAAAAAAAGGCTCTTGAATATATGTAAATTTAATACCTGATAAAAGTGACTTTTTAAACCCATAAGGAAAGGATGACTTATTATATAAATACCATTGGGACAACTGGAGAGGTATATTGGAAAAAAAATTAGATCCTATACATCAAAATAAAATTTAGATGGATCAGAGTTCTAAACATAAAAAGACAAAGTTATAAAAGTATTAAAGGAAAGTAAAGGATAATATTTTATAATCTTTATGTGAGAAAATCTTTCCTAAGGAAGAATAGAAAACCCAAAGACAATAAAAGAAAAGGATGAACAGGTTTTACTACATCAAAATATTTTGTAGAGTGAAAGATATTACAAGCAAGATTAAAAGATAAGAAAGATTGGAGTCATATATTTGCCAAACATATAACAGAAAAAGGATTAATATCAATAATACATAAAGAACTCCTTAAGAAAAAGCCCAAATATCTCAATAGGAAAAAAGAAACGAATTTACAGAAGAAGAACGATAATACCTAATATCATATGAAAAGATGTTCAGCCTCACTGATCAGCAGGGATGAAAATTAAAACAACAGTTATTATTCTTTTATTTATTTATTTATTTATTTATTTATTTATTTATTTATTGGCTGTGCTGTGTGGCTTGTGGGATCTTAGTTCCCCAATCAGGGATTGAACCCGGGCCCTCGGCAGTGAAACCTGTAGTCCTAACCACTGGACAGCTAGGGAATTTCCAATAGTTATTATTTTTAACCAATCAAATTGTCAACAATTAAAATGATTCGTAATAATCCAGTTTGATGAAGTTGCAGGAGAATGAGCACCCTGATACACCATTTGTGAGAGTGCAAATTGCATCTTTTGCAATAGCATCTTTTGAAAGGCAATTTGTCAGTATGTCAAAATTTTAAATAGGCATACCCTTTGACCTAGCGATTCTACTTCTAGGGAAACTCTTTTGCAGAAGCTCAGGCAGGCAATGTGTAAGGGAAGATGGAGGTAAGTGGGGAGATCAGAAGCAGACTGGACCCACAAGCAAGAGCTAGCACACCACAGGGATGGAATGGAACCCATGTTAGTCCTCACTGCTTCCATTCTTGCTAATGTGGGCATCCTGCAGAAGCCAGAGCCCTTTGTCACGGAGCAAAATATGTGCAACTGGCCTAGGAGTTGGAGAAGCTGAAGGAGGATCCAGGGGAAGGTAGAGAAGTTGCAGGTCCATCTGTTGCTTTACCTCTAAGGAGGTTAGTCAGCAGATCACCAATAAGGTGTATGAACTACAAAATGCCTGCTGCTTTCCTTCTGTCCTCCAAATCTCCCTTGTGGCCCACACTAAATGAAACATACAAGAGAGGAAATTCTGGGAAATGTAGCTTAGCCCAACCAAGTTGACACATTACAAATCAGACACATGAGTGGATACATGTCTGTGCATCACTGTTTGTAAGGCATATCTCATTTTATTGCACTTGGCTTTATTGTGCTTCACAAATATTGAGTTTTTTAACAAACTGAAGGTCCGTGGCAACCCTGCGTCGAACAAGTCTATTTGTACCATTTTTCCAACAGCATTTGCTCACTTCATGTCTCTGTGTCACATTTTGGCGATTCTCCCAATATTTCAAACTTTTCATTATTACTATATTTGTTAGGGGGATCTTTGATCAGTGATCTTTGATGTTACTACTATGACTTGTTGAAGGCTCAGATGATGGTTAGCAATTTTTAGCAGTAAAGTATTTTAAAATTAAAGTATTTCAATTAAGGTATGTACATTTTTTAGACATAATGCTATCACACACTTAATAAACTATAGTATAGTGTAAATATAACTTTTATATGCACTGGGAAACTCCAAAAATTCACGTGACTCACTTTATTGCAATATTTGCTTTATTGTGGTGGTCTAGAACTGAACCCAAAATATCTCCAAGGTATGCCTGTAATAGGAAAAGTTGAAAATAACTCTAATGTCCATTGATAGGGAATAGTCAAGAAAGTTGTGATATATATATACCATGCAATACTATGCAGCCCTTAAAGAGAATATCACCACGATGCTATTTCACTACACACCCACCAGAACGTCTAACATGAATAAAACTGACACCACCAAATGTTGGCATGGGTGTGCAGTAACTGGTTCTCACATACTTTGTTTTTGGAGGTGTAAAATGGTATAGCTACTTTGGAAAAAAGTATGGCAGTTTTTTATAAAACTAAACAAATACCTACCCTATAAATCAGCAATTCTACTCCTCGGTTTTTCCTCAAGAGAAATGAAAACTTTTGTGCATAAAAAGACTTGTACAAGAATGTGCATAGCAGCTCTATTCATAATGGCCAAAAACCTGGAAACAGACCGGGGTCCATAAGTAGGGGAATAGATACATAAACACTTATAAGTTCATACAGTGGAATACTACTCAATTATGTAATGAACAACAGTGAATCTCAAAAACATTATGCTGAGTGACATAACTCTTACACAAAAGAGCACGTATTTTGTAATTCCATTTATATGAAGTTCTAGAACAGGTAAAACTAAACTTTGATGAAATAAAATTGGAACAGTTGTTGACAATGGGGGCTTACAGGCAGAAATTGACCTAAAGGAATTTACTGGGGTGATGATAATGTTCTATGTATTTATATGGGTTTTGATTACACAGGTGTATGAATTTTTTATAACTCAGCAAAAGCAGGCTTAAGATATGTGCATTCCATTGTATATACATTTTACCTGGAACAAAAAAAATATATATAAACATTATACTCTAATTAATGATACTCATACTGATTTTTTAAGGGGGAGGTGTACTGATGCCTGCAATTTACTTAGGAATGCATCAAAAGGGAAAATGAATGGATGAATGGAGGGATGGATAGATATGTCTAGTAAAATGTTAATGGAAGGGTCTAGGTGGTGAGTATATGGGTATTCATTGTAAAATTCTTTCAACTTTGCTGTATGATTGAAATTTTTCAAAATAAAATATTGGGAAAAAAGAATGAGATCAATTTTGTGTGTACTGACATAGGAAGATATCCAAAACATATTGTTAAAAACAAACCTCAGGGGAAAAGTATAGTTTGATATCATGGACATAAAACAACTACACAATACTTAATACAAGTAAACCTCATTTATGTGAGTCAATTAATAGAGGATCCATATTAAACTGTTAAAAATGGTAACCTTTGAGGGAAGAAAGTAGAATGAGAGCACTGATGTCTTAGCCTAGTTCCCTAGAAAGCAAAGCCTGAGGCAAAAGCTTATGTGCTAACACTTTGGGGAATAGTGCAGTCCCAGGGAAGCAGGAGTGAGGGAGAAAGGGGAGTAAAGCAGGGAAGGAATTCAATAAAAATATACATGCATTACTGAGCTGGCCACAGCTTCATAACAAGTACAGGTGATTGGTCTCCAGGGATGTCATCAGCAAGGCTGTATGAAATTACTGCATCCCCTAACTGTCCATGGTGGGGAAGACGGGAGAAGAAGGTATCTGCTGCTTCCTGTATCTCACCAAAGTGTACCCCAAAAGGCATCAACTCCCCCACATTTCTGGAACCAGACTAGCCAGCTAGTCTGGAAGCATGCGTGCTGAGTGGGTCTTGCAGAACATTTTGTCTCAGCAGCAACAGATAAGCCCCAGAGGTAGTTCTGAGGCTTAAGAGCGGGTTGTGCCTGTGAGCAACTTGGGGGGCCAAGAGTAGTCCCCACGATAGGCCCTCCTGGACAAGGTGGGGGAGCACCAAGACAGTATCGCTTCTGCCTTAGGAACTTGGCAAGCCTCCCTCCTGCAGCCTAGAGGAATGTGCTTACTACCAGGCAATCCTTCTGGGGGAGTCTTCAACAGCAGTGAGAGAAACGGGGACTGAGCAAATCTGGGTCCAGCACAATTGATCTTGATAAACAAGGACTTTCCCTTTTGGGGGTAACATTTTGTAGCCAATAGAGTAGGGAGATAAACAGAATGAATTATGGAAATGCTAGCCTAATATTACATTAACGAATACCTTTAAATAAGATATTATTTTGGATAAAGCAATACATTTTTTTGTTTGTTTTCGGCCACACCGCGCAGCTTGTGGGATCTTAGTTCCCCGACCAAGGATTGAACCCGGGCCCTTGGCATTGAGAGCGCAGAGTCCTAACCACCGGACTTAAAGCAAAACATTAAATGAAATGAAGTGAGATTTAATTTTTATTCCCTTTGTAAATGTTTTCATGAAAATAAATTCAAAAATTGGAAAATAGTTTATTCTGATAATGTGTTTTGAACTGTGGCATGGGAATGAATTTATGGTCACTGGAATAACAAGCATACAAAGTACAAAGGTTTCTAATTCTGGGATAAGGGTAAGATAATTACATTTTTTAAAAAAATTAATTAAGTTATTTATTTTTGGCTGTGTTGGGTCTTTGTTTCTGTGCGAGGGCTTTCTCTAGTTGTGGCGAGCGGGGGCCACTCTTCATCACGATACGCGGGCCTCTCACTGTCGCGGCCTCTCTTGTTGCGGAGCACAGGCTCCAGACGCGCAGGCTCAGTAGTTGTGGTGCACGGGCCCAGCGGCTCCGCGGCATGTGGGATCCTCCCAGACCAGGGCTCGAACCCGCGTCCCCTGCATTGGCAGGCGGATTCTCAACCACTGCGCCACCAGGGAAGCCCCAAGATAATTATATTTGTTAAAGAGCTGGTACAACTTCACAGGTATCTGGCCCATCTTGTTGTCCTCATAGTGTTTTATTATTCTCTATCTCTCTGGTCACCATGATCCTGTCTTATAGCCTATTTCCCCCTTTCCTTCCTATGAAGAGCCCCACTCCCTTCATTAAATTAAAAAATTTTCTCATTTGAATATCTCAGACAACACACGACCTTCCTAATTAGTTACAGTTTTTGGTGATGAAGATATATTTTTTTTTATTATTTATTTATTGTTTATTATTTATTTATTCCTCAACTGTAGCAAGTTATCAATTTATTGTCACTTAGCTCTAAATCTACCCTTCTTCCTTTTTTTAAATTTATTTATTTATTTTTATTTTTGGCTGCGTTGATTCTTTGTTGCTGCGCGCGGGCTTTTCTGTAGTTGCGGCAAGCAGGGGTTACTCTTCATTGCAGTGCGAGGGCTTCTCACTGGGTGGCTTCTCTTGTTGCAGAGCATGGGCTCTAGGCACATGGGCTACAGTAGTTGTGGCACTCAGGCTCAGTTGTTGTGGCTCGCAGGCTCTAGAGCACAGGCTCAGTAGTTGTGGCGCATGAGCTTAGTTTCTCTGTAGCATGAGGGATCTTCCCGGAGCAGGGCTCAAACCCATGTCCCCTGCATTGGCAGGTGGATTCTTAACCACTGCACCACCAGGAAAGCCCAATCTACCCTTCTTTGCCCTGCTTCATGAAATGAGCTGGACCCTATAGACAAGTCTTCTTTGTCAGCTGGGGCAATCCTAAGCCTAGTTAATAGAGGACACTGGAGGGATATTACAAAAGCAGAGGCAGGGGTTTCTTGTCCTGGACCTAGTGGGCCTGTCTTCTTGATCCTTCATGGCAGCTGCCAACGTAGTAGTGTTCACGTTCTAGCAAGATATACTGGCATCCTTGTGGCTGTCCTCTGATCCTCCAGTCCAGGCCTGTGGCACTTCAGTGAACTTCACCATCCAGTGGGCTGCAAATACATTCTCCATAGTTAGACTGAATCTCAGTCTTGTCAAGAGATGAAGAAGGTGGGGAGCCTTGCAAATTTGTTCCCTCCTTCAGTACTTTCCTTCAACCCTAAAGGTGTTAGCTTCTCCTGTTTTCTTTGCCATTTGCTACATTTGCTATGCCTGTTTTCTTTTACCCTTTTAGTAGATAACCACCTGTGATGATCAATTTTATGTGTCAACTTAGAGGGTGTTTTTGGATGAGATTAACATTTAAATTGGTGAATTTTGGGTAAAGCAGATTGCCCTCCATAATGTGGGTGGGCCTTGTCCAATCAGCTGAAGGCCTGAATAGAACAAAAAGACTGGCCTCCATGAGAAACAGGGAACTCACCAGCAGACTGCTTTTGGACTGAACTGGAACATTGGCTCTCCTAGGTCTTGCGCCTTCTGGCCCACACTGCAGCTTTGGACTTGCCTGGCTCCGTAATTGTATAATCTTTATAGTCTATCTATCTATCTATCTATCTGTCTATCTCGTTTACTAGTTAATAATTCTTTATACAAAATTCGTGGTGTGGTTTCTGTCTCCTGACCAGGCACTGATTGATATCAGCAGTATATCTGATACAGGGCACATACATGGAGATTACACAGTGAAATAAGATAAAATGCCTGCCCTCAGTAGTTGAAAGAAATGGACCAAGGAAAAGTTATGAAAACTTTTCATAAGGACAGTAATGGAGATGTTTGTTTAGGGCCACAGGGAAGCAGAGAGGAGGGAGCACTTACCTCTAGGGATTTCACAGGGTGATGTCTGAACTGAATCTTGAAGGAAATTAAGAGTTTTCAAGGCAAGTGGGGGTGGAGAGTAATAAAATCCAGATGGAGGGGAGAAAGTATGTGCAGAGGCAAGAGGAAGCACATTATATTTGGGGGATTGTAAGTGAGGTTGCTCCACAGGCTGGGGAAGAGGAGGCTGGAGGGGATGGTAAGGAATGTGAAAGATCCTGTGAGCCACTGTAAGTAGTTTGGATTTGGGGCTCTAGGACAGAGATTTTCAACCTGTTTTGCACCAAGACATCCAGGACAGCTAACAGTTCATATTCATAACAGTTCCATACCTGTGCCAGGTTCTTGCTGAAACAACCCTCCATTAATTTGAGAGTGTAACACAACGTCTATAATTCAAAGTTGCTTCAAGTATCAATGGAGCATCAGTAATGGTTGCTTATTACCATCTGTAGCATAGATAAGATAGGCTGTGTGCTACACAAAATTGCTGCCTCTAACTCTATCTCCTTCTCTTCCATTTAAGAAAACAAATCAGAATGCATACATTCTCCTCCACCTTCTCCAACTCTCTGCTGGGACAGCTGAACCACTCGATAACTGACCCTGTTGGAGTCTGGGGGAGATCTCAGGTACAGCCAAGACCCTGAGTTCTTGCGAAGAAGGCATAGACCATCAGCATTTGCAAAATGGAGCACAGCTTGGGGAGAGGTCAAAGGATGCAAGGCTGGAAGACAGTGTTTCCTCCCAAGAGGCAGCCAGGGCAAAGATACTGATGCTTGCTTTCTGCATGCAGCTCTGGGAGAAGCTTGTATTGCTCAGATGCAGGTGGCATGGAGGAAGCTGCCATGCTGGGCTGAACTCAATGCTTCCTGCTGGCTTTCAGCAAACAGAAAGGACACTTCCACATACCTCAACACAAAGATCCCAGCTTGCGAACTGTTTGCTCTAAGCCCACGGGAGGAAAAAACACTTCTTATATTCCACTGTCACTCATTCATTCAACAGACACTTCCTAAGACTTGTCCTGTATGCTAAGGACACAGCAGTAATCAAGATAGACAAGGCATGAATCATATATTTTAGTTGGGGAGGATAGACAGAAACAAAACATACGCAACATAATTTTCAGATGGCGATAAGGTTAGAGTATTGGAGTAGAGACTTACTGGATTGGGGAGTGCTGCTTTGGTGAGGTGATCAAGGAAGGCTTCTCTTGAGGTGGTGGCAATGGAACTGAGATCTGAAAATGAAGAAACCAGTCAGAGGGAATAGGAATATAAGGTCCTGATGAAGTACCTAGAATAGGCAAATTCATAGATTAGAGATAACTAGGGGCTGGGTGCAGGGGAAATGGGGAGTTACTGTTTAATTGCTACAGAGTGTCTGTTTGGGATGATGAAAAAGTTCTGGAAATGAATACCGGTGATGGTTGTACAACACTGTGGATGTTCTTAGCGCCACTGAATTGTATACTAAAAAAATGGTTAAAATGGTAAATTTTATGTTATGTATATTTCACCACAATTTAAAAGAGAGAGAGTAAAAGGCCCTGAGGCAGGAACTGGCTTGTCAGACTGAGATGGTTGGAGTCAAATGATTGAGGGAGAGGGTAGAAAGAGGCAAATGAAAAAGGGCACACACCTAGACTAGTCCTGGTGAAATTTCTGAAGTCCAAGGATCAAAGAAAATTTTTACAAGCTTCCAGATAGAGAAAATAGTTTTCTTATCAAGGAAAGGGAATTGAACTGGCATCAGACAACTCATTAGCAAAACTGGAATCTAGAAGACAATGGAACATTCCAGGCCTTGGAGAAAAGAGGACTGATCCGAGAATCCTACAGTCAACCAAGATACTATTCATATGTGAGGGCTCATGCCTTACCTTGCTCCTACTCTGTTCCGACAGCTGTATTTATCCCATTTCCACAATTTGAACTTGGTTTCCCTGGCTTAACCTTGGGTTTCCTCCAAGGATTTGGTTCAGAAGTCATCTTTGACTCTCTGCAGCTCCTTTGGTTGGAATGACCTATCATAGCTCTGGGTCCTGGAGCCCAACCACAGGCATCACCATTCCCGGCTGGTGGTCTGGCTAGCCCTCCACTGAGATTTCCATACAACTTGTTATACTGGGTAACATGGTCATATAAGATGCCTGCCATGTCAGTGATGACATTGTAGCAATAGGACTTGGTGAAGAGAACAAGTATCTAGATGCATTGGTCGGACACATACAGGCCAGAGGATGCAAGGGAAGCTCCATGATAATTCAAGGGGCTGCCACCGCGGTGAACTTTCTAGGTTCCAATGGACTAAGGCATGTAAGGATAGTTCCTTTAAGTAAAAAGCAAGTTGCCGCACTTTCCAATACCTACCATTATGAAGCACACTTGTAATAGTGTATGTCATGTCTACTCCAATGAAGAAGAAGGAGAAGAAGGAGAAGGAGAAGGAGAAGGAGAAGGTGAAGGAGGAGGAGGAGAAGGAGAAGGAGAAGAAGAAGCAGCGCACTTGTATGAGTATGAATTTTGGAGGCTACATATAGCACGTTTGGGTGTTGCTCTGATCCATTTGCCAAGTAACCCAAAGGACTACCAATTTTGAGTGGGGCCCAGAGAAATAAAGATATATTCAACAGGTTCAGGTTGCAGTGTAAAGAGCAAAACCCCAGGCTACCAGTATGGACAGACTAATATCGAGTCAGTGCCAAGTCCTGCTGGGGGATTAGAGATGGGAGTGGGCTGACTACAGCATGTGGGCATTCTCTCTGCCAGCCTCTCTTCCAAATACACAAAGCTAAGGAATTATACACTAAGAGACCACCTCATCCTAATGCTACTTCTCTGGAAGAGCTTCAAGGTAAGAGTTCAGAAGGGCTGCGTGTCCACAGTGAGAGCAAATGGGAATGATCCAGAATAGTTCTGTGGTGCCTGGCATTCCCTTCTCTGGGGCTACTCCCCTATCTCTCCTTAAACTCATCTTGACTATATTAGTCATTTTTGCTGAGGTAACAACCAACCTCATAATCTCTGTAGCTTACAACAGAGGGTGGCAAACTTTTTCTGTGAAGGGCTGGATAGTAAATATTTTGGGCTTTGTGGGATATAGGGTCCCTGCTGCTGCTCCTCAGCTCTGCCCTTGTGGCATGAAAGCAGCCAGAGACATACATAAAGGAATGAGTATGACTGTGTTCTGACAAAATTTTATGAACACTAAAGTTTGAACTTCATGTAGCTTTCACGTGTCACAAAATATTATTCTTCTTTTGATTACCTTTTTTTGAGATATAATTGACATATAACATTATATTAGTTGCAGGTGTACATCATAATGATTCGGTATTTGTATATATTGTGAAATGATCACCACTAAAAGTCTAGTTAATATCCGGCACCACACATAGTTACAAATTTTTTTCCTTGTGATGAGAATGTTTGAGATCTACTCTCTTAGCAACTTTCAAATGTACAATATTGTTAACTACAGTCACCATGCTGTACGTTACGTCCTCATGACTTATTTATTTTACAACTGGAAGTTTGTACCTTTGGGGGTCACCTATTTTGCCCATCCCCCACCTCCCTGCCTCTGGCAACCACCAATCTCTTCTCTGTATCTATGAGCTCATTTGTTTTGTTTTGTTTAGATTTCACATATAAGTGAGATCATATGGTATTTATCTTTCTCTGACTTATTTCACTTAGCATGATGCCCTCAGGGTCATCCATATTGTCACAAATGGCAAGATCTCATTCTTTTTTGTGGCCGAATAATATTCCATTGTATATATACATTTTCTTTATACATTCATCCATTGATGGACATTTAGGCTACTTCCATGTCTTGACTATTGTAAATAATGCAGCAAATGAACACGGGGGTGCATGTGTCTTTTTGAGTTAGTGTTTTTGTTTCCTTCAGGTAAATACCCAGAGGTGGAATTCCTGGATCATATGGTAGTTCTATTTTTAATTTTTTGAGGAACTGCCATACTGTTTTCCATAGTGGCTGGACCAATTTACATTCCCACTAACAGTGCACTATGGCTCCCTTTTCTCTACATCCTCACCAACACTTATAGCTTGTCTTTTTGATAATGGCTATTCTAACAGGTGTGAGGTTTTTTTTTTTTTTAATAAATGTATTTATTTATTTTTGACTGCATTGGGTCTTCGTTGCTGTGCGTGGGCTTTCTCTAGTTGTGGTGAGCAGGGGCTCTTCTTTGTTGTGGTGCACGGGCTTCTCATCGTGGTGGCTTCTCTTGCTGCAGAGCATGGCTCTAGGCACACAGGCTTCAGTAGTTGCGGTGTGTGGGCTCAGTAGTTGTGGCACATGGGCTTAGCTGCTCCGTGGCACGTGGGATCTTCCCAGACCAGGGCTCAAACCTGTGTCCCCTGCATTGGCAGGCGGATTCTTAACCACCGTACCACCAGGGAAGTCCCCAGGTGTGAGTTCTGATTTGCATTTCCCTGATGATAGTGATGCTGAGCCCCTTTTCATGTACCTGTTTGGCCATTTGTATGTCTTCTTTTTAAAAATGTATATTCAGATCCTCTGCTCATTTTAAAATCAGATTGTTTGGTTTTTGCTGTTGAGTTGTATGAGTGCTTTATGTATTTTGGATATTAACCTCTTATCAGATAAATAATATGCAAATATTTTCTCCCATTCAGTATGTTGCCTTTTCAGTTTGTTGATTGTTTCCTTTGCTATGCAGAAACTTTTTAGTTTGATGTAGTCCCACTTTTTTTTGGTTATATTTATTTATTTATTTATTTATTTATTTATTTATTTATTTTTAGCTGAGCTGGGTCTTTGTTGCTGCACACAGGCTTTCTCTAGTTGTGGTGAGTGGGGGCTACTCTTCGTTGCGGTGCGCAGGCTTCTCATTGTGGTGGCTTCTCTTGTTGCAGAGCATGGGCTCTAGGTGTGCGGGCTTCAGTAGTTGAGGCTCACGGGTTCTAGAGCGCAGGCTTAGTAGTTGTGGCGCACAGGCTTAGTTGCTCCATGGCACGTGGGATCTTCCCGGACCAGGGCTCGAACCCGTGTCCCCTGCATTGGCAGGCAGAGTCTTAACCACTGTGCCACGAGGGAAGCCCGTCCCACATATTTTTGCTTTTGTTGCCTTTGCTTTTGGAGTCAAATTCAAAAAGTCATCACCAAGATCTATGTCAAGGAGCTTACTGCCTGTGAGTTTTCTTCTAGGAATTTTATGCTTTCAGGTCTTACATTCAAGGCTTTAATCCATTTTGAGTTGATTTTTGTGTACGATATAAGATAGTTGTCCTGTTTCATTCTTTTGCATGTGGCTGTCCAATTTCCCAACACCATTTATTAAAGAGACAGTCCTTTCCCCAGTATATATTCTTGGCTCCTTTGTCATAAATTAATTTACATATATGCATGTTTTGATTACTTTTCAACCTTTCAAAAATGACAAAAAAAATCTTAGCCTTACAAAGATAATAGATTGGATTTGGCCCATGGACTGTAGTTTGCCAACCTTTGGTTTACAACAACCAACAAATATTTATTGCTTATTACATGTTGGCAATTGCAGGTCAGCTTCTGTGGCTCCATGTGCTTCACTCTAGGGCATAGGCTGGGCTGTAAGAGCAGCCCCTATTTGGGTCACACTATTCTTGCAGCAGAATGGAAGAACAAGAAAGCTGGTGGAAACAAAGGATGCCTCTTAAAGCTCCTGCTCAGACCAGGCATGCTGTCACTGCTCATATTCCACTGGTCCAAGCCAGTCACAAAACCAAACCAGACAATGAAGCAGGGAGTCTCCAGAGAGGCATTGAAAGTCACATAGCAATGGGTGATGATATATAATCCTCTCAGAGTAAAAGAAGGGAATAGTTGGAAAGTTTAATACAATATACCACCCTGAACCAATACCAATTCCCAATATGCATTACGACAATACTAGTCAAAGTATAGTTCAAGGACTGATGTCCCTGGCTTATAATTAGTACAGAAAATGAAAGTAGGTGTGTAAAAAGTTTTATATATAATAAATAGGCCTGCAATAGATTGGGAAAAAAGCAATCTGGTTCTTCACCACAGTTTGAGAAGCACAGTGTGAGAAGCATTAGCAGACAGACTAGCTAATACTCCCAGGGTAACATGAGTTCACAGGCCAAAATACAACCATCATAAAAAAACCACAAAGTAAATCACACACACACAATTACATACATATAATCTAAGAAATATTGGAATAAAAGGATCAAAGTTTTAAGATAGGAATGATAAATATACTTAGATAACAGATTACATTAACAATATGAGGCAATAATGACAAATCATAAAAAATAGCCACAAAGAAATATTAGCATTTAAATGTAATACTTGAAAGAAAGAACACAAGAGATAGAATAAATGGAAGGACAGATACGGGTGAAGAAAAAATAGCAAATTTCAAGACCATATTGAAGAAATTTCCCATAAAATAGCAAGAAAGGACAAAAAGAATATAAAAAGAAAAGTCAAGAGACATGGAGGATAGGAGTAGAAATGTCAACATCTAGAAAATTAGGGGTCCCAGAAGGAAGGGGGAAAATGGAGAGGAGTAAATAAAATTTTAATAATGAAGGTAAGCTTCACAGAATTAAAGAAGGATCAAAGATGTTAGACTAAAAGAGCCCATAGAGTGCCAAACAAGAGCATTAAGGGAAAATCTAGACACATTATAACAAAATCTAAGAATATCAAATGTAAAATGTAAGAATATCAAAGACAAAGAGAAAATTGTAAAGGTCCCCATAGGAAGAGCAAATTGATATCATACTACTCAGCAGCAACACTGGATGCAAGATAAGAATAGAGCAGTATGCTTTAAAGTACCAAAGGAAGAGAACTCTGATTCTAGAATTTTATATCCCGTCAAATTGTCATTCAAATATTAGAGCATAATAAACATATTCTCCATCACACGAAGCCTTAGATGCTTTGCTGCACAAAGACAAACATCTAAAAACAATCTTGGGACTTTCTTGGTGGTCCAGTGGCTAAGACTCTGCGCTCCCAATGCAGGGGCCCTGGGTTCAATCCCTGGTCAGGGAACTAGATCCCACATGCCACAAGAAAGATCCCATACAGCTAAATAAATAAATAAGTAAATAAATATTTGTTTAAAAAAGGATCTTGAAGAAAGTACTCAGGATGAGAAACAAATCTGGGAGATGCTCCAAGAGATGGAAGAAATAAGAGTGTTCAAATACTTTGGTAAAGTTTATCTTTGTCTTTAAAGAAAAAAGGTTTATGTCAAATAAGATAAAAAGAGAAAAAAAAATCCATTACCAAAATATCAATATTGGCAGAGGGTGGAGAAAAAGAGACATGAGGGTGTGCTTAAGTATTTGCTTGTTAAGTGGAAGAAATAGATATTTATATATTTAATTATCCAAAAGGGTAAAACAAACAAACAAACATGAATATAGGTAATAAATTAAGGGCAACCACAATTCAAACAAAATATAAATATATAACTTTTAAATCAGCAGAAGAAAACTCAATATAGCCAATGGACTATATGGAAGAACAACAACAATAGCATAAAATAAATAAAACATGAAGCAAATGTAAAATATAAAATAATATGACAGTAAACAACAAGGTCCTATTTTATAGCACAGGGAAAAATATTCAATATCATGTAATAAACTCTAAGGGAAAAGAATTAAAAAAATATGACAGAAGTAAATCCGAATTTAACTGTAAATACAATAAATGTAATTGCGTTAAATTCAAAACTAAAAGGCCAAGACTCTCAGACCAGCTTTAAAAATCCAACAATATGATTTACCAAAGCATATATTTCTTTTGAAAAAAGGAAAGGTTAAAAATAGGATAGAAAAAGCTATGACAGGCATATATGAATCAAAAGAATCCAGAAGAGAGTAATCCTAATGTCTAATAAAATAGATTTGAGGTAAAAAAGATCATAGGAGACAAAAGATATTATGGAATATGGAACATAGACTAAGGCGTAGAGGAAGGAAATTATAAATGCCAACTATTGCCTTGTGACCAGTTTCAGAAATAGGACTGTAGTAGCTACACCCATTTTCTTTCTTGATTACAGAATATCATATTATGGGACTTCCCTGGTGGTGCAGTGGTTAAGAATCCGCCTGCCAATGCAGGGGACATGGGTACGATCCCTGGTCCAGGAAGATCCCACATGCCACGGAGCAACTGAGCCTGTGCGCCACAACTACTAAGCCTGTGCTCTAGAGTCCATGAGCCACAACTACTGAGCCCACGTGCCACAACTACTGAAGCCCATGTGCCTAGAGCCCATGCTCTGCAACAAGAGAAGCCACCACAATGAGAAGCCCGCGCACCTCAACAAAGAGTAGCTGCTGCTCGCCACAGCTAGAGAAAACCTGTGCGCAGCAACGAAGACCCAACGCAGCCAAAAAAAAAAAAAAAGGAATATTATATTATGACTGAACAGATAAGATATGAACATTTCCCAGAAATTGATGCAGTTCCTGATGAGACATTGGGTATTCCCTTTCACAGACAGGGTGAGAATTTTTTTTTTCTAAAATGACAGTTGAATTATATTAAGTGGGACTATTTTATTGCTATTGTTGTTTTTTGAAATTTAATTATGGGAAGGTTGTATGAATAACTAGTATACAAAATGATGGACTGTTGCATATACTGTGTATTGGCTCACTAAACATACTTTCCAATCCCCTTATAGTGTGCCTTCTTTTTTTTTTTTAATTGAAGTATAGTTGCTTTACAATGTTGTGTTAGTTTCTGCTGTACAACGAAGTGAATCAGCTATATGTATACATATATCCCCTCCCTCTTGGACCTCCCTCCCACCCCCCACCCCCAATCCCACTCATCTAGGTCATCACAGAGCACTGAGCTGAGCTCCCTGTGCTATACAGCAGGTTCCCAGTAGTTATCTATTTTACACATGGTAGTGTATATATGTCAATCCTAATCTCCCAGTTCGTCCCACCCTCCCCTTCCCACCCTGTGACCATGTTCTCTACATCTGTGTCTCTATTCCTGCCCTACAAATAGGTTCATCTGTACCATTTTTTCTAGATTCCACATATATGCATTAATATATGATATTTTTCTCTTTCTGACTTACTTCACTCTGTATGACAGATTCTAGATCCATCCACATCTCTACAAATGGCCCAATTTCTAGTATGCATTCTTATACTGCATAGGCTGGAAAGCTAGCAACTATATTTCTTAGACTCCCCTGAAGCTATATAGTTCAAAAAGATGCATCGACTTGAGACTGGAAAGGAGGAAATGAGAAATGTGAGGCAGAAGCCATACTCATGGGTAGATCAGCTCTTCTTGCAAGCAGAGTCTGAAGGCACTTGATTCTTCTGGGGTAGCTCTGGCAGGGACTGCCCTGTCTATTGCTAATGTCATAGTATCAAGAAGAGACAGCATTGGGAGTTCTATAACTATAGCCATGTGGTACAGTTGGCAGTTTCTCTTGGTTGCTAATGTCCTGAACTTTCAGCAATTAAACATGATTCCCTGGACCACCTAGAGATTCATAAGCCATCTAATATTGCCTAATAAATCCCCTTCTGTTTAAACTACCTAGAGTGGATTCTATTCTCTACAAGTAACAATATTGACTATAGAAGGCTATTAGCTGTCCCTCAGTATCTTTTCGCTCTTTCTTCTTTGGTAATAGAACATGTAGCTATACACATTACTACCTTGTTTAAAGGTTATATTTCCCAGATTCTCTTGTAGCTAGATGTGACCATGAGACTAAGTTTTAGCCAATGGGATGTAAATAAAAGTGTGATATGGCAGTTCCACAATTTTCCTTAAGAGACAACAAGTACATGCCCTTTATTCCTCTTCTCCCCTTCCTCTATCCTTCTGCTTGGAATGTGGAGTTGGAGGTCCATTTTAGAATAGGAGCATGAGGGCCACACTTTAGGAATGGTAGAACAGAGAGTTGGTAACAGCCTGGTTTCCTTAGGGCTTCATAGAATGGAGCTCCTATACTAGCCTTGGATAAGCTACCTCCAGATTCTTTTGTGAGAGAAAAATAAACTTCCACCTTGTTTAAGCCATTGTTACTTTGGGTTTTCTGTCACTCTCAGCCAAACAGAATTCAAATGAAGCAATGATCAGTAAACCACTGCCCCAATTCAGAAAATATACTCCCTTCCTTTCTGTCCATTAATTTCCAGTTCGTATTTCAGGGACTGGTTAAAAATTCCATCTCATTGAGTCTCTGACCACTCTAATCCACATCTGCCTAAGGGTGTAGTTCCTTAAGCACAGCTCCTCAAGTACAGCTTCTTTTGATCTGAAGACCCATGAACTAAAAAGACAAGTTATCTACCTCATACACACCAAACAGGCAATGGGGGTACATATAAGATACCCACTATAGACATTCCTATTCAAAAAGGGCAGAAATGCAGGAACAAATGAATCATTGGTCCATAGCAATTCTGAAATCCAGCTGGGCAAATGTTGGAAATTCCTTGATTAGGACTCAAGGCCTAGTGATAATCCTCCATGGCTTTGGTTCTACCTTCTGGGCTCTTGGTTCTTCCCTCTGAGTCACTCTTCCTTTTGCATAAAAGACAGCCCATGTTTGCAACTGCATAGTTTGCACAGATTGCATCCTACTAGTTGAATTTTGGGGGTCAGAAGATATTTTTTCATTTTGTATTGCCTTTGACTCTTTCCATCCAAGCTGTATTCCTCTGAACAGTCTTTTAAAAACATGGATCTCCTGTGAATCTTCTTAAGGTTCACTCTGTTAAACAAAAGGCACCCTCACAAAGCTCTTCAAGATAAGTTCTTCTCTATCCTGGCCCTCTGCTGAGGAACAATGCCCTTAAACTTCTTAGAATTCTATTGTTTGATTGAGAGGATCCACGAGTCACATTCTTTAATCTTTAGAGGACTTTTAAAATCAACTGAACAGTGCTCTGAGGTACCACCTTAGATCTTTCTTCTATCTTAAAGGCTTTTACAGCTACTCCCTTGACTTCATCTTTAGACTGTGTTTTCTGGCATTTAATCTGTTCTCAGAAGCCATTTCTTAATTTTAGCATCATTTACCACTTGGAGAGGCTAGGACTTTTCAAAACCAGCAAGCTCTGGTTTCCTTTTGTTTAACAGTCCTTGCTTTGGTTTAGCTCTCTCTTTCATATTTTACAAGTGGCAAGAAGATAACAGGTGACCCCTTCAATGCTCTGCTTGGAAATCTCCTTAGCTAGAGTACCCAATTCACTAGGTACATTTTCTACTTTTTGCTTTACTGTAGGCAACAGTGTTGCTAAATTTCTGCCAGTACATAACAAGGACACCATCTCCTTCAATGTCCAGTAAGATTTTTATGACTTTCCTTTAAGTCCTCATTTACAGCTTCCTCAAAGGCAATCAGGACTCTACTATTTTTTGAAAGGCTCAAGATTTCACTAACACTTACATACAAGTCCTTCCAGCTTCGACCCACTGTTCAGTTCCAAAGTCACATTTTTAGGTTTTTGTTATGGTAGCACATTTTTTTTAAAAAAATAAATTTATTTATTTATTTTTGGCTGTGCTGGGCCTTTGCTGCTGCGCAGGGGCTTTCTCTAGTTGTGGTAAGCGGGGGGCTACTCTTCGTTGCGGTGTGCAGGCTTCTCATTGTGGTGGCTTCTCTTGTTGCAGAGCACGGGCTCTAGGTGCGTGGGCTTCAGTAGTTGTGGCTCACGGGCTCTAGAGCATGGGCTCAGTAGTTGTGGCATAGGGGCTTAGTTGCTCCGCGACATGCGGGATCTTCCCGGACCAGGGCTCGAACCCGTGTCCCCTGCATTGGCAGGCGGATTCTTAACCACTGTGCCACCAGGGAAGCCCAATGGTAGTACTTTTTAAAAAAATAGTTATTTTATTTATTTTTATTTTTGGCTGTGTCAGGTCTTCGTTGTGGCATGCGGTATCTTCATTGAGGCATGCGGGATCTTTTTGTTGTGGCACACGGGCTCTTCATTGCAGCATGTGGGCTTCTCTCTAGTTGTGGTGTGTGGGTTTTCTCTCTCTAGTTGAGGTGTGCAGGCTCAGTAGCTGTGGCGCACGGGCTTAGTTGCCCCATGGCATGTGGGATCTTAGTTCCCGACCAGGGATCAAACCCGTGTCCCTTGCGTTGGAAGGTGGATTCTTTACCACTGGACCACCAGGGAAGTCCCTGTTATGATAGCACTTTTAATCACCACAATCTGTATAAGTTGTCTATTGCTTCATAAAAAATTACCCCCACAACTTAATGGCTTAAAACAACAAACATTGATTACTTCACAAGGTTTATCAGGGTCAGGAATTCAGGAGCAGCTTGGCTGGTTGGTTCTGGCTCAGGGTCTCTCCTGAGGGTTCAGTCAAGCTGTTAGCTGGGGCTGCAGTCAGCTGAAGGCTTGTCTAGGGTGGGAGGATGCACTCCAAGATGGATCACTCACATGGCTATTGGCAGGAAGCCTCTGTTCATCTCCACATGGCTGCCTGAGCATCCTCAGGCAGTTGGCTTCTCCCAGAGCAACTGATCCGAGACAGAAAGAAAAAGCAGGACGCTGCTTTCCCCTGTATCACCAAGACTCTGAAATCCAACACTATCATTTCTGCTTTATTCTATTATTTAGAAGCAAGTCACTAAGTCCAGCTCACACTCATGCAGAGGGGAATTAGGATCTACCTCTTGAAGGGAGCAGTGTCAATATGTGGGCATTTTTAAACCAACACACCTATCCATACTCTTCTCTTTGCCCCCCCCCCCAATTTCAATGGGGATAGCAGTGTTATCACTTTTCTGATCTAGGGGCTGCTCCTCTATTTGAGATTTTGATCTTCTTCTCCCTGAATTTGTAGAGATTCAGCCACTATTAATTGTTCCTCCTGAATATTCAGTATCTCCCTCTCATCTTCATGCTTTCCATCATCATTAAACATTTTAAAGTCTTTTATGTATATCCCCTTCTAGCTAATACCCTGTCTCTTTGCCTGGAATAGCTTTAAAACATAGCCTCAAATTCTCTGACATTCTTCCCCGTAAGAGATCGTAGCTATATCCCCTTCTTCTTGAATCTTGGTAGGCTTGTGACTACTTTAACCAATGGAATATGGCAAGTGAGGCAATGCAACTTCTGTAGCTGGGTATAAAAGATTGTGCAGTTCCTTCCTAGTTTTCTTGAAATACCCCCTCTTGGTATGCTCGCTCTTGGAGACACTCCCTTTCAGAACCCAGCCAGCATGCTGCAAGCTCAAGTCACATGAAGAGGCCATGTGTAGGGCTCCAGATGACAGTCACAGGGGAGCCTAGTTTTCAAGTAGTCTCAGTGAAACAGAGCAGACACTGTGGGGCTCTTGGGCACAAAGCCCAAAAAAAAAGTCTTTCTGCGTCCCCCATTTCTTGATTACAGGAAATAGGCTTCATTCAGCCTCCATGATCTTCCCTGAGTTCCAAAGGGCAGGTTCAAACAGTTGCTAATCAGGGAAGGGAGGGGATGCGGAGACAAGGGAGGAGCGTCAAGAAACAATAGTACAGCCTTGGGGCAGGGTCCTGGTTCCTCCTCAAGGGCTATACATAACAATGTCTTTGAGTTGTTTTGAAGATACTAAAACCCCATGAGGTGAAAAAAGTTAACTGTATGCTGTCCACAAGCACACAGACCCCTTCTGGTTGGAACCAGAAGGCTGATGGTGCTGACTCCCAGTTGCCTCACCACCAACCAATCAGAAGAATGTCCACAAGCTGATCATACCCTCCTCTTTGAACCATTACTGTAAAACTCCTCACTATCCCCTCCAGTTCGGGACACACAGTTTTGAGGGCATTATCCCTCTGAGGCCCCCTTTGCTTGGCAAAGCAATAAACCTATTCTTTTCTACTTCACCCAAAATTCTGTCTCCGAGATTCAATTCGGTACCAGGGTACAGAGGCTGAATTTTGGCTACACCAGCCTTGGTACTAGATCTGTCAGTGAAGAAACCTCCAGGTGATTCCAGTTCCCAGCAGTTCAAGTCACAAATTCTTGACCCATGTGTTAGGGGAACCACTGACTGAAACCGCCCGCTCTGGCCAGACAAGATAGTAACCACTTGCTTGAGTTATCTTACAACAGGAGGTCCTGGTAAGGAATGTGGAACTAACAAGCTACCACCAACCAGAAGAATTCGGGAAAGGTCAAAAGGAGAGAAGAGATGCCAGTCCATATCTCCTACCAACCTCTCAGAATCCTTCTCGTTGGAATCCATCTTGGCTGAGTGATGCGCGCCACCAGGAAGGACCCTGAGTCAGAATGATTGGCCAGACACAACCCGGAAACTAACCCCATTACCATAAAACCTGAGACCGAGAGCCAGGTGGTAGGGCCATTCTCCTGGGCTCCCTTACCCTGCTGCTCTCCACCTGGACGCCCCTTCCCAGTAAAGTCTCTTGCTTTGTCAGCACTTGTGTCTCCTCAGACAATTCATTTCCGAGTGTTAGACAAGAGCCCACTCTTGGGCCCTAGAAGGGGTCCACCTTCCTGCAACACATGGAATCCATGAGCACAATAAAATAATCTTTGATTTATGCCACTATGTTTGGGTTGGCTTTTTACACAGCAATAGTAATTGGAATATCACCCTTTATAACCAAATCTCTCAAGAGTTGTCTATTCTCACCATCTCTATTTCTTCATCCCCACGTAGTCCGATAATCTGGATTTTGCTCCCTTCTTTCAAGCTTAATAATGTTCTCTGAAGTCAATGATTTCCAAGCTTTTAAGTCTAATAGACTTTTTCTCTTAGACTGCTAAGAGAAGTATTTAACACTATTGTCCAATTCTCTCTTCTTGAATTACTCTCTTCTAGTTTCTGTAACACCACACTATCCCACATCTCTTCCTTCTACTCTAGTCACTTCTTAGACTGATTTGCAATTTCATCTTCCTCTAGCCAGCCACTGGATGATGAAGTTGGTGATGCTTGGTTCTTAGTTTCTTCTCTTACTTCATATTCTCTTTTCTATCTATATTCATGGTTTTAATTCCCATCTATACAACATTGATGACAACATTTTACCTCCAACAATTTTATCTATTAAGCTTCAGGCCATATGTCCAAATGCCTTTTAACATTTTGTACTAGTTAGAGTTCTTAGTTGCACAGAGACTGGCCTTGGCTGATTTAAACAGAAATGAATGTATTAAAAGTTCACAGAATCACAGGAAGAGCAAAGCACAGGGATTGGAGCCTATGCTAACCAGGCAGAAACAATAGCCAAGTCATACCACAGAACTGGTCTGGTGAGGATACCAACACTGCTCTCAGCAGAGCCATGGCAGCTGGTACCACTGATAGCACTGGCACTGGACAGGGGATACTGCCACTAGCGGCACTGCCACTGTGGCACCTGGAGATACTATCTTGCTGCAACTATCACCGCTGCCAGAAAAGATTCTCTGAGTTTCCTGCTTCTCACAGCTCCCTCTTCAAAGTCCCTGGTGGGTGCATCCGATTATCAAAGTATAGATCCTGGCCATTGTCTTAGCCACAAGGGATTCTGGGAAAGCAAGTCACTGGCATTTCCAGATTCTGTTGCAGAAGGCAGATTCCACCTCCTACCAATTACTCATAATGTAAGGAATTCTCCAAATATATAAAGGAATTGCAGAAGCTAGAGGGGGAAGTTGAGGGAAAAAAATTCCCATTACTTCTTCCTTGAAACAAAGAGTTTATCACCCATCTGATGTGCTCTCTTGAGGAACAAGTTTGTAGAATTCTTTTGCATGTTTTAATTAATTAAGGCTAAAAAAACAAAACAAAACAAAAAAAACCCTTTTGCTATAACAATGCCCAGGTCTTTCTGGCAGAATTCTCAATGGGGATGCTAGCAAAAGAGTTTGAGTACATCCAACACTCCTGATACCAAGTGGCTTTCAAGCACGTTTTCAATTACCTATGCAGAATGTGAGGAAATGCAACTAAATAGGAAAACAACTCAAGAGTAATATAGAAGTGACATTAAGAGATAGTTGTGAATATTTTGTATCCTTCTAGTAGAGAGTATGATCCTCAAAACGCATAGCTAATTATGATCAAACCAAAGTAATAAACTTTGTCCAGTATAACTGAGTATGACATAAGAGAGAAATCCATCAAAAACTAAATGTTTTGAAAATTTTAGTCTTTTTTTCAGTTTTACTATATCACAGTACTTTTCAGTACCTGATCCCAACATAAGGAACTAGAAAACTAATTTAGTTTATAGAATTGTTTCCGTAGTAACAATGAAAATTCAGTGACTTAAGATTTTAGCAAATATATAACCTGACGTCAGAACTCTAAATATTAGGGACATAAATATGTCAGAAGAAAGGCTTGATATACAATGAATTTTTGTATTTGAAAACACAAAACCTGCTATTCTTACTAGTTTTATATTTTTCTCTGAACTTAACCAAGAGTTATTTTCTCTTGTCTCAGCTTCTTGGGTTATCCTCTTCAAAGAAAATGCTTGTGACCTGTAGAGATTTAGAAAAGGTTATCCCCGACTAAAACGAGTGCTTCAATAAAGGGAAAAATTCTGTGCAGATCTCTTCCATTTGACGTTGCTAAACTTAAGTACAATAATGTCACATGTACTTACACAGTAATTGTGGGCACGCCTAAGTCCCTCCCTCTTTCCTAAACCAAATTCCCCAGATCCTAGAAATCCAGCCCTTCTGCCCTCCGGAGGCGCCTTTCCCAACGTAAAGTACAATTTAAAATTTAAGCTCCTGACTAAATAATGACTCTGTAGTCAACTGCTAGGGGATCCGGGCACCCCAGTGCCTCTGGAGGGTGCAGCGGGGTGTAGGCAAGGGCAGGGGAGTGGGCGAAGCTGCTGGTTGGTGCCTGAAATCTGTGCGTTGCCCCTTTAATTGTGTCCCCAGCCCTCGGGCGTTTCTGTCCAACGCCCACGTCAGCAAATACCTTTTGTTTCTCTCACGTTGGGGCTACTTGTTTTAGGGCGCAAAGGAACGGCTTCGAAAGGGGGTATTTCCCCTGTCGAGAACCGGGAATCTTACCCCGGCCCGCGCACGCGACCCGCCGGTGCGCCTCGGCCCGCGGTAAGTGGCTGCGCGCGGCGCGGGCGGAGGGCGGGCGGGGCGTCGGGGCAGCCCGGGACGGGCCCGCGAGCCTCGCTGCGGGCGGGGGCGCAGGCTAAGGCGCCGCGGGCTTTGGCCCCGGGCGGCGGCAGCGGCGGGATGCAGCCCGGGTGCGGCGCCCCCCGGACGTCCCCGGCCCGGGAGAGCGGCGGGAGGCGCAGAGGCGAGCGGGCGCCATTTGCAGCCCGGGGCGCAGCGGCGGCGGTGCGTCGGCTCCGAGGGTCTGGAGACGGTCACAAAGGAGGCGCGGCCGGCTGGCGCAAAGGACCCGGCCTCGGGACGGCGGCCGGCGAGGAGAGGCGGCCGGCGGCGGGGCGCACCGGTTCCCGGGCTGCGCGGCCGCCGCGCCTGCCCAGCCGCCCGGCCCTGCCCGCCTGCGCGCCCGGGAGGGGCAGCGGGACAATGGCCGCGCCGTCGCCGCCCGCGCCCGCCCGGCCGCCCCCGCTGAGCGCCGCGCCCGCCTGGCCGCCTGGCCCGGCTCGGCCGCGGCGCGGGGAAAGGCGGGAAGGCGCGCGGAGCCTCCTGGCGGCGGCGGCTGGAAGGCGGCGCGGGGCCGGTGCCGGGCGTGTCTGGAGCCGTCGGGCGCCGCGGACTCCCGGAGGGTCGGCGGCTGGCCGGGCTCGGGCTGCGCGGCGAGTGATGGATGGCCCGCGGGATGGGGCGGCCGAGGTCTGGGGCTTCACCCCTTCGGCCCCGGGCGCTTCCTCGGGAAGGTGGCTGCCTGGGCAGTGGTCCGAGTTTCTCCGTACATCCTTCATCCTTTGGTTTTATATCGTGATGCGACAGATCCGAGCTTAGAACCCAAGGCAGACTTACTATACCTAACAAATATTGTGCTATAATTATTGTTTTATGACGGACCCACACAGACGCACTTCCTACCTATGCAGACGGCATCTTTTGTAAGTTAATAGAGGTTTGGCCCCTTCCCCTTCAAATGTGCTTATTTATTATTGATTGTGTCAGTAGCCAGGCTCTGTATCGTTCAAAGGCGTGTTTTTTTTTCCCCTCCCCTTTTTCTTTTTTCCCTTTTAAATTGAGATATAGTAGACATATAACATCGTGTTAGGTTTAGTCCAAGACGTGTTTGGAAGCGGTAGATTCTCATTGGGCTTTTAAACTACACACGTCAGTATTACTTCTGTTCTTAATAAACGTTTATATTTGCAGAACTTTAGTAAATGGAGTGCTTTCGCCTGTATGAATTATTTCACATAAAACAACCACCCAGTCAGGCTGATGCTTTTTCCACTTTCTAGGTGAGGAAACACATTAAGCATTTAAGCATTAAGCCAGGTGACCGGTGGCAGCCTTCCAGCGCCCTTGCCTCCTGTTCTTGCTCTTTATTTCCTCCTAAAGTCACCTCCAGAGTCTTCCAGTAAGCAAGTCATATCGCTACCGTGCTCTAAAGACCTTAACTGATCTTTATCAGGAACAAGTCTAAAATCCTCAGCAGAAGAACCAAGGCTCAAACTTCTGTAATCTTCCCCAAGCCTCGGGTATGGTTGGGTTTGTGAGACCCCTGGAACAAGAAGAGCCCTTCACTGATAACCACGGATCAGATATCTTTATTCCTGGGAGCACCTCTGGCCACACAAGCAGTAAATGGGAAGTGAGAATCTAACCTGCCACCCTTGGCCAAATGGGCATGTTTGGGTTTGGCTGTAAAATGTCAGAAGGAGGCATCATGAGGACCTAGGCTTCTTCCAAGTCATGTAAATTTCCAACCCCATGAAAGACGGCCCTCTGCCAGACTTTATCTCATGGCCTTGAAATCACCAGCTCTGCTGTTGATGATTTGAGCCCCAAAGTTTGTAAGATAGGGTAATACTTGATTCATCCTATATCATTTAAATCTTATTTTCTAGGTAAAATGGAATTTACATCTAAGAGGCTCAACCTTTTCAGTGGCCTAACTATATGTTTATAATATTTAAAGGATTTGGTGCAAGCTTTTTGATCCCCTTGAGTGAAGTTTTTGTCACTTCTTTGCTCAGAATTGGTCAGTGGCTCCCCATCTTACTCAGACCAAAAGCCAAAGGCCCCTAAGTAGTCTACAAAGTCCTACAGGAACTGGTCCCATGATGTCCTACCTGCCTCACGATCTGTCCTTCCTTTCTGACTCCATCTCTCATTGCTCTCCCCAGCCCTCCTTGATGTTCCTCCAATCCTCCTTGCCTGCTTCACCTCAGAGCCTTTGCACTTGCCGTCCCATCTGCCTGGAACACCCTTCCTCCAGGTGCCCAAATGACTCTCTCTCACCTCCTTTGGTCTTTACTTTAAATACCATCTTCTCATTGAGACTTTCCCAAATATGGTTTTGATTTTCTTAAACACTTTTATACTTAATTCTAAATCTCTCCAGTGTTAAAAGATATTTATCCATACAGTTACCATGCCAGTTTGCTGAAGTTCCTTATGGCCCAGAGATTTATGCTAAGAAGGCTAATGAGATTTGTGTTGGTGACCCTGATGGGACACACTAAATTCTTAGTTAAAAACTATGTGCCTTTATAAAGATGGTCTTCTATCCCACAACCTTAATTGGAGTTACACTCGTTACCTAAATCTTTCGTCTGCTTGTGGAAATTCATGTCTTTTCCTTCTGTTCCAAAGACCTTTGCACTTAATGGTTTCTAAAATATGTAATTGTCTTTTTCACCCACCTTTAAAGATCTTTGAACTTGATGGGAATCATTAATTCTTTAATATTCTTAGAACTATTATAGATATTAAACTCTTATAGATATTTTAAATGTTTCAAATGGAATTTGGACTGTCTACATGAACTAGTACAACTAGCTGTTTCAGCTTATAAGGTCAATCTACTGAAAAGAAAATTTGAAACGTGTTACCCATTTCCATGACTTAATCACATATTTTGAGAATAACTTAAACCTTTCCTGGTGACTCAAGAGTACAATTATGAATGCAGGTTATGTTAATGCTTTGTAGTATTATCAAGTTGTAACTGATCCCAATTTATAGGACAATTCCTATTTTCTTGCAAAGGTTCCTGTTATCACTTCTGTTATTCACTGTCCTCTGCCTGAATTTAGTTCCTCTCCATTTCTTGCTTTGACAACTGCATCAAGCCTTTAAAATGACCTCGCTGGCCCTGCCTCTCCCACTGTTTCTCTTCCTCCATGCTGTCTCAGGTTTTCTTCTGGGTATACAAATTGGATCATCATAACAATAATACCTTATATTTATTCAGCCCTAACTGCATGCTAGGTATTGTGCTAGGCATTTTGCATACATTATGGTCAGAAGAAAAGTGCGAGACTTAGGAGTGCTGGTTTGAGATCAGTCAGCCTGAATTCCAATCTCTGTTCAGCTGCTCCTTGCGCAGGCTTGGAGAAGATTTTCTTTTCATTTTTCTGTGCCTCCAATTCTTGATCTATACAATGTGAATCACAGCAGCAGTTACCTCATGAGGCTATTGTGAGGACTGGAATAAGATAATAAGTGTAAAATGCTTAGTACTGTGCCTAGTAAACATTCAAATACTAGCTATTTAGTTTTATTAAGATATAACTTATATACCATAAAATTCATCCTTTAAAAGTGTACAATTCACTGTTTTTTAGTGTATTCACAAAGTTGTGCAACCATCACTACCCTCTAATTACAGAACATTTTCACCACTGCATAAAGAAACCCCATATCCATTAATAGTCACTCCCCATTCCTGCATCTCCCTAACCCCCGACAACCACTAACCTACTCTCTGTCTGTTTCATCTGCCAATTCTGGACATTTCATATAAATGAAATCATAAAATATATGGTCTTTAGTGACTTGCTTCTTTCACTTAGCTTGAGGTTTTTAAGGTTCATCCATGTTGTAGCAGGTAATCAGTTCTTTCCTTTTTATGGCTGAATAACATTCCATTGTATAGATCTACCACATTTTGTTTATCCATTTTCCCAAATGTTGATGGACATTTGGGTTGTTTCCACTCTTTCACTATTATGAATAATGCTGCTATAAACATTTGTATACAAGTTTCTATGGAGACATATTTTCATTTCTCTTGGACATATACCTAGGAGTGGAATTCCAGAGTCCTTTGGTAACTCTGTGTTTAATCATTTAGGAACTGCCAGACTGTTTTCCAAAATGAGTGTACCATTTTACATTCCAACCAGCGTACATGAAGGTTCTGATTTCTCGACATCCTGGCCAACACTTGTTATTTTCGTGTGTGTGTGTGTGTGTGTGTGTTGTAGTCATCCTAACGGGTGTGAAGTCGTATCTTATTATGATTTTTTACTTGCATTTCCCTACTGACTACTGATGCTAAACATATTTTCATGTGCTTATTGCTGTTTGTCTTAATTTTTTCTTATTGCTGTTAATCTTATTTATCTTAGCTATTATCTTATGTAATCCTCTTAACAGACTTCCTTAGAGCCTCCTAACAGTCAGTATCCCCACTTTACAAAAAGGAAACTGATGCTTAGAATTAAGCAACTTGACTAAGTCACATAGCTAGTCATTGGTGGACCTATAACCATGTCACTCTTCTTAAAATCCTTCAAAAGTGCCCCAAACCTACAAAAGTGGAGGGACTTCAGGATCTGGAACCTACATACTGTTCTCCGTCATCTTCCACTGTCCCTCCACAGACCCTGAGTCTCTAGCCGTAGCACACTTTTTTTGAAGAGGTCATGCTGTTTAATACCTGTCTGTGCCTTTGCCCTTGGTGCTTCTGTTGAGAATGCCCTTTGTCCTCTTTTTCATGTATGAACTTTTACTCATCCTTCAAGACTCGACGGTTCTGCCTTTTGGAAACTTTTGTGGACACTCCCAGGCAAAGTCATTTGCTTCCTTGGTTTTATAGTTTACTTCTACTAGGAGTATTTTCTTTCTCTCTCTTTCTCTGACTCTCTCTCTCTGCTGATAGACATTGAGTTGTTCTAGAGCACTGATCTTTGACATGTCATCATCTTTGTATTCCCAGGGCCAGGGATAGCCTGGCATAGAGCAGATGCTCAATAAATAGGTATTGAATGAATACATTTCACATTTCAGTTTGAATATCTGACCTCATGAAAATAGAATTAAAAGATTTTTTCTTAAAAAAAAGGAAGAGAAAAAAATGTATAGCTGTACGAAGTTCAGAACAGTGTAAACCTAACTACTGAATCAAAGGATGAAGTTGCTTTCTTTCAATTGTTGTTTCTAACCCTTCAGTAAATCTGCACTGCTTTGAGTCCTGGACTCTCAGCAGCATCTGAACCGTCGAGGGTATAACAAACACCTTTGTTTAGACTTCAGGTCCCTCTATCTCAATGGCATTGTTGGATAAGGCGCAACACAAGGTTCTTACAATTTCAGAATATTTGGGGGAAGCTTTATTCCAAAATCTACAATATATTTTTTATCATCAGAAGACACTTCTGCAAACCAAACCAGGCCATCATTTTATCTAAGACCTTCTTAATATGTAAATTAGAATAGTATTCTAAGCCTAAACATTAAAATTTTAAACTTTGAGATTGCAAATCTTATACACATCTCATTCTTATGAAACCTCCTCTGTGATAACATTTTAAAAACAAGCTAAGTTTTGAATAACACAACAACCTAACTGTTAATGGATGAATGGATGAATAAGATGTGATATATATATTATTATATATATATATAATATGACTGTATATATACTGGAATAATATTCAGCCATGAGAAAAAAGAAATCCTGCCATTTGTGACAACATGGATGGACCTGGAGGGTTTATTACGCTAAGTGAATTAAGCCAGACAGAGAAACACAGATACTGCATGTTATCACTTATATGTGAAATCTGAAAAAAAAAAAAAAGTCCAATTCATAGAAGCAGAGAGTAGGAAAGTAGTTGTCAGGGACTGGAGGGTAGGGGAAGTAGGGTGAGGTTGGTAAAAAGGCACAAACTTTCAGCGATAAGATGAACAAGGTCTGAGAATCTAATGTATAACATAGTGACTATAGTTTGTTTGGTTTTTTTTTAAAATTATTTATTTATTATTTATTTTTGGCTGTGTTGGGTCTTCGTTTCTGTGCGAGGGCTTTCTCTAGTTGCAGCAAGTGGGGGCCACTCTTCATCGCGGTGCGCGGGCCTCTCACTATCGCGGCCTCTCTTGTTGCAGAGCACAGGCTCCAGACGCGCAGGCTCAGTAGTTGTGGCTCACGGGCCTAGTTGCTCCGCGGCATGTGGGATCTTCCCAGACCAGGGCTCGAACCCGTGTCCCCTGCATTGGCAGGCAGATTCTCAACCACTGCGCCACCAGGGAAGCCCCATGACTATAGTTGATAACACTGTATTGTATAGTTGAAATTTGCTGAGGGAGTAGAACTTAAATGTTCTCACCAAACAACAACAACAACAAAAGATAAATATATAAGGTGGTGGATGTATTAATTAACTGGGAGGAATTAATTAATTAATTAATTAGATGGGAGGAATTCTTTCACAATATATATGTATACCACGATGTACACTTTAAATATCTTACAATTTTATTTGTCAGTTATATCTAAATGAAGCTGAAAAAAAACCTAAGTAACAAACCCCTGGTTCATAGAGCATAATTAATGAGGTAACATTTGAAATGGGAAAATGGCAAAAATTGTTTCTAAAGAATCACTCTTCCACACTGTTGATGGGAATGTAAATTGGTACAACTACTATGGAGAACAGTATGGAGGTTCCTTAAAAAACTAAAAATAGAACTACCATATGATCCAGCAATCCCACTCCCAGAGAAAAACATGATCCGAAAGGATACATGCACCCCAATGTTGATTGCAGCACTAATTACAGTAGCCAAGACATGGAAGCAACCTAAATGTCCATCGACAGAGGAATGGATAAAGAAGATGTGATACATATATACAATGGAATATTACTCAGCCATAAAAAAGAATGAAATAATGCCATTTGCAGCTACATGGATGGACATAGAGATTATCATAGTAAGTGAAGTAAGTCACACAGAGAAAGACAAATATCATATGATATCACTCATATGTGGAATCTAATTTTTTTAAAAAAGAAACAAATGAACTTATTTACAAAACAGACTTACAGATATCCAAAACAAACTTATGGTTACCAAAGGGGCAATGTGGAGGCGGGGAGGGATAAATCAGAAGCTTGGGATGAACACACACACACTACTATATATAAGATAGATAACCAACAAGGACCTAGTGTATAGCACAGGGAACTCTACTCAATATTCTGTGATAACCTATATGAGAAAAGAATCTAAAAAAGAATGAATATATGTGTATGTATAACTGAATCACTTTGCTGTACAGCAGAAACTAACACAACATTGTAAATCAACTATACTTCAGTTGAAAAAAAAGAATAACTCTTCCTTAGAGTGAGGTCTACAATAACTAGTTAGAGTAACTAATTAATTGACTAGTTAGAGTAGAGGTTTGCTATCCTCAGGTACACTGTGGTTTTGAAATGATCACTCTCTCTGAGTATACAAATATGGGAACCAAATTTTTTCTGTGTCCACTTTTGTATAAGTTAGCATTCTTTAGGCTACAAGAAAATGTGTGGTAATAAAATTCTAAAATGTTTACATTTCCTACTCAGTTAAAGCAGTGTTTTAAAGTGGCCTGCATAATTAATAATAGTGATTACTATTATTACTCTAATAATAGCTAACATCTCTCAGGGGCTTGTTATAAGACAGCCACTGTTGTAAGCACTTTACTTAGATTATCTTTTCATTTACTGTGTCGCATAACTCTAGAAGGTATAGGTATTATTACTAGTCCCATTTTACAGATGAAGAAACTAAGGCACAGGGAGGTTAACTTCCCAGGGAGGTTAATGTGTGGCAGAGCCAGAATTTGCACCTAGGCAGTCTGATTCCAGAGCCTGTTCCGGCAACCACACTGCCCAGTACTGCTGCTCACAGACTGATCACCCTTCTGCTTACATTTTGAGGCAACTGATGTGCTAATATGTCATCTGGGCCTAGTTGCAGGAAAGAGCAACCGCTCTAGCATTTTAATTCGTTTGCAGAATCATTGGAAGGGCTGAGAGGAGTGGGCTCTGGGCTGGGCCTTCAGAAATTATTCCCAGGACCAGACTGCCAAACAGGGCCTCCAGGGGAGGGAATCGGGAGGCCACCACTGGCACTTCTGAGTTCCAGATGACATTGCTCACTGCAATTCAAGGGTCAAGAAATTGCTATTCTGAAACTGCCCCTCAACACCCACCAACTGGTCACGGCTGTCTCCACCAAACTTGTCTCTTGACAGCCATGAGGCTCTGGACACTGGAATGCTGCAGAAAAACCCAATGTTTCCATAAATGTGCTTGCCAGCATTAACAGCCAGAACAGCAGAAAGATGGCTCCCACCTCATTTCTGCCTTCCAAATCTCACAGAAGAACATCTGATGGATGGGCCCCATTTCACATGGGGAAACGTAACTGTAAAGGAGTCTGGGAAATGGTCTTTTTTTTTTTTCTTTTTTTAAAGTACAAACAGATTATTTTTGAAATTTATTTATTTATTTATTTTTGACTGTGTTGGGTCTTCGTTTCTGTGCGAGGGCTTTGTCTAGTTGTGGCAAGTGGGGGCCACTCTTCATCGCGGTGCGCGTGCCTCTCACTATCGCGGCCTCTCTTGTTGCGGAGCACAGGCTCCAGACGCGCAGGCTCAGTAATTGTGGCTCACGGGCCCAGTTGCTCCGCGGCATGTGGGATCTTCCCAGACCAGGGCTCGAACCCGTGTCCCCTGCATTGGCAGGCAGATTCTCAACCACTGCGCCACCAGGGAAGCCTAATGGTCTTTTTCATTTTCCACAAGGAAGTTAGAAAGGATGCTGGGGGTTAATACACAAATCTACTCTTAACTAATTTCTGTCAGGGTAGAACTTGGTTATCACTAAACCTGACATTTCATCAAGTATGTATAAACTGTTTTGGGTACAGACTATGTTCAGAAGTCAGTTCTCTTAAAAAGCCTCAGAATTAATTTTGCTTGCCACTGTACAGACCCAGTACACTGGACAGTGCTAGTTAGTGCTCTTAAGTAGCATTGTTGAAATAGTGACATTAAAGCTATCAAAGTGAATACCCTTTACTAAGTGCCCTCCTTGCTCACTGGGGCTAGGGGTAGATGAGCTTTTAGGGTCGGGAGGAATTGTTCTCAAAAGTTATTTGTTTTGTTCCTGCAAGTACAGAATCCTAGTTTACCCCTAAATTAGATCCTGCTGTTTTAATTATGGGTATTTCTTAAAATCCTTTTCATAGCCAATTCTATTCTTTGCTGTACTTTAAATGTAAACACATAAAAAGTGTTGATAAACCACTGTCAGAGGTTTACTGCTTCCCAACTCCATCACCTTTTGCTCTGTTTGTTTTTTGTCCCTTTATTTAAAAAACAAATTTAAAAATCTCACATTCTTCCCACCTATAAAGACTGTGGGACTTGTTTCTTCTTAAATAAACCTTGCCAATCATAAGAGGAAATCACATTACACTTTATGGAATACTCAGATCATCTTGGCTATTTTCTCTTTTGGTTGCTGTTCAAAAAAATTTTTTTTGTAAACTTCTAGGTCAGTGTTTTAAACAGCAGTGTTTTGAATGGTTTAAGTTGCCAGAATTTAGACCTCCTCATGAGTGGGTAGCTGATGCATTTGTTTTACTAACTAAAGTATATTTGAGCAGTTCTCTTTTCTCTGGTGGTGTTTTCAGGATGCTCATTTAAAAGTTATTTCATTTTGTTTTCTTCTTTATACCTCCCTGTAGTTTTAAAATTTTCTGTAAGTATATAATACTTTTATAATCAGAAAAAAACATATTATTTTAAAAAGTGATTTCATTAATTTAGTCAAAATTATTTTGGCGGGAATTCTTAGCTTAATTCATTGATTTAAAAAGCATTAAATTCATTTTTCCACTGCCTATGGACATAAAGCTTTAACAGTCACTACATTAACAAAACTTCATGGTCAATGAACAAAATAGTTGAACAGATTTTGTTTTTTTGGTAATGAACAGGGTTTGGAATATAGTAGAAACTGAAACATTTTTAATACACGTTATTGCAGCTCCTCTCGCAAATTGTGGTACACTGTAGTACAATCTGGCAAATCGAATGATAGATCTGGGTGACTGCAGTGGGGCTTTCTGAACATATGTAGTAGGACTTTTTTCCCCCACTTCCCTCTTAACCATAGAGTTTTAAAGAAATGTTTAACTTTTCAAGTTGAATCTTTAAAGCTATTCTGTTTGGTTTTCTTGCAAATCATATTGATGCCACTTGCAGGAAAAGAGTAATAGAACATATGTTGCTGTCTTGGTATTTCATCCATTGACCTGCCTTTGAATATCTGTTGTCTTAAGAAGTTTACTTTATTCTCAAAGTTAAAAAGTATGTTTGCTTTCAGTTTGCCATAATATATTTTAATTTTGGAAATCTTTTCTTGCAGATTTTAATTTTAAGGTTTGGGTTATAAATAGGTAGATAGATAGGTGGATAAGATTCCCATCAGCTAATATTCTGTGCCAGATGATCTATTTTTATATGCTAAAAAATGATACCTCATAAATGCTCCCATATAATTTATTTGAATAAATATTTATTATGTACCTTAGCAGATGTTTCTGTCTCATTACAGAAGTTCATTGTAAATAGCTCTTTTCTGTCTCTACAGGACAATCCTTCATACACAGACTTGGAATCTTCCCTTTTTGTACTCCATTCAATCAACTTAGCAGGGTTTCAAGAGCAGCATTTATAAATTTCCAGGTATGAAAAATTTTAATTCTTGATGTTATACCTGACTTAAATATATAGATAAAAGGTAGAGTTTTGCAATTATAGATTTTATGTATCAGAGTATGGGTTTATTGCTTGAAAAGTCACTGTATAAAACAGTCAACATTCTGATTTTCTTGGCCAGGTCTCCCTGTTCACTTATGGCTAAATTTTTAATTCATTGCCTATCTTGTGTATGTATTTCTTCCATTCTGTTTTAATCAAAAACTCAAATTTACATAAGAGCTGGAGTTTATCTAGACCAATACCCTCTATTTGCAGAGAAGGAAATGAAACTTAGAAAGGGAAAGTTACTTGTCCATGGACATATAGCTGATTTAGTGATAGAACTAGTGTCAGAACTCTGATCTCCCAGCTCTCCCCGAGACAGTGTTGAAGGAGTATAGCTCATCGGTTACATCCTGCAGCTTTGGAGTCACTGTCTGGGTTAATATCCGCCCCCCCCTTTTTTTTTTTGGCCTTGCTGCGGCTTATGGGATTTTAGTTCCCCAGCCAGGGATTGAACCTTGGCCCTCAACAGTGAGAGCACAGAGTCCTAGGGAGTCCTAACCATTGGACCACCAGGGGATTCCCTGGGTTAATACCCTTTTCTGTAAAATGGGGCTAGCAATACCATCTACCTGATAGGTTGTTGTGTGTCGGGATTCAGGAGACAGTGCACATTGCTATTATTATTATTGCTGTGGCCCTTTCATTTCTCACCGTGTTGACCCCTTCACTGCTTCTTAAAGCTCCCCACCCTCGGTGTACATGTCACATGCTCTCCTGATTCTCCCTGTAATTCTCTGTCTGAAACTCTGGCTTCTCTTCCCCATTCTGCTCCACGGTCGGCACAGTCCTCCTGGTTCTCACCTCAGCCCGTATTTCCTCTGAACCCCTTCATCTCTATTTGCAAATATCTCCCACGTCTTCACCTTCAAGTCCGACTTCCCCTCTTAAACTTCAGACTAGCATTTCCAGTGGCCTTCTGGCCACGGCTACCTGATTTCCCACTCACATCAAACACCATGTACTTAAAACCTAAGTCATTGCTTTTTCTCTAACCTGGCTTTCTTCCTCCTGGCTTCCTAGTTTCTGTTAGTGATACTGCTAAACACCTATGTTTTTAAAATCGCTGTGTTCTCTTTATGTCTCTCTAGCCTTCCACAGCCAATTACAAATCGTGGTACATTTTGGTACAATTAGGCAAATCGAATAAGAACTATAAGAGCTCTGGGGATTACAGTGGGGCTTTCTGAAAATATGCAGTAGGATTTTTCAATCAGCCATCAAGACCCATGAATTTATTTCCCATTCAAGACATTTGTATCTTTTCCTTCCTTCCCATTCCAGTCATCATCACTGTGTTCAGACCAGTAAGCAGATTGACAATTGCAATAGTGTAGCTGTTTGTTCATGTGGCAGTAGCTTGGTTTGTTCTCTCTGTCTCTCTCTCTCTTTCTCTCTCTCTCTTTCTCCCAAGAAATACAACCTCTTAACGTTTCATAATGGAATGTCATCTTGTCACTTGTTCATGTAGCACATGAATCTTGACTTAAGTAGACACAGAATATCATTACTCTGAGAGCTCCCAAGATATCTTAATCTTGAATTACAACCTAGATCTGGCTAAATGTAAGACAGATAGTTAATATTTCACCCACTTGTTTGACACACTTTAAAATTTTTATTTTTTAGTATATATTCATATGATTCAAAACTCAAAATATTGGGACTTCCCTGGTGGTGCAGTGGTTAAGAATCCGCCTGCCAATGCAGGGGACACGGGTTCGAGCCCTGGTCCAGGAAGATTCTCACATGCCGCGGAGCAACTAAGCCTGTGCGCCACAACTACTGAGCCTGCGCTCTAGAGCCCGTGAGCCACAACTACTGAAGCCCACGCACCTAGAGCCTGTGCTCTGAAACAAGAGAAGCCACCACAATGAGAAGCCCGTGCACCGCAACGAAGAGTAGCCCCCACTTGCTGCAACTAAAGAAAGCCTGCATGCAGCAACAAAGACCCAACGTAGCCAAAAATAAATAAATAAATAATTTAAAAAATTTTTTTTAAAAACTCAAAATATTAAAAAAGTCTACCATATAAAGTCTCCCTTCCATCTTTGCCTCTGTCTCCCAGGTCCCACCTTGCCTCCAACTGGCAACCATCATCCTGGGTTTCTTGTTAATCCTTCCAGAGTTTCTGCTTTTTTCCCTTGTATTTTGTGTATGTATACACACACACACACACATATATACTCTGTTCCTTGCTTTTTAAAATTTTTTTATTATATTTAAAATTTATTTTTATTTATTTTTTTGCCTGCGTTGGGTCTTAGTTGCAGCACAGGGGTCTTCGTTGAGGTGTGCGGGATCTTTCGTTGTGGTGTGAGCTCTTCGTTGTGGCATGCGGGTTTTCTCTCTCTAGTTGTGGCACATGGGCTACAGGGTGCGTGGGCTCTGTAGTTTGCAGCAGGCCGGCTCTCTCGTTGAGGTGTGCGAGCTCAGTAGTTGTGGCACACGGGCTTAGTTGCCCCTCGGCATGTGGGATTTTAGTTCCCCGATCAGGGATCGAACCCACATCCCCTGCATTGGAAGGCGGATTCTTTACCACTGGACCACCAGGGAAGTCCCTGTTCTTCCCTTCTTTAAAAAAACTTAACTATGTGTATCATGTATCATATGTGTCATGCATGTATCATAGCCATCTTTCCATATGACTGTCCTCCCCTACTGATGGACATTTTTCTAGTCTTTTGCTATTCCAAACAGTGCTGCAGTGAATAACTATGTACATATGTCACTTTGATCATGTACCAGTATACCTGTAGGATAAATTCCCAGAAGTGAAATTGCTTGGTCAGAGAATATATACATTTATAATTTTGAGAACTGTTGCCAGATTGCCTGCCATGGGGTCATACCAATTTATATTCCTGCCAGTAAAGATTGAAAGTGCCTGCTTTCCCACAGTCTTATCAATATTATCAAATGTTTGGATTTTTTTGCTCATTTGAGAGAGGAAGAATGAAACATCAGTGTAGTTTTATTTTTTTTCACATCTTTTTTGGAGTATAATTGCTTTACAGTGTTGTGTTAGAGTATAGTTTTAATTTGCATTTATATTTTTATGGCTGAGTTTGAACATCCTTTCATATGATAAGGGACATTTGTATTTCTTTTTCTGTGAACTATCCTTTGTCTTATTTTATCTTAGGTTATTGTGCCAATTTCTTAGAAGCTTGGTGTATATTATGGAGATTGCCCTTTCTCTAACAGACATTTTTGCCATGTTGTTATTTGTCTTTTGCCTTTTTGTGATATTTTTTTGCCATACAGAATTTTGTTTTATCTTTATGTAATTAAATGTATCAATCTTTTCTTTTATGGCTTTTGTATTTTGAGTCATGGTTATAAAGGCCTCTCCCACTCTGAGTTTATAAATCTTCCAAATTTTCTCTTAGCACTTTTATGGCCTTATTTTCACACTTAAGTCTTTGATCCATATGTAATTTATCCTGATATGCGATGGGAGGTGAAAATACATCTTAATTTCTTTTTCCAGAAGGCTAAAAATTGTCCCAGTGCCAGTTAGTAAGTTGCTCATCTTTTTATTGTTCATCATATATTAAATTCCCGCATATACTGGGGTACATTTCTGGATTTCCTTGTATACTCCACTGGTCCTTCTCTCTCTCTTTTTTTTTTTTAATAAATTTATTTATTTATTTATCTTTGGCTGTGTTGGGTCTTCATTGTGGTGCGCGGGCTTCTCATTGTCGTGGCTTCTCTTGTGGAGCATGGGCCCTAGGTGCGCAGCCTTCAGTAGTTGTGGCATGTGGGCTCAGTAGTTGTGGCTTGCGGGCTCTAGAGCTCAGGCTCAGTAGTTGTGGCGCACAGGCTTAGTTGCTCCGCGGCATGTGGAATCTTCCCAGACCAGGGCTCGAACCTATGTCCCCTGCATTGGCAGGCGGATTCTTAACCACTGCGCCACCAGGGAAGTCCCCCCGTCCTTCTCTTTATGACCAGCATCACAGTTTTAATTGTTGATGAAGTATCAATATGTAATATAATTGAATATCTGTTGGTGCTAATTCCTGCTCTTTGGTATATTTATTTTTCCATAAAACTTTAGCATCAACTTGTATTGATCTTAAAATAACCTGCTGGTATTTTTATTATGATCATGTTATATTATAAAATAACTTAGGAAGAACTAACATCTTAATATGTTGAATCTTCCTGTTTGAAGGGTTTGATTTTCCATAGTCTTCTCTGGTGTCCCTTGGTTTTTTTCATGAGTAGTCTTGTGCATTTCCTGTTAAATTTATGCCTAGGTATTTTTTATTTTTGATGCTATTGTAAACAGGAGTCTTTAATTTCATAACCTCCTTCCCCCTGTGAATACTCTTTTTTTTTTTTTAATTTATTTTTGGTTGCTTTGGGTCTTCATTGCTGCACACAGGCTTTCTCTAGTTGCGGCGAGCAGGGGCCACTCGTGGTTGCAGTGCGTGGGCTTCTCATTGTGGCGGCCTCTCCCATTGTGGAGCATGGGCTCTAGGTGTGCGGGCCTCACCAGTTGTGGCTCACGGGCTCAGCAGTTGTGGCACATGGGCTCAGTAGTTGTGGCTCATGGGCTCTAGAGCATGGGCTCTAAAGCGCAGGCTCAGTAGCTGTGGCGCACGGACCTAGTTGCTCCGCGGCATGTGGGATCTTCCTGGACCAGGGCTCGAACCCATGTCCCCTGCATTGGCAGGCAGATTCTCAACCACTGCGCCACCAGGGAAGCCCTGAATGAATACTCTTTTTGTTTGTGGTAATTTTACAGTTGATTCTGTTGCATTTTCCAGGTATACAATCATCTTATCTGCAAACAATGGTAATTTTACCTCCTACTTTCCAGTGTTCCTTTCTGTAGTTTCTTTCTCAAGTCTAATTGCATTGGCTAATGTCTCCAGAACAGTGTTAAATAATATGTAGTGGTAATAGAGGGCATCCTTGTTCTGTTGCTGACTTTACTGGGATGCTTCTATTAAGATGCTGGGTTTGGGGCTAAAATAGATATATTTTATCACCAACAAACTTTTAATAGATTGTAGACCAGACTCTGTGCCATAAAATGGGGATTAAAAAAAGATGAGTATGACTCCAGCTGCCTTCAAAGAGTTTACAGGAAAAGACAGACACAAAAATTAGTGTGATATGTGTCACAGTAAAGTTATGTATAGTACACAGTGGGAACACAAAAAAAAGGTGATAGCTAATCAGCTTGAACCCCATGTCAAGATAAAATTCCAAAGGACAGTGTACTCAAAGCATATTAGCTTAGCTTGCCTTTGAAATGTTTTTGTTGAATTAATTATAGTATGTCCTTGACTTTATTTTATTTTTATTTTTTAAATATTTATTTATTTATTTAGGCCGCACTGGGTCTTAGTTGCAGCACACGGGATCTTCACTGGGGCATGCAGGATCTTTAGTTGCAGCACACGAGCTCTTAGTTGCGGCATGCAGACTTCTTGGTTGCGGCATGCAGACTTCTTAGTTGTGGCATGCGGACTTCTTAGTTGTGGCATGCAGACTTCTTAGTTGCGGCATGCATGTGGGATCTAGCTCCCGACCAGGGCTCGAACCCAGGCCCCCTGCATTGGGAACGCGAGTCTTACTCACTGGACCACCAGGGAAGTCCCAGGACATCCTTGACTTTAGAGGCAACATATAGGGAAAGTCATGTAAAGAACCTTTGTTAGTTCAGGACTTCCCTGGTGGCGCAGTGGTTAAGAACCTGCATGCCACTGCAGGGGACATGGCTTCGAGCCCTGGTACAGGAAGATCCCACATGCTGTGGAGCAGCTAAGCCCATGTGCCACAACTACTGAGCCTGCGCTCTAGAGCCTGCGAGCCACAGCTACTAAGCCCGCCTGCCACAACTACTGAAGCCCATGCGCCTAGAGCCCGTGCCCCGCAACAAGAGAAGCCACTGCAATGAGAAGCCCATGCACTGCGACGAAGAGTTGCCCCTGCTCATCGCAGGTAGAGAAAGCCCACACACAGCAGCAAAGACCCAATGCAACCAAAAATTAATAAATAAATAAATAAATTTATTTATTTATTTTTTTTTTTTAAAAAAAAGAACCTTTGTTAGTTCAGTAAGGACACTGGTGAAGATATTTATTGAATGTCTACCACATCCCAAACATTAAACTAAGGTTGGGCATACACATAGACATGGTCTCTCCTCATATGGATATTATTCAATACAATGTAGCAGGGAAACATACATCAGGATAGGCAAATAAAATGCATTTCAGCACTTGCCATGGCATACATGTATACAGTACAATGGGGCATGGAGGAAATAGCAATTAACATGAACCCAGAGGGGACTTCCCTGGTGGTCCAATGGTTAAGACTCCACAGTTCCAATGCAGGAGGCGCGGGTTTGATCCCTGGTCAGGGAACTAAGATCCCATATGCCACGTGGCATGGCCAAAAAACAAACAAACAAAAACATGAGCCCAGGGAAGTCAAGGAAAGCTTCCCAAAGGATGCGCTGTTTGAGCTGACTCTGAATGAAGAGTGAGAGTTTCTCAGACTGAGAAGTGTGGTTTTATTGTAGCACAGGAACAATATGTACAAAAGCTTGGCGGCATGAAAGGTATAGTGTGCCTGGGAATGGCATATAGCTTAAGAGTGGGAGGTGAGGTAGCTGGTAGGAGATGAGAGTGCAGAGATTGGCAGAAGCTGGGTCATAAAGGGTACTAAATCCATTCATAGAAATATGGACTTTAGTAGGCAGGAAGGAGCCACTAAAGAATTCTAAACAGGAGAATCTGGAAAGATAACATACTTCAGGGTGGATTGAAGGGAGAAAGATAAAAGGCAAGGAGACCAATTAGGAAGTTTATTGTATTAGTCCAAATATTCTCTATAATGAAATTTTATGTCCTCATAATAATTCACATACAAATTCCTCCTAAAAGTTAGTGCCAGAACAATGCTCATTTCTACTGGGCAAATGATGTGAGCACTATATAAATTGTTTGTGTTTCTCTGTTTTTTGCTTTTGCCTTGGATTCCAGGACAAATGGTGCTAAATGTCAACCTACAGAAACCATCTCATCTCCATTTAAAATTTCTAATTTCTATTGTAAAATATGTTTCATATATATGTATTTAAAACTACTTTAAATCACTTTAAAAAGGATGTATGATCCTTTTGGAAAATATAGACAAATATAAAGAAACAATATAAATTCCTGAAGTCATCTAGCCCCACCTCTCCCCAAGTGTATTCACCCTAAGTCAATGACATTCTGCCTCTACCTCAACTGCAAATAGAACTCGTTACTTTGCAAGGGGGCAAATTCTGTTGTTGAACAGCTTAACCCAGTATTTCTCAAAAACAAATTTTTTTTACCAAAACCCACAGTAAGAAATACTATATTTTACATCTTGACCCAATACACACATACCTGGGATTCTGCTTATTAATCTCTCTCTCTATCTGAAACAAAAAATTCATATAAGACTTCTTACTATTTGCAATAAACTTTCCAAACCTTAGTTTGCTTGCATATAAATATGAAGGCACTAGATCAAGACACCTGAGTTCAAAAAAATCCCATCAAGTTCTCATTTTTAAGAAACTGTTCTTTATACTGAGTTAACATCTGTCCCCCTTTAGTCCTATCCATCCGTCCTTTTTGCTTTTCAGAACTACACTGAACATTTATTCAACAAATATGACTGAGCATCTGTGTGCCAGACATGCTCTGTGCTAGGGATGCGGAGGTGAACAAAACAGTCAGCCCTTTTGGAACTTACATTCTAGTGATCAGTCCAGAGGACTAAGTCTACTGGAGCTGCTAAAAGAATAATTCTACTTCCTCTTCCACATAATTGTCCTTCAATATTGGAAGACAGCTATCATGTTTCCTTTTAATCCTTTCCCCTGGTTTCTAAACTGTGCCACATATGACATAGTTTCTATGACGACAGCTATTGAGCCCTAGTGATCAACTGAAACTTCCCACACTAAAGATGGATTTGTCAAGATAACCTCTGATAGTGATATTGAAGCAAAGATTTGTGTAAAGTTGGGGAACAAGTTATGTGAAGATCTGGGTGAAGAGTGTTCCCGACACAAGGGCCATCAGGAGTGCATTGGCACATTGGGAAACATCAAAACCAATGAGGTTAGAGCTAGGGGCAGGTAGAGGGAGGAAGGGAAATCTTGCAGCCCTTTTAGACGAGGGTGAAGATTTTGGCATTCTTTCTGAGAGGGAAACCATTGGAAGTTTTTTTTTTTTTTTTTAATAAATTTATTTATTTATTTATTTATTTTTGGCGTGTTGGGTCTTCGTTTCTGTGCGAGGGCTTTCTCTAGTTGCGGCGAGCGGGGGCCACTCTTCATCTTCACTCTCACTATCGCGGCTTCTCTTGTTGCGGAGCACAGGCTCAGTAGTTGTGGCTCACAGGCCCAGTTGCTCCGCGGCATGTGGGATCTTCCCAGACCAGGGCTCGAACCCGTGTCCCCTGCATTGGCAGGCGGATTCTCAACCACTGCACCACCAGGGAAGCCCCCATTGGAAGTTTTGAGTAGAGGAATGATATGACCTGACTTACATTTTAGCAGCTAGATCCCTCTGGTAAAAGCAGAGAACAGAAAGGAAGCTAAGGCAGTAGTCTGTTTATTCAAGTGTTCTTTTATGATCCTCATTACAGAGTTTTATCATATTCTTCATAAAGTTTCTGTGTATTTCTTGTTAAAATATTTAATTTTCACTATTTTGCAAGAAGAACCTTCCATTGCATCTGATAACTAGCTACTCATTTTTTGTGTATTCACTTTGTGTATTTTATAACTGGGATATCTTTCCAAATTCTCTTGTTTCTAAGGAGTTTTTTAAAATTGACTTTATTAAGGTATAATTTACATACAATAAGATGTACCAGTTTTAAGTGTACAAGTTCAGTGGGTTTTGATATGTATTCATGTGTAACAATCAGCATAAATAAGATATAGAACATTTCTATCACCCAGAACTTCCGTCCTATCTTTTTTTTTTCCTCATGCCTTTTTGAAGTAAACGCCCCTGTCTCACTCTCAGCCCCTGGCAATTATCAGTCTCCTTTCTGTCACTCTAGATGAATTTTGCCTGTTTCTAGAATTTCATGTGACTGGAATCACACAGTTTGTACTGTTTTGTGTCTGGCTTCTTTTGTTGAGGCTAATGCTTTTGAGATTCATTCATGTCACTGTATCAGAGGTTTGTTCCTTTCTGTTGCTCACTACTATTCCATGGTATGGATGTACCACAATTTATCTATTCACCAGTTGATGGACATTTCTTTATAGATCAGGGCTAGTATGAATGAAGCTGCTATGAAGATTCTTGTATTGATACAAGTCTCTTTGTGGACATATGTTTTCATTTCTCTTGGGTAAATACTTAGGAATGGAATTCTTGGGTCCTAGAGTAGGTTTAACTTTATTGGAACTGCTAAACAGTTTTCCAAAGTGATTGATTGTACCATTTTACATTCCCACCAGCAGTGTATGAGATCCACTTTCTCCACATCCTTGTCAACACTTGGTACTGTCAGTCTTTTTAGTTTTAGCCATTACAGTGGGTGTGTAATGACCTTTCATTGTTCATTGTGTAAAGCCACAATTTGTATTTCCCTAATGATTAATGATGTTGAAATTTTTTCATGTGCTAATTTGTATATCTTTAGTGAAATATCTGTTCAAATCATTTGCCAATGAGTTGTTTGTCCTATTATTGAGTTTTTTGAAGTCTTTAGATACAAGTCTTTTGTCAGATATATGTATTGCAAATATTTTATCCTAGTTCATGGCTGGGCTTTTCATTTCCTTAATGGTATCTTTCAAAGAGCAGTTTGTCAAATTTTTCTTTACGGTCCATGCTTTTTGTATCCTAAGAAATCTTTGCCTACCCCAGGGTCCTAAAGATTTTTCTCCTATGTTTTCTTCTAGAAATTTAACTTTTACATTGAGTTCTATGATCCATTTTGAGTGAAAATTTGTATCAATATGTGGTGTAAAGTAAGGATCAAGGTTCATTTTTTTCCTGTAATGGATATACAGTTGTTCTGGCACCATTTGTTTGAAAATGTTACTCCCCCCATTGAATTACTGTGTCACCCTTGTAAAAAAAATTGATAAAATGAGCCTTACTTAAAAAAATTGATTGATAATATATTTGCATGTCTTTTTCTGACTCTTCCTATTCCATTAATCTGTTGTATAGAGTGTTCTATAAATGTCAGTTTGGTCAAGTTGGTTGATAGTGTTGATCAGGTGTTTTATATCCGTATTGATTTTTCTATCTATTCCTTCTACCAGTTACTGAGAGAGGAGTGTTGAAATATACAATAATAATTATGAATTTCAGTATTTCTTTTTTCACTTCTGCCAGTTTTTGCTTTATGTATTTTAAAGCTGTGTTATTAAGTATGTACACATTTATGGTTGTTATATTTTCTTAATGAATTGATCCTTTTATCATTATAAAATATCTTTTTAGCTCTGGTATTGTCTTGAGCCTGATATGTCTGATATTAATATAACCATTCCAGCTCTCTTACAATTAATCATATGCTTTTTTACCTTTATTTACTTTAACATTTGTATCTTTAGATTAAAAGTGTGTTTCTTGTAGACAGCATATATTTGAGTCATCATATTTTATCCAGTCTGACAATCTCCTTTTTAAGTGCAGTTCAGAATATTTTCATTGATATAATTATCAATATAGTTGGATTTAAGTGTACCGTCTTGCTATTTGTTTCCTATTTATGCCATCTCTTTGTTGTTTCTCTTCCCCTTTTTTCCTGCCTCAATAAAAGAATATTAAGTAATTTTCAGTATTTTGTTTTATCCCCACTGTTGGCTTATTAGCTTAATCTCTTTGTTTTATATTTAACAGTTGCTCCAAGAGTTGCAATATGCATTTTCCCTTATTATTTATCACATATTGTACCACTTCAAATATAGCACAGGTTAGCAGACTACAGACTTCAGGCCAAATGTTGATTACTCCCTGCTTTTGTAAGTAAAGTTTTATTGGAACACAACCACAGCCATTCACTTATGTATTGTTTATGGCATATTTTTATGCTACAGTGGCAGAGCTGAGTAGTTGCAACAAAGACCACTAGCCTGCAAAGCCTAAAATATTTACTATCTGGCCTTTTACAGAAAAGGTTTGTCAACCTCTGATGTATAGTGTAAGGACCTTAAAACAGTATATTTATGTTTCTCCTCTTTGCTTCAAGTATTTTTTCTGCCCCCACCTTTTCTGGAACGTCAATTACAAATATATTAGACCAATTTGATATTGTTTAACATGTCACTAAGACTCTGTTTACTTTTTGTCAGTTCTTTTATAAAACTTTAGTTGGGATAATTTCCATTGCTATGTCTTCACATTCATGGATTATTCTTCTGCAGTTTATAATATCTGCCACTAAGCCCATCTACTGAATTTTTAATTTCAGATATTGTATTTGTTTCTAGATTTTTTGATTATTTTTATATCTTGTCTTTCTCTCAATATATTCATATTTTTCTTCAAATTTTAAATTAAACTTAAATATAAAATTTTTAAATATAAAATTTTATTAAGTATATTAACTCTTTTTTCCATCGTTGTTTACTAAGTCTAGCATCTCTTTCATTCCTGGATCTGTTTCCATTGACCAATTTTTCTTCTGATTTTAGGGTGACTTTTTTTGCTTTTTCACATGTCTAGTGATTTTTGATGGAATGGTGGACATTGTAATTATATGTTTTTGAGTATCTGAATTTTGTTATTTTCCTTCAAAGACTTTTGAATTTTGGTTTATGTGTTAGTTAAGTTGCAGATGAATCAGCTTGATGATTTTGAAGCTTGTTTTTGAACTTCGGGGAAGTTCTAGAGTCATCTTTACTGTTGAGTTAGGTTAGTCCTTCTACTAAGGTGTTTCTCTTCTGGGGTCTCTAGTAAATGCCCTAGGTGTTCAGCAAAGAGTCTTTATCCTGACTGGTCAAAACTTAATTGTCTCTTAACCCTGTGTGAGCTCTGGGAATTTTTCTGCTCACAGTTCCCCAATTGTTTTTCAGCTGAACTCTTGTAGTTTAACCCTACACATTTGTAGATTACTGTTCAGCACAGACTTTAGACTACTCCTGTGCAGATTTATTGATCTCTTTGCCTGTGTAGTTGCTTCCTCTAGTACTTTGCCCCACAACTGCCAGGCACCTCAGCCTTCTTGAACACCACCTCTGTCTATTCAGTCCAGTTTGATTTCCCCTCCCTGTATCAAAATCCAGAAAGCCAAAGTGATAATAAGCTGCCTCATTTGATTCCTTTTCTTGGAGATCACAGTCTCACTTGCCTTGTTTTCATTGTCTGAAGACAAATTTTTCATGTATTTTGTCCAGTTTTCTAATTGTTTATAGCAGAAGGCCAATCTAGTACCAGTTACTCCAACATGACAAAAGCCCAAGAATTTTACTTTTTTTTTTTTTTTTTAATTTTTATTTATTTATTTATTTTTGGCTGTATTGGGTCTTCGTTGCTGTGCATGGGCTTTCTCTAGTTGCGGAGAGCACGGGCTTCTCATCATGGGGGCTTCTCTTGTTGCAGAGCACAGGCTCTAGGCGCGGGGGCTTCAGTAGTTGTGGCTCGTGGGCTCAGTAGTTGTGGCACAAGGGCTTAGTTGCTCCACGGCATGTGGGATCTCCCCGGACCAGGGCTCGAACCTGTGTCCCCTGCATTGGCAGGTGGATTCTTAACCACTGCGCCACCAGGGAAGCCCAGAATTTTACTTTAGGAAATAGTTTTCTAATTTTACTTTTGCATTTAAAGATATATAATATCTGCAATAACAATAACCGTTCCATCTTTTCCAATATTCATATTTTAATTATATTGCCTAATTCATTGGCTCGTAATTCCAGGACAATTTTAAATAATAGTATTGATATTTCCCTGGTATTTTTCCCTAAGGGTAGAAGGGAAGCATTTTAAAGAGATAATATCCAGAGTTAATGAAAGTGTTGGGGGAAAAGGGCACTGTCATTTCATGTTGGTAAAGATTTAAATTGATATAGTGTTTTGGGAAGGTAATCTGTCTGTACTCACTAAGCAACTCTACTTCTAGGAATCAAATTATCTCACAAGTGCTCAAGGATCTGTGTGCAAAGGTATTCATTGCAGCATTATTTATAATAGCAAAAAATTGTAAAGTCATGACCTACTACTGTGCTTCAGATTAGAATAGAGGAATTATTAGATTTTAACTGATAGGATATGATAGTAAAAGATTGGGTATTGATTTCATGCTTCTTTAGCAATATTCCCAGATGTCCTGTTTCGGCAATTGTATGATATAACCTTGAGTATATTCTACCTCTGTTAGCATAGTATCCCTGGTTTGTCTGTATTCCAGAGACAATCCTTGGGCATATAAGGATTCAGCAAAAGCTGGATCTTTGGGCCTATAATGAGAATGTGAAGGCCCCAATCTCTAGCCAACTGCTTTAGTCTTTTTTATGAAATAATTTCTGGGAAGTATGGGATTTCAAAGCCTACTATTAGCTAGAACCTAGATTATTTTAAACATGAAAGAAATTTCATTATAGACGTAACTCCTTGAGCACTAATTTATTATAGTGCTTTTCATCTCTGTATATGTTCATATTTATAAATTTGATACAGTACTGAATTGTGGTTAATGCATTTAAAAAATAACCACTCAGCCAGTCAATACAGTTAGCACTAAAGAGAGCTGATTTAGCAGATGGTATGTTCCTGAGTTTGAGAGGCCCCACTAATCTATTTGTGTTTCTATGCCACAGTCTCACTTTCTGTCATTATTTCATGTTCTGCCGAATGATTTTGACCCGTAATAACTTGTCACAAGTGTTAAAGCTAAAGTTACCATAAGAGTACTAAACAAAAATACTACTTTGGATGTTAAAATCGATACTTTACAGTGGTTCAAACCAGGGAAACACTTTTAAAAAACTGATCAGCTGTTAATTAGAGATTGGTGGAAGACTTCTGACATCATGAAAGCTATCATAGGAATTACTGTAGCCTGAGAAGAAATGACTCACAACCATCTGAATGAACAAAGTTGGAAGAAACTTTGCCTGGAGGCATACCAGGATTTCAGGGAATATGAAGGGAAAAAATAACTGCAAAATAGCAACACCAGAAACTATGCTTTAGTGATATGATGACCTTAATTGCACTGATTCTATTAACGTTCCCATTTATAGAAATATGTTCTCCCTGCTAAATAGAGTATTCATGAATGGGCTATCGCTGCAGGCTTGGAGAGTGTTACAAATTAGGAATAAATGACTCTTGGTCACACATGATAGAAATCCAACTTAAATTTAAGCAGAAAAGGAAATTTATTGGCTCACTTAACTAAAAATCCAGAAGGAGCATTGGTTTTAGGCACAGCTGGATTCAGGTATTAAAATAATATCATCAGGACTCTCTCTGAAACAGTTTTATCTAGTTTTCTTCTGTGTTAGCATCATTCTTAGGTGGGCTTTCCCAGTTGTTGAAGGTAACTTTTTGCAGTTCTAGGCTCATGCGATCCTTAAGGCCATGCCCTTGTGTAGTGAGACCTTTATTCTCTAGCTTCCATAACACATTCAGACTGACGAGTCTAGTTCATATGTCCATTGAGTCAGGGAGGCAAAGGGATGAACAGCATCACCAAATTGTGGAAGGCAGTTCCCAAAAGAAAAAGAATCCTATGCTGAGGAAGAGAAAGGGGTCCTGTGCAGGCAAAGGATAACAGAGGTCCAACTGTAATTACAGAAATGGAAGGAGGCTCATGTAAAAAGTACACAGGAAATATTATGGGTGAAATGATTTGATGCCTGTGATTTTATTTTAAAATATTCTGGGGGGAAAATGGAGGCAGATACAAGACACAAAATTAGCAAAATCGATCAGTGTTAAAGCTGGGTAATAAATACACAAGTATTCCATGTATTATCTGCTTTACTTTGGTGAGTGTTTAAAATTTTGCTTAAATAAGTTAATGACAAAAACAATGCACCAACAATAACAACAACAAAATAAATGCAGTTTCTATGGACTATGGTTGTTTGTAAGAAGTAAAAGTTAAGAGAGAAGCTGAGAGGGAAGATTATATCATTTGTCCAGAAGGGCAAGCCTCAGGATAGATCCTTTTTTTAGATTCATCTGTTTTAGGGACTAGAAATGTTATCAGTCAGGGTCTCCTCAGGGAAACAGAAACCACTCTGGGCATTTCAAAGAGAAGAAGTTTAATATATGAAATTGCTTCCAAAAGTTTAAGAAGGGCTGGAATAGCAAAAGGAAAAAAAGGGGCCAGGGGAGCTAGAAGAACTTCAATCATAGGAACTTCCCTGGTGGTCCAGTGCGTGAGACTCTACGCTCCCAATGCAGAGGGCCCAGGTTCGATCGCTGGTCAGGGAACTAGATCCCGCATGCATGCTGCAACTAAGAGTCCACATGCCGCAACTAAGAAGTCTGCGTACCGCAACTAAGACCTGGGGCAGCCAAAATAAATTAAATAAATAAATGTTTAAAAACAACAACAAAAAGGAATTCCAATCATAGATCAGAAGCTGCTGTGCCCCTGAGCTGGAGCTCTCAGGTCTGTGCTGGCTGCTGTGCAGTTGGAGTTGCTGTCACAGACGTTCTGGATCTGCCAGGGAGGGACCACTTCCATCAGAGAGGGAAAGTCCAAAGGCTGGAAAGTCTACTGGAGTCCAGAATCACCTGCTCCTGCTGCCGCTACGCCAACAGCCAGCAGCCACCAGAAACTGCTGCATTTTCACTGCCCAAAGCAGGAAACTTTTTTCCTTTTCCTGATCTCCTGTTGGTGCCTCCTACTGATAGACTCTAACAGGAAGCCAGCTGCAAGGATGGAAGCCTGGGAAATGTCATTTGCAGAATTCTAGTTACATCAGTAGAGAGTAGGGTAGAGCATGGCAGGTGTTGAACTGAGAGACAACAGGTAAATGGCCAATTTAGTCCACCCTCTTTGCCTACATGGCATCCACATATACCACTCTTCCCATATTTAAAATTCTAAACAAGTTCACGAGTCTGCTTTCCAGTATGCAACTATCCTTCATACAAACAATGACACCATCATCGTTTCCCCAAAATGGGTGACGTTCATTCTTCTTTTAGGTCAGTCATGATCAAATTTAGTGGAAGCATGCAATGTTTCCCTGGTGGCAACATTCCTATTTTGAGAGATAAGACCTCGGTAGGGACAGAAGGCAAGAATTCTGTAAGTGGGCTATTAGAGGTAAAAGTGAAAGGAGGCACTGCCACTTTCATCCCTTGATTTCTAGAAGTGAGTATTCTAGTTATGGAAATAATAGCATCTATATTGGTCAGTGGCTAAAATTATATACCACATCCATTTGGATAGCACCCCAATCTGTCAGGGTATCATCTCTCTTATGGGGCCATAATGGAATATTCAGTTGGTTATTCCACCATTTTATCAGGTAAGCTGCTTCTGGGTGATGGAGTATACAGCAAGCTTCATGGTGGCTAGGGAAAGAGGCTGCCTGACAGCCACAGAACAGGTCATCTTGTCTACCTGATCTCTGAGAGCCTCTTCTGCAATGGGTACCCTTTATTAAGCATTCACGTGAGACACTAACGTCTCTTACCCTGTGCCCATTCCAAGAGATATTTCCACCTGCCTCTTCCCCCCATGCCTTTTGGTCACCAGTTCTTCTGTCTGGTTCTTTCTAAATCCTTAACTGTTTGGCCAACTTGTTAGCCATTGTCCATGAATCAGGGTAAAATCTATACCTGTGTCTATCTCTTTCTGTATGCAGAGTGGGCAACCAGATGCTCACTGGGGAGATTTTCCTTCCCAAAATCTTTCAGGGACACTCCTGATGGGATTTGTGATGTTTCAACTATCCACTTCCAGCTGGTGCCAGCATATTGTGCAAAACCATCTCTAAATCGGCCTTAACTTTTTCTTCCTCAGTCAATTTGTTGTAGGGAACTCACTTTGGAACCATATGTATGAGCTGAGGAAAGGCAGCAATTACACTTCCTCTCCCAAAGCATTGCCTTCAATAGGACTTCATCCTAAGCAAACACAGGTGATAAGGTAGGTAGGTAATCATAGTGCTACTACATCTCCATTTTCCATTGGCAGTAAGGCCATCACTCTGTTCAAGCTTAGAAGGTCTATTTCCTGGAACCTTTTCTGTCACCAAGATTATATAGTCCTATCCAGAAAATGGGAGTCATTCTAGATATTCCAGACAGAGATAATATAATACACGAAATTATTTTCCGTAACATGTTACGGAAAAACCCAAATGAACTTTTTGGCCAACCCAATACAAGGGTGTGGGAAGGCCTAGAAGAGCACAAATGAGGATGGGGTCTAGAGGAACAAAAAGAAAGAAGGAAATGATACTCAGAGGTGACAAGCTGCTAATCACAAGGGCTTAGAGTCCACCTGCCCTTAAAGCTGAGCCCACAAGCATATACTGCTTGCTGGACCTTTGGAGACAGTTTTAGATCTGCTGAAGAGTTGCCACCTCGATCAGAATTGGAACCACCAAAAAGATTCTGCATCTGCCTGAGCTGCTGTCCAGAATCCTCCCATCCTGCTACTATTACAACAAACACCAGCAACTGTGAGAGCTAGAAGCTGGAAATTTCTCTCTTCCCCTGGTCTTCTGATATCCATTATGACCCATTTAGCATATCCTACAGAAAGTTAACTGATGAAAGATCCTGGGTCATGAAGTTGCAGACTCTCAGCCCCAGATGCTACCCATCAGAACAGAGCAGAATACAAAAGGACAGTTGTTTGGCTTAAATAGGTAAGCCATAGGTAAAAATGATCAGTATGGAAACCAAAATCTGTTGCCTTAGTTATGAAAGCCCTGCTTCCTGACAAGAGCAAAAAACAAACTTATTCAGCCATAGATCGGTAGGTTAAGGAAAAATGGCAACTTTTCCTGCCTGTCAATTGCTATAGTCTAGCAATGAAACAGTTTCACCAGTGCAAATCCACTGAATATTTATTGAGTATCTACTATAGTTTAAGCTCAGTTTATGTTGTGATACTTTAATCTTGTGATTTGAGTGAAAAGTATAAATCAGAGTAGATTAAAAATCAGCTATACATTTTTGCATTTAACTACTGTAATTCTACCACATTTCCCCCATCCTCATCATTTTCACAAATAGTGATATTTTAGAGATCAAAGGCATCTGTAATGAGCTCCCACGTCACCTCCTTCTCTTAGATATCTGTACATTTTTTCACTCTCTCTTCCTGTTGCAAAGAGGGTACCCTCTTCTCCCACCCCTCACTAATCCTTTCTAATAGTAACCATTTTAATGTGTTCTCAGTCCCTTCCTGCTTCATCTGGAAGTTTATTTCTTCAGTTATTTTTTTTCTTTCTAAAATATTCAGATTCTTCTTCAGCCTTGACCCCACTTTCCTCCCTTATTCTCTTTCCCTTTACAGCAAAACTCTTTGAAAAGAGTTGTGTGTGCTTGTTTCTCTCATTCCATTCTCCCTTAAACCCACCCTAACACACACACACACACACACGCGCGCGCGTGCACGCACACACACACACACACACACACACACACACACCACTGATAAATCCCAGTGGTCAACTCTTAGTCCTCATCTTACCAAAACTAACAGAGTTGATCACCCCCTTCTTCCCTGAAACACTTTCTTCACCTCCGGGATTTCTTCCTATCTTTCTGGCTTTCCTCTCGGGTATCTTTTCTTGGTCCTCTTCATCTCTCTGTTCTCTACATGTTGGAGTGCCAAGGACTCGTCTCTGTTCTATGTAGCCTCCTTTGGTAATCACATCTAATCTCATGACTGTAAATACCGTCTATATGCTGACGATTCCCAATTTTATATCCCCAGCCTGGACCTATTTCCTTAACTCTACTCATATATCCAGCTGCCCACTCTTTATTTCTTATTGGATAAATAACATGACATGTTAAACTTAGTATGTCCAAAATTGAGCTCCAGATACCAGCCCCCTACAACCTGTTTCTCTCCCAGTCTTTCCCATTTCAACAAATGGCGAGTCCCTTTTGCCAGTACTCAGGCCATAAAGCTTGAAGTCATCCTTGATTGTTCTCTTTCTCCTCCCTGCCATATGTGTGTTACCTAGATGCGTGTGTGTGTGTGTGTGTGTGTGTGTGTGTGAATTGCCTTTTCCCTTTTATTTATTGGAGTCTTTTCATTAAGCCCCTGGCACTCACTCTCAATCCTATCTTGAAATTATATTTTCAAGAGTATATAGCACTAGGAATTCAGCTGCCAACTTGGGGTATTTCACATTAGGGAAGAGTCGTGTGACTGCCCTTTGACACAGTCCGTTGCTGAAGTCATTCCCCACAGCTCTCAGCCTTTTCAGAGGTCCTCTGTTGTTTCTTCTGCTTGTCACAGGCAGTGCTCAAGTCTCTGCAGTCAGGAGAAGGTAATTTTCCACTTTACTTTCACTGTTAACACCCCCCCACTCCCTATCACCTCTCAGTGAGGAGCCTGTTTAAATTTGTACCAAGTGACTGCGGTTTGCAGCTCTTGACAATGCTGACGCTCACTTCAAATGTCTACAAATTGCCTGGAAAGCAAATTCTTATTGAAACTTAAACTGAAAAAGAAAATCTGTTTCCCCCGCAAGGAATTAACTTTTTATTAAATCTTTTAAGAATAGAATTTGTGTTTATGTAACACTTTTATGTCTGAAAAAGAACTGGCAGTGACTTGGACATCAATTAATCTTTCCTCTATGAAGCCAACTTTGATTCCTTTCCGGGTTAAGAATGGATTTTAAAGAAAAGTTGCACTAATAGATGAAAGTTACCAAAGAATTCAGAATCTTCAGATATAACATAGATTGGGATTCTTTGGTTACAAGTTAAAAGGAAAGCCAACTCAAATTGGCTTAAGGAAAAGGACATTTATTGGCTCAAGTAACTGAAAAGTCCAAGGACAGATATAGCCTAAGCTATGACTGGGTCTAGGGCTGGGGTTAGCAAAAGGAGCCTGTGTCTGTTTTTGCAAATAAAGGTTTATTGGAACACAACCATGCCCATTCCTTCTCATATTGTCTAGATGCTTTTGTGCTCTGACTTGAGCAATATAGTGGTGAAGTTGAGTAGTTGTGAGAGAGATCTATGGCCCACTACGATGTGTGGTGTTTTCCCCCAAACCAAGCAATTCTCTCAACACTAACTCAACTCAATTCTGATACTATCTACCTGGAGATAGCATCAGATTCCATAGGTTAAGAGCTCAATCCCACAAGACTGCCTCCATTTCAGATGCCAGTCACAAGTCAGGTTGTTACCTGTACATCTGACCCAACTGGTTTTAAAGGTTCCCAGGACCCCCTCCTTGATTAATTTGCTGGAGTGGCTTACAGAACTCAGGAAACCAGTTTACTTACTAGACTACTGGTTCATTACAGAGGGTATTAAAGGATATGAATCAACAGCTGGATGAAGAGATACATAGGGCAAGATGCTGAATCCAGGAGCTTCTGTCCCTGTGGAGTTTAGGGCTGGCAAGTGGATGAGTTCTCTTTCACCAACCTGGAAGCTCAGAACCCTGTCCTTTTGGGTTTTTATGGAGGCTTCATTACATAGGCACAATTGATTAAATCATTGGCCATTGGTGATTGATTCAACCTCCAGCCTCTCTCTCCAGAGGTCATGAGGTGAGACTGAAAGTTCCAACCCTCTAATCTAATTAATCTAATCCACTGATTGGTTTCCCTGGCAACCTCCTCCAGTCTTTAGGGGACTTCTGAAAGTCACCTTATTAACATAAACTCAGTTATGGTTGAAAGGGGCTTTTCATAATAACAAGATGTCCATTTCACCTTTATGGCTCTGATGCGATTTCAGGAACTGAGGACAAAAGACCAACTATTATAACAAAAGATGTTCCCATTGCTCTTACTGCTTAGGAAATTCCAAGGGTTTGGGGAGCCGTGAGCCAAGAACCATGGACAAACTCCAAAATATATATTTATTATAAATCACATTCTCACACCCACAAGCCCTAAAATATTTCCTATCTGACCCTTTATAGAAATGAATGACCGGGACTCCCCTGGGGGTCCAGTGGTTAAGACTCCACACTTCCAATGCAGGGGATGCAGGTTCTTCCTGGTCGGGGAGCTAAGATCCCACATACCATGCTGCACAGCCATAAAACCTCTGGTCTAGGGAAAAATGATGTTGACAGGATCTGGCCTTTCTGTTTCTTTGCTCTGCTTTCCTCAGTGTTGGTCCTTTCTCATGTAGGCTCTCTCCTCATGGTGGCAGAAAATCTACTATAGCTCCAGGCTCACATCCTCGTAAGAGTGGTCTTCTTTTCTGGTCACTCCAATAAAAAATGCTAAGATTTGCTTTGATTGAACCTCTTTTTCTGGCCTTGTTTGACGTGTCCATCCCCAGACCAGTAACTGGCCGTGGGAATGCAGTGCTCTGATTTGCCAGGTCTAGGTCACAAGTTGACCTCTGGAGTGATGAGTTGAGTCAATATCTCCCAAACCATAAGAAGGAAAGTGAAGCGGTGATCCTCTTAAGAAAAGTTGAGGAGTTATTACCAGAAAAAGGTACTGAGTGAGTAGGGGGAGTAGTAGGAATAGAATAATGAATAAACAGAAGGGAAATTACATAACAGACTGGTAAACAAAAGCATCCACTGAAACAATTAGAGTAACAGCTTTTAAATAGCTACAGCTTCGGGACTTCCCTGGTGGTCCAGTGGCAAAGAATCTGCCTTACAATGCAGGGGACGGGGATTCCATCCCTGGTCGGGGAACTAAGATCCCACATGCCACAGGGCAACTAAGCCCGCATGTCACAACTACTGAGCTCACATGCCTCAACGAGAGAGCCCGCGTGCCACAGACTACAGAGCCCACGCGCCCTGGAGCCCGTGCGACACAACTAGAGAGAGAAAACCTGCACACCACAACTAGAGAGAAGCCCACGTGTGGCAACTAGAGAGAAGCCCACGCACCGCGACGAAGAGCCTGCATGCCTCAATGAAGATCCCGAGTGCCACAATGAAGACCCGACGCAGCCAAAAATTAATAAATAATAAATAATAAATAATATTTTTAAAAAATAATTAATTTTTTATTTATTTATGTATTTTTGGCTGCATTGGGTCTTCGTTGCTGCGCACGAGCTTTCTCTAGTTGCGGCGAGTGGGGGCTACTCTTGGTTGTGGTGCACAGGCTTCTCACTGTGGTAGCTTCTCTTGTTGTGGAGCACGGGCTCTAGGCTTGCGGGCTTCAGTAGTTGTGGCACACAGGCTCCGTAGTTGTGGCGCACAGGCTTAGTTGCTCCGCAGCATGTGGAATCTTCCTGGACCAGGGATTGAACCTGTGTCCCCTCCATTGGCAGGCAGATTCTTAACGACTGCGCCACCAGGGAAGTCCTAAATATCATTCTTTTTTTTTTTTTCCAATCCCAATCGCCCAATTCAGTACACCACCATCCCCACCCCACCGCGGTTTTCCCCACTTGGTGTCCATACATTTGTTCTCTACATCTGTGTCTCAACTTCTGCCCTGCAAACCAGTTCATCCGTACCATTTTCCTAGGTTCCACATACATGCGTTAATATACAATATTTGTTCTTCTCTTTCTGACTTACTTCACTCTGTATGACAGTCTCTAGATCCATCCACGTCTCAACAAATGACTCAATTTCGTTTCTTTTTATGGCTGAGTAATATTCCATTGTATATATGTACCACAACTTCTTTATCCATTCGTCTGTCGATGGGCATTTAGGTTGCTTCCATGACCTGGCTATTGTAAATAGTGCTGCAATGAACACTGGGGTGCATGTATCTTTTTTTTTTTTTTAATCAGTCATCAATTTTTATACACATCACTTTATACATGTCAATCCCAATCACCCAATTCAGCACACCACCATCCCCACCCCACCGCAGTTTTCCCCCCTTGGTGTCCATATGTCCATTCTCTACATCTGTGTCTCAACTTCTGCCCTGCAAACCGGTTCATCTGTACCATTTTTCTAGGTTCCACATACATGCGTTAATATACGATATTTGTTTTTCTCTTTCTGACTTACTTCACTCTGTACGACAGTCTCTAGATCCATCCACGTCTCAACAAATGACTCAATTTCGTTCCTTTTTATGGCTGAGTAATATTCCATTGTATATATGTACCACATCTTCTTTATCCATTCGTCTGTTGATGGGCATTTAGGTTGCTTCCATGACCTGGCTATTGTAAATAGTGCTGCAATGAACATTCGGGTGCATGTGTCTTTTTGAATTACGGTTTTCTCTGGGTATATGCCCAGTAGTGGGATTGCTGTGTCATATGGTAATTCTATTTTTAGGTTTTTTTTTTTTTTTTTTTAATGCTATTCTTGTCTGATTACATTCTTTTTATTTATGTATGTATGTATGTATGTATGGCTGTGTTGGGTCTTCATTTCTGTGTGAGGGCTTTCTCTAGTAGTGGCAAGCGGGGGCCACTCTTCATCGCGGTGTGTGGGCCTCTCACTATCGCGGCCTCTCGTTGCCGAGCACAGGCTCCAGACGCGCAGGCTCAGTAATTGTGGCTTACGGACCGAGTTGCTCCGCGGCATGTGGGATCTTCCCAGACCAGGGCTCGAACCCGCGTCCCCTGCATTGGCAGGCAGATTCTCAACCACTGCGCCACCAGGGAAGCCCCTATTTTTAGTTTTTTAAGGAACCTCCATACTATTCTCCATAGTGGCTGTATCAATTTACATTCCCACCAACAGTGCAAGAGGGTTCCCTTTTCTCCACACCCTCTCCAGCATTTGTTGTTTGTAGATTTTCTGATGATGCCCATTCTAACTGGTGTGAGGTGATACCTCATTGTAGTTTTGATTTGCATTTCTCTAATAATTAGTGATGTTGAGCATCTTTTCATGTGCTTCGTGGCTGTCTGTATGTCTTCTTTGGAGAAATGTCTATTTAGGTCTTCTGCCCATTTTTGGATTGGGGTGTTTGTTTCTTTAATATTGAGCTGAATGAGCTGTTTATATATTTTGGAGATTAATCCTTTGTCCGTTGATTCGTTTGCAAATATTTTCTCCCATTCTGAGGGTTGTCTTTTCGTCTTGTTTATGGTTTCCTTTGCTGTGCAAAAGCTTTGAAGTTTCATTAGGTCCCATTTGTTTATTTTTGTTTTTATTTCCATTACTCTAGGAGGTGGATCAAAAAAGATCTTGCTGTGGTTTATGTCAAAGAGTGTTCTTCCTGTGTTTTCCTCTAAGAGTTTTATAGTGTCCAGTCTTACATTTAGGTCTCTAATCCATTTTGAGTTTATTTTTGTGTATGGTGTTAGGGAGTATTCTAATTTCATTCTTTTACATGCAGCTATCCAGTTTTCCCAGCACCACTTATTGAAGAGACTGTCTTTTCTCCATTTTATATCTTTGCCTCCTTTGTCATAGATTAGTTGACCATAGGTGCGTGGGTTTATCTCTGGGCTTTCTATCTTGTTCCGTTGATCTATGTTTCTGTTTTTGTGCCAGTACCATATTGTCTTGATTACTGTAGCTTTGTAGTATAGTTTGAAGTCAGGGAGTCTGATTCCTCCAGCTCCGTTTTTTTCCCTCAAGACTGCTTTGGCTATTCGGGGTCTTTTGTGTCTCCATACAAATTTTAAGATAATTTGTTCTAGTTCCGTAAAAAATGCCATTGGTAATTTGATAGGGATTGCATTGAATCTGTAGATTGCTTTGGGTAGTATAGTCATTTTCACAATATTGATTCTTCCAATCCAAGAACATGGTATATCTCTCCATCTGTTGGTATCATCTTTAATTTCTTTCATCCGTGTCTTATAGTTTTCTGCATACAGGTCTTTTGTCTCCCTAGGTAGGTTTATTCCTAGGTATTTTATTCTTTTTGTTGCAATGGTAAATGGGAGTGTTTCCATAATTTCTCTTTCAGATTTTTCATCACTAGTGTATAGGAATGCAAGAGATTTCTGTGCATTAATTTTGTATCCTGCAACTTTACCAAATTCATTGATTAGCTCTAGTAGTTTTCTGGTGGCATTTTTAGGATTTTCTATGTATAGTATCATGTCATCTGCAAACAGTGACAGTTTTACTTCTTCTTTTCCAATTTGTATTCCTTTTATTTCTTTTTCTTCTCTGATTGCTGTGGCTAGGACTTCCAAAACTATGTTGAATAATAGTGGTGAGAGTGGACATCCTTGTCTCGTTCCTGATCTTAGAGGAAATGCTTTCAGTTTTTCACCATTGAGAATGATGTTTGCTGTGGGTTTGTCGTATATGGCCTTTATTATGTTGAGGTAGGTTCCCTCTATGCCCACTTTCTGGAGAGTTTTTATCATAAATGGGTGTTGAATTTTGTCAAAAGCTTTTTCTGCATCTATTGAGATGATCATATGGTTTTTATTCTTCAATTTGTTCATATGGTGTATCACATTGATTGATTTGCATATATTGAAGAATCCTTGCATCCCTGGGATAAATCCCACTCGATCATGGTGTATGATCCTTTTAATGTGTTGTTGGATTCTGTTTGCTAGTATTTTGTTGAGGATTTTTGCATCTATATTCATCAGTGATATTGGCCTGTAATTTTCTTTTATTGTAGTATCTTTGTCTGGTTTTGGTATCAGGGTGATGATGGCCTCATAGAATGAGTTTGGGAGTGTTCCTTCCTCTGCAATTCTTTGGAAGAGTTTGAGAAGGATGGGTGTTAGCTCTTCTCTAAATGTTTGATAGAATTCACCTGTGAAGCCATCTGGTCCTGGACTTTTGTTGGTTGGAAGATTTTTAATCACAGTTTCAATTTCATTACTTGTGATTGGTCTGTTCATATTTTCTGTTTCTTCCTGGTTCAGTCTTGGAAGGTTATACCTTTCTGAGAATTTGTCCATTTCTTCCAGGTTGTCCACTTTATTGGCATAGAGTTGCTTGTAGTAGTCTCTTAGGATGCTTTGTATTTCTGCAGTGTCTGTTGTAACTTCTCCTTTTTCATTTCTAATTTTATTGATTTGAGTCCTCTCCCTCTTTTTCTTGATGAATCTGGCTAATGGCTGATCAATTTTGTTTATCTTCTCTAAGAACCAGCTTTGAGTTTTATTGATCTTTGCTATTGTTTTCTTTGTTTCTATTTCATTTATTTCTGCTCTGATCTTTATGATTTCTTTCCTTCTGCTAACTTTGGGTTTTGTTTATTCTTCTTTCTCTAGTTCCTTTAGGTGTAAGGTTAGATTGTTTACTTGAGATTTTTCTTGTTTCTTTAGGTAGGCTTGTATAGCTATAAACTTCCCTCTTAGAACTGCTTTTGCTGCATCCCATAGGTTTTGGGTTGTCGTGTTTTCATTGTCATTTGTCTCCAGATATTTTTTGATTTCCTCTTTGATTTCTTCAGTGATCTCTTGGTTATTTAGTAACGTATTGTTTAGCCTCCATGTGTTTGTGCTTTTCACGTTTTTTTCCCTGTAATTCATTTCTGATCTCATAGCGTTGTGGTCAGAAAAGATGCTTGATATGATTTCAATTTTCTTAAATTTACTGAAGTTTGGTTTGTGACCCAAGATGTGATCTATCCTGGAGAATGTTCTGTGCGCACTTGAGAAGAAAGTGTAATCTGCTGTTTTTGGATGGAATGTCCTATAAATATCAATTAAATCTCTCTGGTCTATTGTGTCATTTAAAGCTTCTGTTTCCTTATTTATTTTCATTTTGGATGATCTGTCCATTGGTGTAAGTGAGGTGTTAAAGTCCCCCACTATTATTGTGTTACTGTCGATTTCCTCTTTTATAGCTGTTAGCAGTTGCCTTATGTATTGAGGTACTCCTATGTTGCGTGCATATATATTTATAATTGTTATATCTTCTTCTTGGATTGATCCCTGGATCATTATGTAGTGTCCTTCCTTGTCTCTTGTATCATTCTTTATTTTAAAGTCTATTTTATCAGATACGAGTATAGCTACTCCAGCTTTCTTTTGATTTCCATTTGCATGCAATACCTTTTTCCATCCCCTCACTTTCAGTCTGTATGTGTCCCTAGGTCTAAAGTGGGTCTCTTGTAGACAGCATATATATGGGTCTTGTTTTTGTATCCATTCAGCAAGCCTGTGTCTTTTGGTTGGAGCATTTAATCCATTCACGTTTAAGGTAATTATCGACATGTATGTTCCTATGACCATTTTCTTAACTGTTTTGGGTTTGTTTTTGTAGGTCCTTTTCTTCTCTTGTGTTTCCCACTTAGAGAAGTTCCTTTAGCATTTGTTGTAGAGCTGGTTTGGTGGTGCTGAATTCTCTTAGCTTTTGCTTGTCTGTAAAGCTTTTGATTTCTCCATCGAATCTGAATGAGATCCTTGCCGGGTAGAGTAATCTTGGTTGTAGGTTCTTCCCTTTCATCACTTTAAGTATATCATGCCACTCCCTTCTGGCTTGTAGAGTTTCTGCTGAGAAATCAGCTGTTAACCTTATGGGAGTTCCCTTGTATGTTATTTGTCGTTTTTCCCTTGCTGCTTTCAATAATTTTTCTTTGTCTTTAATTTTTGCCAGTTTGATTACTATGTGTCTCAGCGTGTTTCTCCTTGGGTTTATCCTGCCTGGGACTCTCTGTGCTTCCTGGACTTGGGTGGCTATTTCCTTTCCCATGTTAGGGAAGTTTTCTACTATAATCTCTTCAAATGTTTTCTCTGGTCCTTTCTCTCTCTCTTCTCCTTCTGGGGCCCCTATAATGTGAATGTTGTTGTGTTTAATGTTGTCCCAGAGGTCTCTTAGGCTGTCTTCATTTCTTTTCATTCTTTTTTCTTTAGTCTGTTCCGCAGCAGTGAATTCCACCATTCTGTCTTCCAGGTCACTTATCCGTTCTTCTGCCTCAGTTATTCTGCTATTGATTCCTTCTAGTGTAGTTTTCATTTCAGTTATTGTATTGGTCATCTCTGTTTGTTTGTTCTTTAATTCTTCTAGGTCTTTGTTAAACATTTCTTGCATCTTCTCGATCTTTGCCTCCATTCTTATTCCGAGGTCCTGGATCATCTTCACTATCATTGTTCTGAATTCTTTTTCTGGAAGGTTGCCTATCTCCACTTCATTTAGTTGTTTTTCTGGGGTTTTATCTTGTTCCTTCATCTGGTATATAGCCCTCTGCCTTTTCATCTTGTCTTTCTGTGAATGTGGTTTTTGTTCCACAGGCTGCAGGATTGTAGTTTTTCTTGCTTCTGCTCCTAAATATCATTCTTAATGGTAAAATTTTAGCAGCATTTCCATTCAGCTGATGAAGCATGCTATCCCATTCACTATAGCAATAAAACCTATAAGCAACAGAAATAAATCTAACAAAAAACATGCAAGATCTTAAAGAAAATAAGGGAACATAACTGAAGAATATGAAAGAAGATCTAACTGAGTGGCAAATTATACCATATTCATGGATGATAAGGCTCAATATTATAAAGATGTGAGTTCTCCCATAAATTAATCTATAAATTCAATTCCAGGAAAAAAATCCCTATAGGATATTTTTTAAGTGAAACTTTATAAGCTTATCCTAATTTTTATATAGAAGAACAAAGAGACAATCAGAATTTTTAAAAATTATTTATTTATTTTTTTTGGCTGCACCAAGTCTTAGCTGCAGCACACAGGATCTTCGTTGCGGTGTGTGGGATCTTTAGTTGCAGCATGTGAACTCTTAGTTGTGGCATGCATGCGGCATCTAGTTCCCCAACCAGAGATCGAAGCTGGGCCCCCTGAATTGGGAGCATGGAGTCTTACCCACTGGACCACCAGGGAAGTCCCCAGAATTTTTTTTTTAATGTTATTTGAAGAAGACCTAGGTGGGGGAACTCATTTTAGAGATTTAGTAATTAAAGCTGTGACGTATTGGTGCAGAGAGATAGACAAATTAAACTGAACAGACAGCTCAGAAATAGATCCATGAATTTATGGAAACTAGATGTATAACAGAGGTAGCATTACAGATTAGTGGGGAAAGGATTTGCTGTTCAATAAGCACTGCCAGAAAGGTTGATTATCTATATGAAAAAAAATTAGAATACCATATGCAAAATCAATAGTAGATTAAAGCCCTAAAAGTGAAAAACAGAACTTTAAAAAATATCTTTATGTCCTTGAGATAGTGATTTCTTAAACAAGATAGAGAAAACACTTTAAGAGATTGATAAATTTGACTGTATTAAAACTGAAAGCTGCTTTTTAATGAAAACTACCTTTAATGGAGTTAAAAAGGTAAACCACAGATGAGAGAAGATATCTGCAAGGCATATAACTGATAAAGGATTAGTATGTTGGATATATAAAGGATACCTATAAATCAATAAGAAAAAGATAACCCAGTTTTACAAATAAGAAAGGATATTGTGTAGATAGCATTATTGGCCCCAGTTCATTACCCGCTGCCAACATTCACACACTTTGTTGTATGACTTTGCAGTTCTTCTCACTAACAGACCAGAGGATATTTCTTCTCCCCTTGACTTTAGATTTGGCCATGTGATTTGCTTTGGTCTATTAGAATATGTGACAGTGTGGCAGTTACAAGCCTAAGCCTTACGAGACCTCATGTATTTCCACTTGGGCTTTTATACTTCAGCCATTGTCATGAGAGGAAATTGTCCGGGCTGGCCCACTACTCCCAGGAGGAAGATGTAAGACCGTATAATAACATAGCCACTTCAGACAAGCTGCCCCATCCAACCCAAAGGCACTAAGCTAAATAAATACTATTGTATAACACTGTTTTTGTGGTTAGTTGTTATTCAGTGTTACTTGACAACATTGTAATTAGCAAGGAAATTCACTTAATCATGGTCAACAAACGTTAAAAGTTGTTCAGTCCATACAGATAAAAACAATAGCATACCATTGCATATCCATAAGATTGGCAAAATTTAAAAGTCTGATAATATTAAGTGTTGGCAAAAATTGAGAAGTAGAAATAGATATATACCATTAGTGGGAGTGCACACCTAAAAAGTAGGTGACATGATTCTGGCCATTGAGTTGCAAGTGTCAGTCCCCTGGATGTGGCATCTGGAAGAACTATATTTTTTCCTGATAAAAAAGAAGATAAACCAGGCTGGTAATTGCCTTTTGTCTTTTTGTCTTCTTCCTGCCAGGAATATGGACATGAGACTGCAGATGGGGCACTCATCTTGTAGCATGAGGTGTTTTAATTTCATTACTTATATTTTTCGTATATTAAATTCATTTGATTCCTCTTCAAACCTACCTCTTCTTTTTTTTCCCTTTTCTTATGGATAATAATAATAAAAGGAGAATAGCTAAAATTTGTGAAGTACTTACTACATGCCAAACACTGTTTTGAGTGGTATATGTACATCAACTCATTCAATCCTCACAATAATCCTATGAAATAAGTGCTATTTTTGGTTCCACTTTACAGTTAAGGAAACAGCAATACAAAGGTTAAATACATTGCCCAGGTTCACACAGCTAGTTAAGTGATAGAGCTAGAATTCCAATCAAGCTACCTGGTTCTAGTGTCTGTGCTTATAACTATGTGCTAGTCTATATCACCTTTTATCTTTGATCATTTTAAACATACTTATTTATTTAATAGCTTATTAGATTTTTGTACTATTTTTCTCAAATTCTTGAGGTTCTAATTCCCTGCTTGTTATGCCTGCTGATTCTTCTTTATAAAGAACAATTTCCTTGTGTCTTTTAATATTTTTGACTCATTCATTCAACAGCATTGATTGAGCAGCTATTGTTTGCTCAAGTGCCGTTCAAGGGGCTGGGAATATATAAGTAAACAAAACAGGCAAACTCTGCTCTCTTGGACCTTAAATTCTAGTAGGAGAAAACAAAGAGTAAACGAGTAAGGGGACAGAGAGTGGGAGGAGGTTCTTACATGGAATGGTAAAAGGGGCTTCCCTGGTGGTGCAGTGGTTAAGAATCCACCTGCCAATGCAGGGGACACGGGTTTGAGCCCTGGTCTGGGAAGATCCCACATGCCACGGAGCAACTAAGCCCATGCACCACAACTACTGAGCCTGCGCTCTAGAGCCTGTGCTCCACAACAAGAGAAGCCACTGCAATAAGCCTGCGCACTGCAACGAAGAGTAGCCCCCTCTTCCCTCAACTAGAGAAAGCCTGCGCACATCAATGAAGACCCAACGCAGCCAAAAATTAACTAATTAATTAATTTAAAAAGAATGGTAAAGGAAAGCCTTTATTTTAATTAATTTATTTTAATTAATTTTTTTTAAAAAGAATGGTAAAGGGAGAAGAAATCTTCTCCCTTCATTCTTCACCTGGCTAATGGTAAAGGATAAGGTGACATTTGAGCAGAGACCTAGAAAATGTGAGAATGTGAGCTATGTGTATATCTGGAGGAAGCATTTCCAAGCAGAAGGCATAGCAAGTACAAGGCTGCATGACAGGAACATGCCTTGAATGTTTGGGAACAAGCAGAGGTCTTTGGAGCTGGATTGCAGTGTGTGAGGGGTAGAGCAAAGAGATGCGGGAAGAGAGGTACCAGGAGGGGCAGGATGCAGATGGTGTAGGTCATGAGAAGAACTTTGGGGTTGGGTGGGGAACCTTTCTTTGGAGGGTTTTGTGCAGAGAGGTAACATGATTTCACTCGTGTTTCAGAAGCGTCACCATGGCTGCTGTATTCAGACTAGACTGAAGTTGCAAGGAGACTAATTAGGAGGCTGTTGATAATAGGTGGTGGAGTGAAGTGGTAACAGCAGTAGCACAGAAGTGGTAGGATTTTGGATTTGTTTTGAAGGTAAAGCTGGCAACACACAGTCAAAGATGACTCTTCATGTTTTTGGTCTAAATAAGTGGAATGGAGTTACCATTTCCTGAGACGGATAAGACTGTAGGAAAGGCAGGTTTAAGATGAGGATGAATTAAGAGTGGTTTGGGATCTGTTGAGCTCAGGATGCCTATTAAACATCTAAGTGGAGATGCAGATAAACAGATAATTTGAGCCTGAGGTTCAGGGAAGAGGTCAGGGGCTAGATATGTAAAATGGTATTTAAAGCTATGAGACTGGATGGGCTCACCTAGGGAATGATATAAGTAGAGGAGAGGTCTGAGCCCTGAGGCCTGGGACATTCCAGCTGTAGGGGAGAAGAAATTATCCTTGACCTTCTTCTGGGCTGTGTCTGAAAATCAAACTAACAGATTAGCAGGAGAAATGCATACAAATTTACTCAATATAAATTTTACATGACACAGAAGGCTTCATAAAGAAATGAAGGCCCGAAGAGACAGACCTGAGTATTTTTATGCTAGGCTTGGTGAAGAGTGGAGAGTCGTGGAAGAATGTGGTAGAATAAGGAGTAAGAGGTAAGGTTAGAAAACTGGGGCACACCCAGCAAAGCCTGTTTGTTCAGAGTCTTCTCAGCGTCCCTTTGTCTTCTGAGATAAGGAGGCTCCTTTCCTCTGGGTGTAGGGTGGACACCTCTCACCTGAGGGTTTTGTGATCTGTTGCAGCGGAAAAGGGAGGGGGTGTCAGAGTGACCTTCCTGCTTCTGCTGTTTACTCAGACTCCTTCCGTTCAAAATATTCAATATGCCAAGGTGCCATCTTGGGGGTTAGCATGTCCTGAATCCCAAAGCACTTAGAGCTTAGACAAGGAAGAGCCAGGAGAGGAGACTGAGGAGTGAGCAATAGGAGAAGAACCATGAAGGAGTGGTGTCCTGGCAGCCAAGTAAGTGCAACAAGTGTTTCAGGATGAAAAGAGTGATCCACTGTGTCAGTAAAATGAGGACAAAGAAGTGACCATTGGATTTGACAACATGCAGGTTACTAATGATCTTTCAAAAAATGGGTTTTGGGCTTCCCTGGTGGCACACTGGTTGAGAATCTGCCTGCCAATGCAGGGGACACGGGTTCGAGCCCTGGTCTGGGAAGATCCCACATGCCACGGAGCAACTGGGCCTGTGAGCCACAATTACTGAGCCTGCGCATCTGGAGCCTGTGCTCCGCAACAAGAGAGGCTGCGATAGTGAGAGGCCCGCGCACCGCGATGAAGAGTAGCCCCCGCTTGCCACAACTAGAGAAAGCCCTCGCACAGAAACGAAGACCCAACACAGCCATAAATAAATAAATAAATAAATAAATAAATAAATTTAAAAAAAAAAAAAAAAAAAAAAAAATGGGTTTTGATGGATGGGGATGGAAACCTGATTAGAATGGGAGAAGTGAAGATAGCAAATGAAAAAACCAAGACAAAAAACTCTTTCAATGAACTCTGTGTAAAGGGAGCAGAGAAATGGAGTAGTAGCCAGAAATAGATGTGAAATCAAGGGGAGTTTTTACGATAGGCCATATTAGACATCATGGTGGTACAATATTGGAAATGATCCACTCTGTACAGAGACGGGAATGACTGAGTTCAGTTGAAGCAGAGCTTATTTCCCACCTGGCCTGGGTTCTGAGAGCTTCCCTCCTGAGCAGTTTGGCATTTGCTTCTGCAAGGTGTCCCCACAGACACCACCAGCCCAGGACTAATTCTCATGTTAATTTTTCAGTTTGAGGTTTCCCACACCAAGCAGGTAAAATAAATTTGGACTCCAGAACCTCACAAAGCACAACCTTGGGTTTGATATCTCACCTAGGGATTTTTTTCTTCCCAACCAAGGCCCTGCAAAGACAAACTTTCTTTGCCTTTTCCCTGGACTTCGGGGCAAAGTTTACTATTCCTTTTTCATTACGGTTGAATCCTTAGAGAGTTCCAATTTCTGTTACTGATGGAAACCGGAGCCTATGTTGCTGCCCCAGCGGCTCAGCCATATGTGTTTAAAGCTTTGGCTATATTTTAACCAGCATCTCTAGAGATTTGTGACAGCAAAGTTCCAGCACTTTCTAGACCACCATTTTGCTGGAATCAGAAATCTTCTCCCTTCATTCTTCACCTGGCTAATTCCTAGTCGCCTTTGAGGTCTCAGCTTAAATGTGACTTCTTGGAGAGGTATTCCCTAACCCTCTCCATCCCAATCTAAACTAGTTCACCTTTTTATACTAAGAGCACGCTCCTTCTGTCTTAGCACTTAACTTGTCATTTATAACTTCATATGAGTATTTGTTTCAAGCTGGTACCCATCTAGATTAAAAACTACATGGAGGCAAGAATCAAGCCTGTTTAGTTCACCATATATAGCAGAAGGCCTGATTTATAGAAGATGCTCAATCAGGTTTGGTGACTGAACAAATAATTGTCTAAAAATCTAGTAACTAACTAAGAGTAGAGGCTTACATGATATCCTGAAACCCATTATCTTCTGTGTCTTGGAGACGATATTCTCTAAGGAGAAAGTGTTTTTAATGGAAAAAGGACAGAGGTTTCTGACTGTCATTTTACTTGACTCAGAGAAGCAGTGTTACTCCGATTTTGGTAACCACTGTGTCTTTTCCTCTTTAGAATGGAGATCTCCTCTCATCAGTCTCACCTCCTGCAACAACTGAATGAGCAGCGCAGGCAGGATGTATTTTGTGACTGCAGTATTCTGGTTGAAGGAAAGGTCTTTAAAGCCCATCGAAATGTATTATTTGCTAGTAGCGGCTACTTTAAAATGCTTCTTTCCCAGAACTCCAAGGAGACAAGTCAGCCAACCACAGCGACATTTCAGGCTTTCTCCCCTGACACTTTTACAGTTATCCTGGACTTTGTCTATTCCGGCAAGCTCTCTCTCACAGGTCAGAATGTCATAGAAGTGATGTCCGCTGCTAGCTTCCTTCAGATGACTGATGTCATTAGTGTATGTAAGACCTTTATTAAATCTTCATTAGACATTAGTGAAAAAGAAAAGGATCGCTATTTCAGCCTTTCGGATAAAAATGCCAGCTGTGATGGTATAGAACGCTCCTCTTTTTATAGCGGCGGCTGGCAAGATGAAAGCAGTTCTCCACATTCTCACCTAAGCCCAGATCAAGGAACAGGTATAAGTGGGAAATCTTGGAGTAAATATAATTACCATCCAGCCTCCCAAAGGAATACTCAACAGCCTCTGGCCAAGCATGAACAAAGGAAAGATTCCATTAAAAAATCCAAACATTTGAGGTTGTCACAGCCTTCTGAAATGGCTCATTATAAGTCAAGCAAACGAGAAGCACGAACATCTGATTCTTCCAGCCACATTTCGCAATCTGAAGAACAGGCACAAATGGATGCAGAAATGGACTCTACTCCTGTTGGCTATCAGTATGGTCAAGGATCTGATGTCACATCAAGAAGTTTTCCAGGTACCCAGAAAGAGAATCAGTCCCCTCAATCAGGTTCCAAGACTCTGATGTAAATCAATCCTATCTCAACATGCCCTTACTTTTAGGTGTTATGGGCAGTTGAAACAAGTGATTTTTTTTAAGTCATACTTCTCTAATGAAATCTATGCATAAAACACAAATTTTAAAAATTATAATACTGGATAAATTTAATGAAGTCAAAACAATAGAGTTCTGAGGGTCAGAAACCCATGAATTTCCAAACCTGCTTATCTGTGGGCAATTAGATTACTGTTAAATGTTTAAAGCTCTTTTGTAAAATGGTTCAATCCTTAAGACACATATTTTCACTTTATTTTTTAAAATTTTATATTGGAGTATAGTTGATTAACAATGTTGTGTTAGTTGCAGGTGTACAGCAAAGTGATTCAGTTATGCATCATATTTTCACTTTAAATAGTTTACTTTTTTTTCTGAGTATTCACTCAGGAGCAGTATTTTTATACAGAAAAGTTAAATAGAGCAACCATACATACTGGTAAAGGTTCACAGACCCAGTATCGAAAAGAAATTAAACTAAATCTGATTTTATTAAGATATAAATACATAATTTTTAAAAACTTAACTAATACAACATATAATATTGATACTGTATCTCTGCAACACCATGAGGCATCTCATTTTTATGACAGTAGTAAAATGCAGAGATATTATTGGAGGCTGATAGTTTCAAAGTAGAGAACAGGGATTAGAAATGTATATCATCCAGTTCCCCCCACCAATTAATCAGTTAGCAAATTTGCTTAATAGTTTACATGTGAATTTAAAGGAAAATTATGATAAAATTAAACTCTTGCAGAGTATAAGATTTAGATGACAATTATATTCCAATAAAGATGTTGACAAAAAAAGATTTAGATGATATATTTAAATTTTTTTATTTTAGAAAAATTCCAAATATATATAAAAGTAAAGAGAGTAGTCTAATTAACCCCCATGCACCCGTTACCCAGTCCCACTCATGACCAGTCTTGTTTCATCTGTACCTCTGCCTCCGACCACTCCCATTTTTAAGCAAATCTCAGACATCATATGTTTTCATGTGTAAATATTTCAGAATGTGTCCCTAAAATATAGTCTTAGAAAAAAAACTACAATACCATTATTATCATACCTAAACAAAATTAACAAGTCCTTAATATTACTAAAAGGCAATCAATATTCACATTTCCCTGGTTGTCATGTAAATTTTAGAAAATAATTTGGTTATAGATAACATTTAAAAATAATAGGCAACCTGATTGATTTTTACTAATCACATTTTCCTGTAGGATACTAACATGAAAATACATGAAACTGTATCATATTATAGAGCTTCCTGAAAATGCTGAGGCGCTCTACCATTGACCAAGGCAGACAGAAATAACAGAGCAAAAATGGGAAATCTTTGTTGCATTTTAAAACAGCAACAAAGTTATCCTTTCTTGGGCTTTGCACTTTTGTAACTCTAGGTAATTTAAATCTAACTTCAATAATGAACAGCTGAACTTAACTGCTGTTAAATTGAGAAGGTTTGCCTCCAACCACAACTAACATTTTGAATCTGTGTGAGTTTTAAAACAAACGATTAAAGATCCTTGACACTTTTTACCTTTAAAAGAAAAGCAGTACAGCTGTATGAAAAGTAAGAGCAAGGGGGTTCAGACATCTGGTGTGTGTGCTTGGCTGCGGAGCCAATGGGGCGATGCTACCATCTGTGGGATTATGATTGAATGCCTGTGAGTCAGAATCCTGCCCAGGTGGAACGATTAAAACATTTTTTTGAAAGAAAAGTAAGAGCTGGGGGATAAACCCATGTAAATAAAACAAGTTACTTGAAAGCGTAAAGACCCTGGATTGTGTCTGTAGTTTTAAAATCTAGTACTACTGCTTTACTTAAATCTAGTGACTTTATGCCATTAAATAAAAAGATGAGTGGGAGTCTAAATCTACCCAGACTTTGTAAATATATCAAATCCTGAAGTTACGGTTCTATACTTAGGATTACACTGACAATCTAGTCTTTATAAAATTTCTTCCTTCTCCTTGTTGCCTACCTTTCCGAGATTGGACTCGGCAGCCTCTTTTGGATTCTTGATGTTATCAGAACGGCGATTATGAACTTTCCAGTGACTTAATCAAACTGTCTCTTGACAGATGACCTGCCCAGGATGAGGTTCAAGTGCCCGTACTGCACACATGTGGTAAAGCGGAAGGCAGACCTCAAGCGCCACCTTCGTTGTCACACAGGAGAAAGGCCCTATCCCTGTCAAGCTTGTGGGAAAAGATTTAGCCGGCTAGACCATCTAAGTAGCCATTTTCGAACAGTATGTATATGATTTTTCATCATTTTACTTCTTAGGAAATACATGCATTTATCTGCTTTAGGATAATCTAGTTCACTGAGGAAAATCTTTTCACACAACTCTGCAATATTAAACAATTTTTCCAATTTAATGTTTTTACTTTGCACATAATGCATAATTTTATGTATTTTTAAAATTTATTTATTTGTTTTTTTATTTTTGGTTGTGTTGGGTCTTTCGTTGCTGCACGTGGGCTTTCTCTAGTTGCAGCGAGCGGGGCCTACTCTTCTTTGCAGTGCACGCTTCTCATCGTCGTGGCTTCTCTTGTTGCGGAGCACGGGCTCTAGGTGCACGGGCTTCAGTAGTTGTGACACATGGGCTCACTAGTTGTGGCTCACGGGCTCTAGAGCGCAGGCTCAGTAGTTGTGGTGCACGGGCTTAGTTGCTCCACAGCATGTGGGATCTTCCCAGGCCAGGGCTCGAACCCGTGTCCCTTGCATTGGCAGGCAGATTCTTAACCACTGCGCCACCAGGGAAGCCCTATATTTTTTAAAATAGGTTTGTTTTTCTCCTCTGAAACCTTGAAGTAAGAGATATTCTTTTGAATATCCATTTCAATTCACTTAATATCTATTGTTTTTATATCCCGTTTTTTTCAGAGCCAAAGACAATGTAAACTTTAAAAATGTTTAAAACTTTTTAAATGTCTATGTCAGAATCACCACTTCAGATATTCAGCATCTGCTAGTGATTCTTGAATCCTTATCTGGTAGGTTGTCAGTCTAGTTTCTGCTGTCTGACCTCTCTCCACTACAGCCTCTTTCTAGTGTCTCTCCAGTTTCTCTGGTCTCCTCAAGGAACGGAGTGAGGTGGGCAATAGAGCGACTGTCAATCAGGGACTGGACTGTCAGCAGTCAGAAAAATCTCAGGGAATTTTCTGTTCAGTGCTCTGGTGGTTTAATAAGGTAGTGACGGGACTTCCCTGGTGGCACAGTGGTTAAGAATCCGCCTGCCAATGCAGGGGACACGGGTTCAAGCCCTGGTCTGGGAAGATCCCACATGCCATGCTGCGGAGCAACTCAGCCACAACTACTGAGCCTGCGCTCTGGAGCCCGCAAGCCACAACTACTGAAGCCCGCGGGCCTAGAGCCTGTGCTCCGCAACAAGAGAAGCCACCGCAATGAAAAGCCCGTGCACCGCAACGAAGAGTAGCCCCTGCTCGCCACAACTAGAGAAAGCCCGCACACAGCAACAAAAACCCAACACAGCCAAAAATAAATAAATAAATTTTTAAAAATAAAAATAAATAAGGTAGTGACATTGGAATTATTCTGCTGTTCATCTTGCAGCAAAAATTTTTTCCAAAATTGATCTTCTATTACCCATACTTTTATTCCATTTATACGAGCTCCTTTTAATTTGGAAGGGTATTGGTCACTTGATGCATTGCTTTCTAGGTATTCATCCAACAAATATATATTGAGTACCTACTATGTGCCAGACCCTTTTCTAAGAGCTAGGTATACAGCAGTGAGCAAAACAAACTCTCTGCCTTCATTAATCTCTGAAGCTAGATTTTTAAAAATTAAAATAACCTTTTATTATTACAAAAGCAATAAGTATGCATTATAAAAACTAAGAAAATAGATAGATGTAAGAATAAGAAAATAAAAATACCGTATTTTTACCACCCAGATATTACCATTCTTAACACTTCATCATGTGCATTTATGTTTTTTTAACCAAAATGATATCATACTGTACATGCTATTTTGTAACCTGCTTTCTTTTTTTTTTTTTTTTTAGATTTACTTATTTTATTCATTTATTTTTGGCTGCATTGGGTCTTCGTTGGTGCACGTGGGCTTTCTCTTGTTTCGGCGAGCGGGGGCTACTCTTCCTTGCGGTGCGCAGGCTTCTCATTGCAGTGGCTTCTCTTGTTGCAGAGCACGGGCTCTAGGCGTGCGGGCTTCAGTAGTTGTGGCACACGGGCTCAGTAGTTGTGGCTCATGAGCTCTAGAGTGCAGGATCAGTAGCTATGGCGCACGGGCTCAGTTGCTCCACGGTATGTGGGATCTTCCCGGACCAGGGCTCGAACCCATGTCCCCTGCATTAGCAGGCGGATTCTTAACCACTGTGCCACCAGGGAAGTCCCTGTAACCTGCTTTCTTTAGTGAATAATCTCTACCTTTCCATCTCAATAAAATTTTATGTGTTACACAGTTCAAATTTACCTATAGTTTCCTAAAATACCACTTATAGCTGGTGTGTCCAAACCAGAATCCAATCCAGAACTCATCTCATTGTTAGGTCCCTTAAATATGTTTTTGAGCTAGCATAGTTCCCTACCCACCCCTGCCGCCCCCCCAACCTTTTTAAAAATAACATTGACTTACTGAAGATATTGAGCCAATTGTTTTACAAAATATCCTACCTCTGGATTTCTCTGCTTGCTTCTACATGGTGTCATTTTTAGCTTGTTCTTCTATCCCCCCCTGCATTTTCTGAAAACTAGAAGTTTTATCTAAAGGCTTAATGGATTCAAGTTAAATACTTCCATCAAGGACAAAATTGTATGTTTCATATTGTGTCACATTAGGAGACACATCATATCTGGTGGACCCATCATTCATGTTGTTACAATTGATCACTGGATTAGGGTGATGATACTATGATCCCACCATTGCATTGTAATTAGAAAGGAATCTCTGTGTAACTATTTTGGTATTATATGACTATCCATTTCCCCATGAACTATTCATTTAATAGTATTAATACCAATTGGTAATCTCTGTCCAAATTATTAATATTACTTGGAGTTGTGGAATGATTTACTAATATTATCCTTCCTTCTATATTATTAGCTGGAATTCTATAAAGTAAAGCTTTCCTTCATCACCTGGGGCTATTTGGTTACTTTGAAATAGGGTTCTTACAGGAGAAGCAAGATAAATGTTTAATTATTTCTCTTTAACTACCAATTTTCAAAGTAAAGAGTGATTTAAGAGTAGCCTCAAATGGTATATGAGTTTTTTCTGGCTTTGTTTTTTTAAATAGCATATGTTCTCATGAATTTTCATTGGTTCATTATGTTTGGATCCATAACAATTATTATTTTTTTGATACTCAAAATTTCAAATTTGTGCAGTGGGGACCCTTGAAGCTGGCTCTTGTGTCCTTTTGTCACAACTCCATTAAATTTTCAGTGTCCTTGTTCTCTGGTTCCCTAGGCTCATCTTGTACTTCCCCTGCCACAAAACTGGAATCAGCCATTTCTCAAAGGAGCTTTGGTACCTCTTAGTGGGGAATGAAATTAGAAACCAAAATTTGGACACCCAGGGTGCTCATTGTCATTAGGGCATCCTTTTTAGATTGTTTCTGAGCTAGAAGGTATATATTTTTAAAATAATGAGTTCATGATGATATTTTCCGTTTTAACATTACAGTGTTTCACTTAATTTCTTTGTCTTCATAATTGTATTGGATTTGGAGGGGGATGAACATGAATCTGTGTCAGAACTTTGTAATGAAAACAATGCCACATATGATAACCATAATACTGATTCTATCTCAGGAGAAATAAAGGTACACTCAAATTATGTACTTTCAACATTTACTGATTAATATGTCAGTGGTTAAGCAGAAGATAATAACTGTACTGAGTGGTAGTCCCATACATTTTCTTAGATATTTTACCAGACTGCTTTAGTTTTCTTGGGTTTTTTGACTATTTGCGTTTGGTGGCCCACTTTCATACCATTCTGACATTATCTAAATGAATATGCCATAAACATTAATTCAGCATATGTAGTTAATTATATGTAATAATTTTTAGATTAGAATCTATAATCTATCGCTCTGACAGCTATTGAACAAAGTTACTAACTATAATATACAATTATTCATCAATTACAACTTCTTCCCAAAGCATTTCACACATTAACTCATTTGGTCCACACAACCTGAGTTGTATCCCTATTAGTAATAATGGAGCAGTTAGGAATAATAATAGACTGATATGTAGCAGAACCACCATGTGGTTGTTTATAACCAGTGTCCATTCTGATAGTCAGGCTTCTATTCTGTTTGGGTGGTGCCCATACCTTACCAGTTGTTAAATATTTTGACAGTCACCCTGGAAGCAGGTTTATAATGTTTTAAGTTACTTGCTTCAAGATAACATGGTTAGTAAATGACAAGATTAGTAAATGACAAAAGCAGCACTAGAACCCAAGCTTTCCAATTCCTAGTCCAGTCTCCTTTCTACTAGATCTTTCATTAATAAAAGTGGCAATAATCCTTATATTGAAAAATATTTTTTGATAAATTTAAATTTGGGACAATATTTTTTCTTTCTCTAGCGAAATAACAAAATATTAGTATTCAAATGAAATGAGTTTTTTCCCCTGAATTAAGATATGTAAAGTTGGGCTTCCCTGGTGGCGCAGTGGTTGAGAATCTGCCTGCCAATGCAGGGGACACGGGTTCGAGCCCTGGTCTGGGAAGATCCCACATGCCACGGAGCAACTGGGCCCGTGGGCCACAATTACTGAGCCTGCGCGTCTGGAGCCTGTGCTCCGCAACAAGAGAGGCCGCGATGGTGAGAGGCCCGCGCACCGCGATGAAGAGTGGTCCCCACTTGCCACAACTAGAGAAAGCCCTCGCACAGAAACGAAGACCCAACACAGTCATAAATAAATAAATAAATAAATAAATAAATAAATAAATAAATAAATAAATAAAAGACTGTGAATTTCTTTAAAAAAAAAAAAAGATATGTAAAGTCCTTAGAATAGTATATGGCAGATATTAAGTGTTTGCAATTATTTTGTATTATTCTGGGAATGTGTCCCTTGTTACCTCAGATATAAAAATATTATTGAATTAAGAGATATGTGAAATTATTAAGTATGTAATATTAATCACAAAAACATAATAGACATTATTTAGAGAAAGCTGGTATTTAATATTTCTGTGACATTAATTTATCACCAAAACCTGTGATTTTTTTCTAATGACTAGATGTTAATTTAATACTAATGCTTGGCTTTGAACATTTTAAATTTATGAATTAGTACTTAGAATATCAAACTGTTCTGCTTTTGAAAAATCTTTTTTTATCACTATTTAAATCTCTACACAGATTCACCAGGCATGCAAACTCATCTGCAGAAAATGCAAACGCCATGTGACTGATCTAACAGGTCAAGTGGTACAGGAAGGAACCAGGCGCTACAGACTCTGTAATGAGTGCCTTGCTGAAGTTGGCATAGACAGCCTCCCCATTGATTTGGAAGCTGAACAGCATCTTATGTCCCCATCAGATGGAGATAAGGATTCCAGATGGCACTTGGGTGAAGATGAGAATAGATCATACGTGGAGATTGTAGAGGATGGGTCTGCTGATCTGGTCATACAACAGGTTGATGATAGTGAAGAAGAAGAAGAAAAGGAAATAAAGCCCAACATCAGGTAGCTGGGATGTGAACCAACAGATCTGGCATGTCTGCAACTTACATTGACTTCCCATAACTCTCTCTTTCCATGGTCAGAGTCTGGTTAACAAATTATCAAGACTGACTTGAAAGTAATGACCTGATATCACTTGCATGTTTTCTGAACAGGCCATTGTATCCATTCTGAACTTTGTTGCCCTAAAATCTGTTGCTGCACTGGAAAGAAGGACCTAGCTTGAGTTGGCATGATGGATGAACAATTAATCTTCTTACTTTTATTACAGAGATACCTTTTTTTTTAATATTGGATGATCTACTTAGTGAACTTTTTTCAAAGAAAATATTTTAAATTCACCACAACCAAACTGTATATAAGATAATTTCAAGGTGTTTCAAAAACATATAAACTACCACTATTGAATTTTCACAGGGAACGAGGTAAGAGCACATGTAAGGGTCTGGCACCCTACCTGACTAAACTAATTAGCCTATTACCTTCAGACCGAAAATGACCTATCATTATTCCAATATCCTAAATGTTTTAGAATTATGGCAGAAAACAAACCTAAACTGTTTGAAATCGTTCACATTTGAAACTTTTGTCATTAAGTTAAAAATTACTCTTATGTAGTCAGTGTTTAAAAAGAACAAACTCTAAAATAGAAGCTGACCAGAGATTATATACAGACATCATTTTCTTAAAGCAGGAAACTAATACTGTCAAGGTAGTTTTTTGAGGATCTGTCTATATAGCTCTCTTCCTCTCTAGAGAAAAAAAGAAAACTGGAGGTTCTTACCAGTTCTTAAGATTAATTTCCTCCATTTATATACTGCTATATTACTTATAAAGTGCTCTTTCACACATCTCCTCACCTAATCAGCAAGGTAAATAGTATTGTCTCTGATTTACAAATGAGGAAATTAAGGTCAGAAAGTTTAAGTCGTGGGACTGGTGACTAGGCAGGTTTTGATTTTAAACAGTCCTCTTTCAACTGTCTCTCCCTGGATAGTCCCCTGAAATGGTGAAGAAGTGAAGTCAAACCTCACCAATCTGCAATAATTATAAAAAGAAGCCTATGAGAATTAGAAAGTATGAAAGAAGAGGAATTTAATCATCTTCAACAACATATAATATCTTGAACTAGAGTTATTCAAGTAGTGCTAAGTAATGTCCCCATAGTACCTATTGACATGTTTTTATATTATTTATATATAAATTTTATATATAAAACTATTTGAACACATTATTCTCCTAAGTTCTTTAAGCAGTTTATATATAATTCTTCAAAACAAACTTTTCTACTAGGATACAAAATTAAGTTTTAACTCCTCCCCTATATGAATTATGAAACATTCCAAAATTACAGTCAAATTGGAGATGCATTATTTTAGTTGTAAAGATAAAATCTAAATACTAGAAGTAAAGAACTGTTCATAAAGGTCTTGGCAAGTTATCCCAATTAAGCTTGTTTTAATTTAATTTTGATAGAGGCTCCGTGTATTATACTGTATTTTTAACTGCCATGACATACCTCAAGATACTTTTTATGTTCTTTTCTCTTATTCTTTAATTAATGATTGTCCTTAATACCAATTTGTGGGCCAAAATGGTTAATTTCTTTAAGTTTTTTTATAAATAGATGAATAACCACTTTGTTTTATGGTACCTAATTCTGAGGTTTTTTTCAAGATTCCCCTGATGGTAAATTTCCAATTGCTTCAAGACCGGATAGTGTGCATTGAATTCATTGTCTCCCAACATGACCATTCCTGAGTCAGGAGTCTTAACAATTACATTGTTCCAAATGAGGGAGGGAACACTTGTCATTCTTTAGTCTCACCAGAGGATGATAACATCTTTCAAAATTGTAATCTGATTTTTAATCATTGGAACCAATAGGAAAAATGACTGACTTGAGCTTTATTTATAGAAATGAAGTTGTGCTTGCATGTGTATACTCTAACGCACTTTAGTCTATGATCTAAATGTTCTTTGATGCTACTATATTCTGCATGCAAACATCAGCATGATTGTCAGCAAGGTCCACTGAACACAGTGCCACCAGCACTTGTAGAGCCTTATCAGAAATAATGCTTTCTCTTAATTGTTTATAACAAGCATCAAGCAATCCCCACAAAACAGCTATCTAATTCACCAAACTAGACAGTGCATCTGTTCTATCATTTTAGTATCATAAAAGAACATTCGTGACATGTTTGTAAGTTGTAAATAATAACTCCAGTATCATATCATATTTATCTAAGACTTTAGAGACCAATTCTTTTCTAGAGTGAAACTGTCTATTAATGGTTTCTAAGAAAACTGAATTCTTTGGCTCTTAAATGTGGGAAAATATTACATAGGGGTATAATCTGTTAATATAAGCTTTATTTATGCCAAGATTTTTTTTTTTTTTTAATGTTAGGAAAATAATGGAAGTTGGTTAGACCAAAGTTTGCTCTTACAAGAATGCTGTTTTATCAGCTTCTGAACACCCTTCTAAGTCTATGGTCCTCAAGATCCAGTTGATAGGATGAAGTTTTGCAAAATAAAGCACCACTGAGTCGTGCCTACTGTCTGGAGGAAGCAAAATTGACTAGGCCAGTGGTTTAAAAGATTTTTTTTTACCCAAGAAACCCCTTCTTCAAATGAATTGTTTCATAGAGAAGTTCAACATTTAAGGAAACTCTAAAGGACAGAGCTGCTCTGGTTTAAGCTCCCTACAAACTTTTCCCCAGACACTCTGCAGAGCTCAGGAGTCCAGCACTGAAAACCTTGGGCTGGATCACTTTTTGAATTCCCTTTGAGCATTACAGTCTCACTTCATTACTCCGTTACTCCTTGCACTTATAAGTTGGTAACCATAGAGCAGCAAATCACATCTTTACAAGGCTCCTTCTATAGTTATCATATATCTTAAGACCTTTTTAAGAACAAATTTTTCAATATTGTATGTCTGAGTGATGAAATCAAACACAGTTACTGCTTTTATGTGGCCAAGTTACTGCTTAATGGATGAAAAGTTCAGTGTTTCAGTTACTTATGAGCTCAGAACTCAATTCGTTAAAAGTTATTTTGCTGAGTCATGCTAAGATATATTGAAATTTCCACTCATATTGGTTATATATGTTTGGAGTCCTAAAATTAATACTATGGAAAAATCACCAAAAACAGTACAGCATAAGATATGTTTAACTGGGAAGGGTGATAACAGTAGGTACTGGAGGACCAAACTTTAGATTATAAATGGAAAGTTCTAAGTTATTTTATATTAGAGTGGATCAGTATTACTATTTATCATTTATATAGCATTTTATATTTGCAAAGTATTTAATAATTTTTATGTTATTCTTTACATATCTATGAAATAGGACATTTATCACATGAAAGGTAAAGAAATTGAGGCACAGAACAGTAAAGCAACCTGCCTAAGACAACCCAGTGAAACAGTGGCAAAAATAGGAATTAGAATGACCAGATTTTCTGAATCCTAGAATATCAGCTTAAATCACTGAGGTGTGTTGTGTATTACTCTGTTTTATGAGTTTATGCAAATAACAGTGAATTGTTTTAAAGCTTACGTCATTGTATGTGGATAAATCCTATACAGAATAAATATTATGTAAAGGATGTGACTTTGGTTACAAGAGTTTCAATGATAAAAATTCAGGTTGTCACACAAGTGGCATTATTTAGCCAATTTTATATATTGTGAAGTATAATTAATATTTTATTTTGATACAGGAGTTTCTCAACTATTCATGCCAATTGAGCCATGAATAGACCAGAAAAATGAAATCCACAGAGAATCTATAAACTTCATTTTCTAACTTGTCAGCCTTCTCCCTAAAGTACCTGTGTTAATGCCAATGAAAAGTGAACTATGTTAATAAGCCACACACAGGAGAAGCCAGGGGACTCTTAATTTTATTTTTTTTGGCTGCACTGGGTCTTCGTTGTGGCGCGCCAGCTCAGTAGTTGCTTAGTTGCCCCACGGCCTGTGGGATCTTAGTTCCCCGACCAGGCATCAACCCCGTGTACTATGCATTGGATGGCAGATTCTTAACCACTGGACCACCAGGGAAGTCCCGGGACTCTTAACTTTTAAATGCAAAATATTTTGAAATGTTCTACTTAAAAGCATGATAAACACTTTTCCCTGCCTCTTTTTATTTTCTTCACACCAGCAAAAGCCATTGGATACTTCATCATCTTTAGATAGGAAACCAGGGACCAGGGTAATGCCAGTCATCTCTTTACCTTTGGGCTTGATTAGATCATTTGCAAACATTATTAAAGACAACTTGTAAAGTATATCTAAGAACTGATTATACTTTCCTTCACTCTTTCGGATTTCTAGATACACAGATCCATTATATAGTTTCTTGATTTCCCCATTGGGAAAATCTTTTAATTCCTTGTTGATATTATTTACAACTACTTAATTCTTTTATTGAGTAACTTATTTTATTCAGCCTATAAGGGAAAAAAATGGAACATTTTTACCTAGATAGTAGTGCTCAACCTTGGCTGCACTTGAGAATCACTTGTGGAAATTTTAAAAATACAGATGCCTAAGTAAAGCAGAATCTCTGGCACATGGGGCCTGGATACATTTTTTTTTTATCTTTCCAGTGTTTTTTATGTGCAAAATAGGTCCCCTAGTCAAGGTTCCCCTCTATTCTCCCCAGATAGATAGATGCTAAAGTTGGGCAGTGGAACCATTTCACCTTCCAGTCCACTGGTTTGCAACCCTATCATTAAGGAAAAAAAATTAAAATATGGTTGCCCAGTCCAAGAAAATATTGTTTTTTGTGAAATTTTAAGATATTGTGTATGTCCCCTCATCTAAAGTTTTTATTAGGGTCAAACAGTATGGACACTAAATTAAAATAGCCCATTTTTACTTTGAGATGTATTTGCATTTTTATTTGATCATGGGTTGCAGTCTGGGAATTCATACAGTAATTCAGAGTAATAAAAGAACTATATTAGGAATATGTGACTGAAATACTATATCCTGAAACATTGCAAGCTTTAATGTTTTCTTTGCTTTTGAAAAAGAAACCAGAACACTCTCCAAGCACTGTGAAACTTAATTGCTACACATTAGTATTCCATCAATGAATTGAATTAAATCAGTTTTTATTCAAGTTAAATGCCATACCAGAGAAACCAAGAAAGATGTCTTATTTAAAGAAGCCTTCAGATTAATTTGGAAAGAAAAATAAATGTCTTTGCTTTACTTCAAGTATTGCCATTAAAATTTTTTTTTTGGAAAATAACTTGAAACGACTTGGGCATAAAGCACCATCCTCATTCCCATAATTGAGGTTATGTATGCAATTCAAACATGACAAGTATATCCATTCAGTAGTATTGTATATGCAGACACCATTGCTTAATCTCCTACCAAAAAAAAAAATCCAATAAGGAAGTGGCACTTTCTTGCATAATTCAAAAAGGTTAAACGCTGAAATACAAGAAGATAATGTGTCTTTTGTTGCATATTTGAGTTGATTTTAAACTTTTTTTCCCCTGGAGGAAAAAAATCCACAAGGAATACAGCAGTGGAAAACGGCACCTGCACCAGACGCTGTAGTATTTGGGGGCCGTGTTAAAAAATGAAAGCCCTGTGTTTTCCCCTAAGCAGCAGCAACATCTATTCACGCTCAGGCGGATGACCACGTGGCTTCATCTTATTTTCAGGAGGACTGCACCAGTGAGTGGGATTAAGGAGTAGCAACCTTTACTTTTCCTTTTCAGTCCTGTTTCCCGCACAACTACTTTTCCTGGAAAGTTATCACAGAGTCCAGCAGCGAGACCCCCGTAGAGAACCCCACAGTTCCCCGTAGAGGCCCCGACATACCAGACACCCCTAAAGCTAAATTCTGGGGGGGGCAAGATGAATAGGAAACGCTGTGTTGTGCGCAGTGTGCACCCGATAGAGCCGCTATTTGCCGGGTCCCTACTCGATCCAAGGCCGCTGAGGTAGGCACACATGCCTCGCCATTTAAAACAGGAGGAAACTGAGGCTTGAGAACTGACCCCAAAGTCATTGAGTCCAGCCCACGCAGTGGGTTGGCTAGCGGTGCCCGAAACCGCCGCCCTACCGCCAGGGGGAGCTAGTGTGCTTTACCTCTACTCTCGGTTCCCATAGTGCAGTCTGTGCGTCACAGAGGGTCACTGGCTTGGGCGTCCCCCCCCATTCCTCCCCCGCCATCACACAGAGTGGGGATCGCGCCCTTGGCCTCGCTGCTGCTGGAAGAGATGTACCGGATGACAGCCTGACTCTCCAGATTCTGCGGGCACTTCACTGATGTTTTTTAGTTTACCTGTCTTGCCTCCCTCCCCTCCTTCCTTTCTTTTTCAGGGAGTCGTAGCTCTTCTACTGAGCAACAAATGTTTTAGCCTGACAGCCAGGTGAGGTAGGTACTACTGTATTATGGCAGATGAAGAAACTGAGGCTTAGAGTGGTGAAAAGACTTGGCCAAGTTCAGAAAATTTGGGAAGTTTCAAGAAGGAAACTGGAAGGAGAGGCCTTGACTCCTACCTTTAGGTAACAGACATACATATAAACATCCACATGTTGGAAGATGAGGCATTTGTAGTGACTTCGGGAACCCTTGTCACATGCAAGGGAGAGAAATGAAATAAAGTCCTGGGGGAATTTTACATTCCAGCTGGAGAGACATACACATATGGCCAATGACGATGTGTGGTAGAAAGTACCAACAGCCAGAAGTACATCCATTTATTCACCCAACCAATGTCTCAATATCTACCAAGCACCCAGATTCCTAAATGGAATTCAGACAAAAACTTTGGGCGGGGAGAGTATCACATTTATTAATTTCGTTTTTACTCAAAAATAAATAGAGATAACAAAAAATGGTCCTTAATGCCAACACGTAAAATTAGCAATGCTATATTTAAAAGGAAAAAAAAAAAGATGATTTTGAGCTACGCCTTGAATAATGGAAAGAACATCCAATTAGGAGACACAATGAAAGGAAAAGAGAAATGATCAGTATAACTAAGGAAAACTAGCAAATAGTTGAGCACAGGGGATGGAAGTGTAAGAGGAGTTCAAGAAAACTCCAATGTGGGCTGTGGAAGGATAAGGGCACTGTTGATAGAAACAAGGAACTCAGAATTTGGATATGAAAACACGACATTAAAGATCTCTCCCTAAGGAGCATGTCACCAGAGGGCTTTGGAATCAGGAAGAACTGGAAGCATCACTGAAACAGACCATTAAAAGATGGAAGGTACAAGGAAGGTACAAATAATAACCAGAAGCCAGTTCCCTTGCTCCTTAAGGTGCTTCCAACTTAAAAGCAGAGTTGACTACTACATACGTTAGCTGACTTAAGGAACTTTATGAAATTGTTGTAAAACAAAGAGAAAAAGAATCTGCACAAGAATTCAAAGGTAGGAACTGGTGAGTTGTATGGTGTGAACTTTGATGGTGGGTGATGGTGGGCGGGCTGCACTGGTACTGAGAGAAGACTTGGAGAGGCCACGGGAACATAAAGGCAGAAACAAAGTTACCCTATAATTGATTCATTTTTCTTCTCATTGTGACACACCCCTTGAATGGTTAATACTTCGAACTGCAAGGGAATCAGGATGGGACAGTAAAATGGGAGTCCTGTAGAAGGGCACCCAGCTTGGCATAAAGGGACAGGCACAGCTTTTGAAAACAGCTCAACTCTGATATGGAAGAAAGAAAACTAGACTAACATAGGAAAGATTTGGAGTAGAGAAGCAGGAAAGGAAAAAGTCTGAAGAGAAAGCAGGAGGAGAAGCAGAAGGGAGTGGCTTTGTTTGCCCTTCTTAATAAACAAGAGACTCTGGCAGAATGGCACTGGCTCCACGGTTATCCTTAGGCTGGTCACCCCCTAACCAAGCGCTGTGGCCTTTTTAAAAAATTAAAAGGTGAAAAAGTAAGGGGGCTGTTAGCATTTAAGCTTGTCCCAATAATAGTACTAGCCCTCACTGAGCATTACTATGTGCCAGGCACTGTCTTGAGTTTTATGTGTATACATTTATTTAATTCTCTCAACAACTATTGTCACGAGTTAAAATTTGGAAATTGAGGCGCACGGAGATTCAGCAACATGCCCCAAAGTGGATAGTTAGTAAGTGCTGGAACCAGGACTTGAACCCCCATGATCTGGCTCCAGTTTGTGCTGTTAACCACTGCACCCCCAAAATCCTCAAAATAAAACTGTTAGCAGAGTAGTGTTTAAATTCCAAAGTTCCAAGTATAATTCCAAAATTACTCCCTTTTTCTTCTTACAAAATAAGATTCTTAACTATGGTAGCAAAGCTGGGGACACCTGGTCTGTGAGTAGTCACCATCTCCATTTCAGAGTTGAAGAAACCCAGCCTCAGAGAGGTTCAAGAAATTCCCCAAAGTCATATAGCTAGTGAGTGACATGGTCAGGATGTGAATCCATGACTCTAATGTACTTAAAGTTTGTATTTGGAAGTAATTTAAAAAACACACACACGTGTATTTATTTGGCAATGGGAAAAAATAATATAAATCCACTATTTTCTACTGTCTTGTCCTGATACGAGATATTTCTATAGTCAAAATGTTTTTGCTAAATAACATTAGCTTTTGAACTTTTAGAGTATGTGTCAGAGAAAATGAGACAGCCATTGTCAATCATCTATTTTTGAGTTGCACCTTACAAATATCACCCAAATGTGGAGTGTTTCCTTATATATAAAACTTGAGGGCTTCCTTGGTGGTGCAGTGGTTAAGAATCCACCTGCCAATGCAGGGGACACAGGTTTGAGCCCTGGTCTGGGAAGATCCCACATGCTGCAAAGCAACTAAGCCCGGGCGCTACAACTACTGAGCCTGCGCTCTAGGGCCCGCAAGCCACAGCTACTGAGCCCATGCACCACAACTACTGAAGCCTGTGCACCTAGAGCCCGTGCTCCACAACAAGAGAAGCCACCGCAACGAGAAGCCCGTTGACACAACTAGAGAAAGCCCACGCGCAGCAACGAAGACCCAACGCAGCCAAAAATAAATAAATAAAATAAAACTTGAGTAATGAGAGCTGTCATGCTAACCTCACAGGCCTATTACCTGGATCAAAAGAACAACAGAACATAAATGTGATTCGTTATATATTAAAAGGTATAAGTACAATGAACAGAGTCTTAAGTCCCAAATCTGCCTCTTCTAGCCAGTAGGTTTTAGGTGTCACTAATCCCCTTATTTGTAAAATGTAGGACAACTGTACTACATATAGAATTGCTGGAAGGACAAAGGGGTAATATAAAGCATCTGGGAAAATATTTTGTACAGAGGAGACCTGGATATGTGTTTATGACAAAATAAATATGTTGGCCCTAAGACTACTTTCTTGCATGTCCAGAATTCAACATTAATTGTTCATTTTACAGGCAACAGAACAAAAAAGTACAGAGCATGTTATATGGAAAAAAACATTGATAAATTACTACAGTCACTAAATTCTGAGGAAGTTTGCTCTGGAAGGAGCTTTTGGAAGCTATCTTTTCCAATTTCCTGTCCCCCCCGCCGCCCACCCTGGTTTTTCTAGATGAAGAAACTACATTCTCAGTCTCAATCTGGAATTCCCCAAACCTTCTGAAGCTCAGACTTCAGGAAGGGGCAGAACTATAGTCCACTTGGGGCACTTCCCCCACTTTGAGGAGGGTATAAACTGTACTTTTTCCACCATTTCTTCTTCTTCTTTTTTTAAACTTTGGGTTTATTTATTTATTTATTTTTGGCTGCGTTGGGTCTTCGTTTCTGTGCGAGGGCTTTCTCTAGTTGCGGCAAGTGGGGCCACTCTTCATCGCGGTGCGCGGGCCTCTCATTATCGCGGCCTCTCTTGTTGCGGAGCACAGGCTCCAGACGCGCAGGCTCAGCAATTGTGGCTCACGGGCCTAGTTGCTCCGCGGCATGTGGGATCCTCCCAGACCAGGGCTCGAACCCGTGTCCCCTGCACTGGCAGGCAGATTCTCAACCACTGCGCCACCAGGGAAGCCCATCCACCATTTCTTCTTGAACATTCTCTTCCAAAGCCCAAGTGGTAATAGCAAGGTGAAAAGAGAACTAGCAAGGGTGGCTGTAAGGACACACATAACCACTTAGCCTTCTTGGAGAGGCACCAGTGAGAAAAAGTCATCACATCACTACTGTTACTTTCCCAAAAAGTCACTGCCATCATGTAACACACCCCTGTACCCATGACAATGACTGTCTGATTAGTAAGCAGACCTGGTGTGATTTGGACCTTTTAGGCTAAACTGTTCCAGTAAGATACCTTCTCTTTCTCTTTTAAAATATAATATTACTAGATCACAGAAACTTAGAACTGGAAAGGAATTGAGGAATCACTAATACACACCTATAATACATAGATGAGGAAGTAGGTCCAAGGTCAAACAGTAGTAGAGCAAAGGCTAGGAACTGAGGCTTGTGGCTTGGGATTCTTATGTTCTTATAGATATGCTCAAGGAGCTGACCTGCAGTCTCTGCCTAAGAATTTGACGTAGCTCTAAGATGCTTAATCCACTGACCACTAAGTAGTAACTGACCATCTATTATGTGCCATCTAGGAGCTTTCCTTCTATTCAGAGGTATAAGATTAGTGAACATTAAACAATTATAAAATTGAATAAGCCTGCAAATCTTTAAAGCTAACTAGAGAAGCATAGTTCAGAGACCCCTGAAGGCTGAATGGTAAGGGAGGCATTGTGGAAATGTGATTTGAGCTGGGTTTTTAAAATTTATTTATTTTTGGCCACTCTGCGAGGCTTGTGGGATCTTAGTTTCCCTACCAGGGATTGAACCCAGGCCCACAGCAGTGAAAGCACCAAGTCCTAACCACTGGACTGCCAGGGAATTCCCTGAGCTCGGTTTTAAAGCGGAGCTGCAGACTAGCAACCTGTGGACCAGATTCAGCCCACACACAACCTGTCTGTACTTCATTGTGATGACCCACAGTGGTTTGGGTTTCTTTCCAAAAACTTGGGAGGTTTTACATAAAAATCCCACTCTCTGGGGTTTTATGAAAAACTGCCACCCTAGGCTTGTATTCCCATTAGCAATGAGGGCTGGAGCTGAGAAGCAGCTGCCCGCTTGGCCCCTGCATAAACCCTCAGTTCAACACCCGCAGTCCTCCCATTACCTGCCTGACTCCTTGGGCAGCGGATTTGCTACCCAACGTTTTCAGAAATGAGAACGGCAGCCCAGAAGTAAGACAGAAGTGAAGATGTGTGGGTACGTTATGGGGAAGGAGAATTAGCTCTGCAATGGGGGAAATCTGTTCCTTAGGGAAAGACACATACTTGAAACTAGCAGAAGAATCTGGTGAGAGCACAGTGCAACCATCTCAATAAATAAGCTAAAAATAAATAAAACGTGTGCTGCTACTGATGGATCAAGAATGCCAACACTTCATGTATAAAGGGTAACATACTCATTTTCCTTCTATTCAGTATCTTTGTTTTGGCATACTTTAAAACTAATACAAACTAAATTTTAAAATTTACCTGAAACTGTAATAAGTTATAAATTTATTAAAAATAAGAAAATATAATCTGTATTGCATAATTACATCTGCCTTGTTTTTACTGAGCCCCATTATACAGCTCTGGTGGTTAAGAGATATGGCTATGCTTTCCCCCCACCCCGAGTCAAATGTGTACCCTACTTGGCTTACTACATCCCAAGAGCTCTTCTTACTTTGGCTTCATCTCTCCCATTGCCCTCACAATATCCTGTTGTTCACTTTCACAATCAACGCCCCCAAGTAGCCCATGATGTGTAAAGGAGTCGAAAGAAAGAGCCCCATCTCAGGCTGGAAATTCATCCTAACAAAAGATAAAGAGATTCTTCTAGACATTGTTTTGCTTGGAGGTCCACAATTTACACTTATAAAATATGCCTGAGAATAAAGAAGGTGAAGGAGTGCTACCTGAGATCCTGCTGTGTAACCATTTGAAGAGCTACTGTTAAAACCACAGGCTCCTGCCCTTGTCTTCATTACGCCCCCCTACTTTCTGTTAAATTCCCAGAGAGGGACTTCCCTGGCTGTCCAGCGGATAGGACTCCGAGCTTCCAAGGCAGGGGGCACGGGTTCGATCCCTGTTTAGGGAACTAAGATCACGCATGTCGTGCGGCGCAGCCCCAAAAAAAAGAAAAAAAATCCCCAGAGTAAAAATGATGTGGTGCTCTGAGAGAATAGTTAGAAAGCTCACAGACAATCTCTTCCTTTTAGGTCAAGTTCAGCACACTATAATGATATTTGGCACCACCCAGTGGCAATCTTTTTTCACATATGTGTGAATAAACAGCAACTTTGCAAACTCTTGCATCACAAGGAAGAATACCTCAATCAATGAACAGAGGATGGAATAATGTTGCAAATCAAATGAAAGCAGCCTCATTTTTTTCAAAGTTTATCTACTTTGAAAAGTACAGATCATTTTAAAGTTGTTTTCCTGGCCTCCTGTCTCCTTAGGAATGAAAAGCTTAGGTAATTTTTAAAAACCAAAGACATTTAAAAAAATTCTCCTTTTCTTCTCTAAATATAATGGCTTTAATATAAAATTATATGTTAGAAAGAAGGGCCCATTTGTACATGCATCAAATTTTTCTTATGGGAAAACAGGAAAGTGTCAATACTTCAGTGCTTAAAAAAAGTGAGAACAGTAAATCAGGGCTCTTTCTAGAGAAGCCTTCCAATTGTTCAACTATAATTGTTTCATCTGAGAAAACCAACTGGAATACAGGATGGCTCTTTCCCACAGCAATCTACAACGACCCCTTTTCATGTATGTATAGAAAATATATGTGTTAACCGATTTGGAAGAAAAGCAAAATCCTGGTTGTAGGATTCCTCAAATTTCTTTTTTTTTCGAGCTGCATTCAGTAAGAACACGGGGGCTTCAGAGTCTCTCAGGCTGCTCTTAGATTAATGATCCTTTCTGGGACCAGGCTGGAGGGCTGGCATTCCATGGGAAGGGTGTAAGGCACCTGCTGCTACAGCAGGGAATTAACAAATGAGGAACCATACTTGCCACCTAAAGGTTTCTTTAAACTTTGAATATTTGGATAACACAGATCAAGACTGTACCTAGATTTTCCATTTCTGAAAGTCACACTTTAAGTTAAAAATTTCTGTTCTGCAAATCTCCATATATTAACAGATACTGTAGAATTTATATCATGGTATCTTCTCAAAAGGAAGAGAAAAAACAGTTCTTTATAGGGAGTCTCTTTTTTGTGTGTGTCTTAAATGTCAATGATCACAAAAACTTCTGGCTTCTCTTCATCATAGACCTGCATTGCTGAATATGTTATTGCTTTGACTTCAGTTCCCTAAAGTTGGGGTTAAAGAAAAAACAGGAAGAAAAAGGACATCAAAATCAGAATCATTAACTCTAGCAACAATTGGCAGAAAGTCAAAATTCTAATATTGCTCTGAAAAACTCACACGAAACAATTAGTTATCAAATTAGTATAGTATTATCCACTGATCCAGTAAAAGTGAGAGGAAAATATGTACAGCAGAAAAATCACTGAGTTAGGAGATGGAGCATACTATAGCCCTGGCTTTGTTTGCAACTGGATACAGACGCTGTCTGACTTCTCTGGGCATCAGCTTTTTCATTTATCAGATGGGTTGAATCCAAGAACACAAAGCTTTCCTACTGTTTGGGTCAGGGCTCCTTCTTAAGGCTTCTTCCATACAGTCTAACCTGGGCCCTGGGAACTCGGCCTATTCCCTTCTCTGAATGGCAGTCAAATGCCTATTATCCAACATCTCCGTTTAGATGTCTAATAGGTATCTCAAATATAACATACTCAAAAGAAAATGCCACTGTCATTTGTATTATAAAAATAGTTTGTTTTCAATCCACATGCTCCCCCTCTACTGGCTTCTGTTCTTTTTATGCTTCTCTTCCCCAAGGCTCCCTCACCAGGCTTCATTTTATTGCACTGTCGTTGAAGAAATGCTATTGCAGCTACCGGAAGCAAACAGGATTTTCCAGTCACCTCCAACTAACTTAGGTCTCCTTGGCCTAAACACAGGGGTCAGCGAACTACAAATTGAAGGCCAAATCCGGCCTGCCACCTATTGTTGTACAGCCCCACGAACTAAGAATGGTTTTTACATTTCCAAATAGTAGTGGAGGAAATGTTTAAAAAAAGTTTTACTGGAACACATCCACATTCATTCACTTATGTGTTGTCCTTGGCTGTTTAGTGCTATATATAAGAGAAGAGTTGAATAGTTGCTCTTCCATCATTCTCTGCCCACAAAGCACAAAACATTAGGAAAAAAATTGCCTACCCCTAGTCCAACAGATTTGACTCGTATAGAGCGAAGCCATACATGCTGGCAAAAACTGAATCTGGAGAAGCACAAAAGGTAGAAGAAACTTTAGAGAACATCTAGTCCAACACCTTCATTACAGGGGAGGACATCAAAACTCGATAAGGCAAAGGGATTTTTACACCCCACAACTCTGTAACAAACCTGACCCTATAACCCAAGTGCTGATTCCTAATCCTCCAAATCAGGTGTGTGAAATCACAGTGTTTTAAAATAATATGTCCAGACGGGTCATATTAGTCTGAGAAAAATTTAGGACTTTACACCAACTTATTAGAACTAGTTAAGTTAACTGTCACATTTACTGACTTTATGGTAAGGTAGTATAAAATGTTTTTAATGGCTGGATTTAAAAACATACCTGAGGGTGCTTGGACAATGAGAATTTTTCTCCCCACCTTGAGAAGGAAAAGTGAAACATGATTAAGATTTCCAGGATTTAACATTTATTCTCTCTTCCCACATTTTAAAATAAGCCTTATAAATGTGGTTTAGATACTAGAAAGCCAAAAGAGATGGAGGGGGAAGGGAGCTATAAATTTCAATTTGATTGTTAGCAGATACAGCTGTTGAGGGACTTATGTGTACAATAGCCATTTCAAGAAGGTTGATAGTTGCTCTTAAAAAAAAGAAGTGTCCTAGTATAGTGTACATAGGTAGATTCTCAATAAACATTGTTTAATGAATACTGGTTCATAACAGAGTAGCATGTTCAAAGTTTTCACTGTACTCAGGATTACAGAACTAATTAATATCTTCCACTGGAGAAAGCACATCTAAACACCATAAAGGCAAAATACTAGATTCTGTAATACAGTCTGAACTTGGTTTGTATTTTATAACTTTTCAAAAAATGTCCATGGTGTGTACATGGAAGGCCCTAAAGGTACTGCCCTGGAACCTGGGATGAGCATCCTCTTTCCCTTCAACACTAATGTGGCTGAAGATCACAGCAGCAGAAGCAGTAGCAGTAGTAGAAAGAGCAAAGTTTTAAAATTCTGTTCAACTATTTATTAGCTAAGTACCCTTGGACAACCCTGTTTTCTTACCTGTAAAAAAAGGGAGGAGGAGGAGATAATAAAAGCTCTCACTTTACAAAAAGAAACTAAAAAAATTCAACATAAAATAGAAAAGATAAGCTTTATATAAAAATAACCTAAAAGAGTTACGTAAGGGTTGGAGTGAGCCCTCACGTGGCTGAATAAGACCAGAGGAGGCAGCGAGTGCTGAGAGGAAAGTGTAAGGCTCAAGATGGAAAATCATGAACCAGATGATACTGTCAAGGAGAACTTAATTGATATCGTAACCAGAAAAATTAACCAAATTCCAAAACAGAAAGGAATCTGCTTGAAAATGGATCAACATATGTTGGACTTAATGCTGCCCTCTATGGCCTAATAGCAGATAGTATTTTTTGACGAATCTTACATGTGACGCAGGCTCATATACCTGCTGGCTTACCAATGGCAGAGATCTCATTTTTGACGGCACACGCATCTTACAAAGATTTTGTAAGTTTACCTTTGAATACAGGTGATTTGCATTGTGAAACCTGTACCTTAACACGAGGTGGATTGGTTGGTCTTGTTTTTGGTGGTCTGTACCCTGTTTTCTTGGCTATCCCTGTGAATGGTGGCCTGGCAGCAAGATATAACTCAGCCCCGCTACCCAAGAAAGGAAACATCTTAAATTACTAGATTAGGATTTCTAAGCCTATCTTTATGTTATTTCCCATTTTGCTCCAGACTGGGTTTGCAGCATACCTTGGGTCTAGAGAATATAAACTACTTATAAAGGCTTTTCAGTTACCTGAACCTGGCCTAGAAACTGTGATTGTTAAGTAAATCTGTACACAAAAATAAAAGAGTAAAAATAACCTACATCTAAGTATGAATAAACAGAGACTTGTTAAAAAACAAAAAACAAAAAAACACCTAAAAGATATCATTAAATGACTGAAGAAACTCGGAAAACACCAAATCCAATCAAAGTGCCGTAATCAAGTGTTTGCAAACTCTGGAAGGAAATGTGTAACTTGTTAATAGAAGGAAATGGAGTCCAGGTGTGAGGATCTATAACAAAGGATGCATCAGCATTTCTCATCACCAAGCTAAGCTTTATGCAAATATCTGTGCCATCTACCAATGATATATTTTTTGTGCTAAAAATCAACAAATTGGGAATCCTGTTTAATAACACACATCAACTTTGTTCTGACAAGTTTCTGGTCCACCAAACCTGAGGTGAACCCTGGCTCCTAGGTATCTCAAGAAGCTTAACCTGCAAAGCCCTACTGGGATGCAACTGGTCTTCTGACTTAACATTTCTATCTGTCTTCCTGCCCACTGAGTTCACTGAAGAATAACTTAACATCTTTCATGACCCGCTACTTAAAAGGTTTTCAAAACTTACCCAATTGACCGTAATTTGAAATTTCTTTGATCAATATTAAGTACTTTTACTTCCTAAAGAAGAAAAAAAATTTCTTTTAATTTTAATATATGCTCATAACAGACCAGCTACTAACACATGTCTAGGTTATCATCTTTTCAAGATAATAGCATAAAACTTTTCTGAAGCAAAGAAAACTAAAATGTTAACTAAAACAGAACAACAAACTATATATTTCAAGGAAATACAGTTTTTTCTTACATATTCAAGGGTCATATTCTTGAAAATGTACAGTCTAAAAATATGAGTCAAAAGAATTTTTCTGTAAGATACATAGAGGAGGATGACCTAGGATTTCAATCACTCTGAGTTTTTTTCAGCTTTATTTATTTAGAGTTGACAAAACTCTCAGCCTATTTTTATATAATATTGTAGGACGAATGACCCAGTTCTGTAGGACGAATGACCCAGTTGGAAGAATGTATGTAGTGGAGCTGGTAAGGGAGAGAATGGAGAAATTACGGAAGCAAGGAAGGCCATGTGTGTTAGATAACAATGAGGTTGGAGAGGTGTTCCCTCTGGAGGTTGATGGCAACAAGTAAACTCCATTTGGCTTTTCCTTTTTCACATTAAGGAAAACTAAGAGCGTCAATTTTTAAACTTAGGCCAACATGGCAGAACTGCCAAATTACAAATGGGACAAAAGGTACATATGGATGGACATAAATACAGCTCAAACTTGGGAGACATAAAATGTGCAGACAGAGACAGTGGAGACAATAGGTGCGTTCTTGTCACACAATCCTGATGAGTGACAAGTATATAATAAGAGATCTAAATACAAAATGCACATACATAAGCAAAGTCGGGTTATCCAAGAAGAGCCTATGGTTATTATAATTTCTGCAAATCATCATCTGTATGGCTTGGTTTTGCATCACATGTTCTATTTTAAATCACTAGTCTTACTATAAAATATGGGTAAGAACCCATTTGCTCAGTAAAAAAGAAAAACTTTTGCTTACCCGGGCTACGAAGAATTCATCAGCACTGAATTTATAAAGCCATTCATCCAAAAAGTGAAACAGAAGAGACTGTAAGTCATCTCCTACACAGGATCAAAAAGAACCATGACAGTATCATGTTTAATAACTCTCGTCTCTAAAAAACTTGTTTGAATTTAACAGTGCAATGAATTTCTTAGGTTAGTTGAAAGAACAAGCTCATGATCAATTTTGTTGTTCTTACTGTGAGCATATACTGAATTTATGTGGAATACTGAACATCTATAACAATTTCTTCCTTGTGAATAAATTGGTTACCTTGGGTTTCTACTTCTGTTGCTTGGAGGGGCTCCACTGTCCCAGTATCTGTCATATAACCAAACATGGCCATTGCACATTGCTCAAATGCTTCCTCCAGAGTATCTCCCCATGCGTGTAACCTAAAGAAATACATTCATGCCCTGTGTAATATAACCTACTGCAAAGCAGAAAACTTGTCAGGAAAGTCAAAATAAAATTAACATGATAAATACAAAACCAAAGGTCTCAATCAGTTTAATGACACTGAAACTAGGTGCTTTTAAACCATCATTTGCATGTCCTAAAAGAACCAAAAGAGGAGAAAAATTAAAACTCGGGACATCAAGATTAAAACATCAGGGGCTTCCCTGGTGGCGCAGTGGTTGAGAATCTGCCTGCCAATGCAGGGGACACGGGTTCGAGCCCTGGTCTGGGAAGATCCCACATGCCGCGGAGCAACTGGGCCCGTGAGCCACAACTACTGAGCCTGCGCGTCTGGAGCCTGTGCTCCGCAACAAGAGAGGCCGCAACAGTGAGAGGCCCGTGCACCGCGATGAAGAGTGGCCCCTGCTCACCGCAACTAGAGAAAGCCCTTGCGCAGAAACGAAGACCCAACACAGCCAATAAATAAATAAATTTATTTAAAAAAAAGATTAAAACATCAGCCTTCCTATGTTAAGCACATGATTGCAAAGGCATAAACTCCAGCTATACTCACTGGACATCAGCTGTATGATCCAAATCTGAGGGAGAGAGGAAAAAACACTTATAAGTAACTAAACTTGACTTGCAAATCACAAGAAAATGACTCTAGATCATTACTAAGAACATCACCCTTGAAGAGCATGAAAATGTGGGCTGGCCACACACCTTTCACTAACCATTTACACGAAAGTTAATTGCTCTGTTAAGGGTTATTTTTTATTTTTTAAAATTTCTTCTAAGCATTCACAGTTATTATTCTGTTAATATTAAATAAATGAACTAATATTAAATAAAAGAATTAATAGTTACATAATATTAGCATATTGATGCTAAAGGGTTATTTTTTTAAAAGCCAAGATTTATATTTAAATGAATGACAATTTCTGGAAGGCATCACGGCCACGGTCTTCTAGGTGATCTAAAAAGTGTCTAATACATCATAGTTTTTCAATAAACAAATGCCATTCTCTGCCATTAGTTACTTTTCCTCAACAAATCAGCATCTTTTCTAAATATCTACTTGTGTGAATGACCAAAATTCTAGAAACTACATCATCAAAGATATAAAATTCCAGATTTCGTTTCACCTTTTCATGAACAGCTAGCCAAATCCCAGACAAAACAGTTTTTTATTTTTAACAAGAGCCAAGTTTTATATTTGTTGATTTCTTTCATTTGAAGGACTCCTCAATGATATCCTTGACCAATAAAACAGTTTTGGAAAGTAAACTCTACAATATGTATTATGAGCTTTTTCCTGATATTCTCACACCAGGAAATAACAACTGCTACAACAGCAAGCTCCCATTGGATCTGTTATCTCAAGATTTCAGAGTCAGGACTTCCCTGGTGGTCCACTGGTTAAGAATCTGCCTTCCAAAGCAAGGGATGTGAGTTCGATCCCTGGTTGGGGAACTAAGATCCCACATGCCACAGGGCAACTAAGCCCACGCACCACAACTAGAGACGCCCGAGTGCCACAATGAAGACCCAGTGCAGCCAAAATAAAAAAAATTAACTAATTAAAAAAAAAAAAAGATTTTAGAGTCTATCCTTCACTCTTACCTGACTTCCATCAATTCTTCCTACTTAGAATCATAGAATATTCAGGCTACAACAAAGTCTTAGAGTTCATTTAACAGAATTCCTTCAATTACAAGAAGAAACCTGAAATCCAGAGAGATTGTGCGACTTGTTTAGGACTACACTGCTGATTAGAGTTTGGACTAGAATTGAGATTTTCTGACTCCCAGTTTAGTGCTGTTTACATAACACATCTTGTTCTGGTAACACTCAAGATTTAAGCTCATCTCTAATTTACTCAAAATATTACTGAGGACTCAATACATTTTAGGCATTAAGGGGCTCAATGACCAGCAGAGATGACAAACAAGTTAAAAGAAAATAACAGGTATTAACCCTAGAGAAATGAAAGTATGTGGCCACAAAAGGACATAGAATGTTCACAGCAATTTTATTCCCCCAAATTAAAAACCCCATATCCATCAAGAGAACGGATAAACAAACTGAGGAATACAATGCCACACTACTCAGCAATAAAGAAGCATGAAAAAAAAAAGAAAAAGAAGCATGAACTACTGATACATGCATTAACAAGTCAGGGAGCTCAGCTCTTTCCCCTGCTGTCAGTAGTTACTGAATAAAATCCATTCACCACTTTAATGTCTAGCTGTGTTTGATACTGAGTGAAGAAGCCAGACAGAAAAGAATCTATACTGTGTGATTCCACTTATACAAAACTCTAAAACAAAAGTAAACTGTGGTGATAGAAATCAGAGCAGTGCTTGCCTCAAGGTAAGGGGCTAGGGGACTAACTGGAAAGGAGCAAAGGGAACTTTCTAGGGTGATAGAAATGTTCTAGAGCTTGACTCGAGTACTGGTTACACAGATGTTATCTGTTTATCAAAACTCAGTGGACTTTATACTTAGGATGTGAGCACTTTTATAACATGTAAATTGTACCTCAATTTTTTAAAAGACGGTTTAAAGAGACAATGACAGATCGCTATAGGGCAGTGGTTCTCAAATTTTTTGGTCTCAGGAACCCTTTATTCTTGTAAAAATTACTGAGGACCCAAAGAGTTTTTGTTTATATGGGTTGTATCTGGCAATATTAACCTAGAAATTTTAACTGAAAAAAATTTTAAGTATGTATTAATTCACTTAAAAATAATAAGCCCAGGGACTTCCCCGGTGGTGCAGTGGTTAACATTCCACCTGCCAATGCACGCCACAACTACTGAAGCCCATGCACCCTAGAGCCCCAAGCACCACAGCTACTTAGCCCACGTGCCACAACTACTGAAGCCCGAGTGCTATAGGGCCCACGTGCCGCAACTACTGAGCCCGGCGTGCTGCAACTACTGAAGCCCGCGCGCCTAGAGCCCAAGGTCTGCAACAAGAGAAGCCACTGCAATGAGAAGCCCGCGTGCTGCAACAAAGAACAGCCCCCTCTCGCCGCAACTAGAGAAAGCCCCAGAGCAGCAACGAAGACCCAACACAGCCAAAAATAATAAATAAATACAAATAATAAGCCCACTTTATTTAACATAAATTACATACTTTTATGAAAAATGACTACATTTTCAAAAAATGTAGTGAGAAGAGTGGCGCTGTTTAGCATTTCTGCAAGTATTTTTAATGTCTGGCTTTTCAGTGTGCTGCAATCTCACAGATATGCAGGAGGAAAAAGGAGTATTTTAAGAGCTTAAAAAAAAAATGTGGACTTCCCTGGTGGCACAGTGGTTAAGAATCCGCCTGCCAATCCAGAGGACATGGGTTCGAGCCCTGGTCCAGGAAGATCCCACATGCCGGAGAGCAACTAAGCCCGTGCGCCACAACTACTGAGCCTGCGCTCTAGAGTCCACAAACCACAACTACTGAAGCCCATGTGCCTAGAGCCCATGCTCCACGGCAAGAGAAGCCAGCGCAATGAGAAATCCGCGCACCGCAACAAGGAAGAGCCTCCACTCGCCGCAACTAGAGAAAGCCTGCCCGTACCAACGAAGACCCAATGCAGCCAAAAATAAATACATAAATAAATAAATTTATTTAAAAAAATGTATATGGGCAGCACAGCCGGAGTGAGGAAAAAAAAATTGTATATAGTCTTCCTTCACCAAAACTAGAAACTGGTGGTTTTTAAAAGGTTAGTTGCAATGCAGAATCTGAGGCTTTAACAATGAATTTTTCGAAGTCTGTAACATTAAAATCCATTGCTCTATCTTGTGCTTAGAACAGATCTTATCTATGCCTGACTGTGTAATATCAAGCATTGGTTTTTGGGAAAATATCAGTTCATTGATGTTGACACATTATATAGAATTTTTAAAAATCTATTTGTTAATATCACCTCCAATCTCATCAGAAAAGTCTTTAAGCACTGGGAAACCGTGAAGCTCATGATGGCAGATACATGTTTTCCAAAATTTTGATTTCACTTGAAAGCTTGAATTTTATCATTATATAATATACATTATCAATATACCAACAAATATTGTTATTTTCCTTGATGTGACAGATTACTTTATTTTCAAGAAGATATTGGAAATACCCAAGTCTGAATAACAATAGTCTTTCAGTCATTCTTTTGAGAAAAAATAGGGTTCTGAGAAAAAAGGCATCTCACAACTCAAACAATCACAGAAGTTCTTTTCCTTAAGGTAAGCATCAGTACTTTGAGAAGGAGCAGAAACACTATGCATACTTCCCATTTTGTTACACAGAATACTAAAATACTAAAAAGGCGTGTACTCGATGGTTAATATTTAATAAAATTAATAGTTCTTGCCAAGTCATCAAGGACATTTTTAAGTAAAAACGACTTTTTCTTTTTTTAATTGTAAGTACATGGTGGTAAATAATACAATGACTACCAATACAGTTTGGTGCCACTGCCTCAATTTGTGCCAAGGGGCCAGGACTTTTACCTATTACTGCTTCTGCACCACCAGTGCAAATATCAACACAGTGAAAAGAGCAAGTAACATCTAGTATTATTAAGAAAGTAGTTTTAACTTCACAGATCCTTTGAAAAAGTCTGGGGAAACCTAGGGGTCTAGAGACCACCCACTTTGAAAATTCTATTATAGGAGAGCATAACAGATAAACTAAGCTAGACTAAGAGGTTCAGGTAAGAATTCCCAAAGGAAATAAGATTTAACACTTTATGTGCCAAGAGACTAAGGATGATCTTTATCTATCTGCTCACTCGTTTATTCCCAGTTTCCGCTCAGTGTCTGATGCACAACAAGTGCTCAATAATGTTGCTGAATGAATAAATGAGATGACAATTGAGCTGAGTCTTAAAGGAAAAACAGGGTTACAGGGAAAGCTTGGGGTAGATCTGGGGGTAGTCAGTGGCAAGAAATGAAGCTGGAAGAAAACACAGACTAATCTCACATTACATCAATGCCAAGATTCTGTACAAAATGTCGGCAAGTAGAATCCAGAATGACCAAGTGGGATTTATCCCAGGAATGCAAAGATTCAATTCTTAGGAAACAGATTATATCATCTCCATAGATGTAATCATGAGGCATAACATAAAAATGGTTTTTCTTCAGTTTTTTGCCTCGCTGCGTGGCTTGTGGGATCTTAGCTCCCCGGAAAGGGATTGAACCCCGACCTGGCAGTGAAAGTACCGAGTCCTAACCACTGGATGGCCAGGGAATTCCCAAACAAAATGTTAACAGGATTTTTGAGCAAACGGTCTTTTCTCAGCTATTTCTCAAAAATACACTATTGTTTATTTTTTATTATTTTTTTTTTTTATAAATTTATTTATTTATTTTTTTGGCTGCATTGGGTGTTTGTTGCTGCATGTGGGCTTTCTCTAGTTTCGGCGAGTGGGGGCTACTCTTCGTTGCAGTGCATGGGCTTCTCATTGCAGTGGCTTCTCTTGTTGCAGAGCACGGGCTCTAGGCATGCAGGCTTCAGTAGTTGTGGCACATGTGCTCAGTAGTTGTGGCTCGCAGGCTCAGTAGTTGCGGTGCATGGGCTTAGTTGCTCCGCGGCATGAGGGATCTTCCTGGACCAGGGCTGGAACCCATGTCCCCTGCATTGGCAGGCGGATTCTTAACCACTGCGCCACCAGGGAAGCCCTTTTCTCTCATTCCTAATTGCTGCTTTTCACTGAATGTTTTTGTGGTATAATAAAAATATATATTTGGTCTCTGTCTCTGGTTCCTGGAACAGAACTCTTAAAATCCTGGGAATTTTCTGAGTGACAGGAGTGTCACTCAGTGTTATTCATAAACAGCCCCTTCTGACCACACTTGTCTATGCTAATGAGGTGACTCAGGGTTGGGCCCCTAAGTAGCCTCAGGATGGAGAGAAGATGACACAAATGATTAAAAGGGGGGAGGGGATACCAACAGTAATTCTTATGGATCTGCACAAGCTGATTTTTATCTACATATAGAGAAAAAAATAAAAACAATAAGAATGGCAGGAAAGGAGCAAGTACTGAGAGGGAGATTGTCCTAGAAGATATTAAAAGATACAATAAAGCCTCAATAATTTAAAATGTGGCACTGGCACATAAAAAGAGAGCTAAAACAAAGGAACAGAATAGTAAGGCCAGTTATATACCTAAATATAGTTAGAGGAATTCTGTATATGATAAAGACGTCATATTTCAATCACAGGGGAAAAGACAGACTGTTGATAAATGATTTTATAGCAATGGGAAAATAATTATCAGATATTGATACTTAATTTCCACCTTACCCTAATCCTAAGGTATTCAAAATTTAAATATAATTTTTAAAAAACCATAAATACTAGAAACATGAACAATCTATAACTATTAGCAAAAATACGGTTCTCACAAATATGAGCCAAAAAAAGCCAAACACAAAAGGAATACATACTGCATGATTCCATTTAGATTATGTACAAAAACATGCAAAGCTCACGTATGGTGTTAGAAGTCAGGCTAATGGGAAAAATAGGGAGAGAGGAGAAAGGAGCATGAGAGGGCCTTCAGGGATGCTGTAACATTCTGTTTTTTGATCTGGTTACTAGTTATACAGGTGCATCCAGTTTGCGAAAATTCATTTGTAACATGTGCACTCTTCTATATGTATCTTTTTTTTTTTTTTAAAGAAATTCACGTTCTTTTATTTATTTATTTATGACTGTGTTGAGTCTTCGTTTCTGTGCGAGGGCTTTCTCTAGTTGCGGCAAGTGGGGACCACTCTTCATCGCGGTGCGCGGGCCTCTCACCATCGCGGCCTCTCTTGTTGCGGAGCACAGGCTCCAGACGCGCAGGCTCAGTAATTGTGGCTCACGGGCCCAGTTGCTCCGTGGCATGTGGGATCTTCCCAGACCAGGGCTCGAACCCGTGTCCCCTGCATTGGCAGGCAGATTCTCAACCACTGCGCCACCAGGGAAGCCCTATATGTATTTTATACTAAAATAAAAGTTTTATTTTTGGGAATTCCCTGGCAGTCCAGCGGTTAGGACTCTGTGCTCTCACTGCTGAGGGCCCAGGGCAGGGAACTAAAATCCCACATCCCACAAGCCATGTGGTATGGCCTAAGAAAAAAACAAGTTTTATTTTCAAATGTACTAGAAGAAAACATGGAAGAATCAATTTACAGTCCCAGAGCGAGCAATGCCTTCTTAAGTATGATATCCCAGTAGCCATAAAAAGGGTTAACAAATTTCACTACATAAAAATAAACTTCTGCACAGTAAAAAAGACCAACAATCCAACAGAAAAAATGGGTTAAAAATATGAATATACACATTCCAGAAGGCAAATACAAATAACTCCAAACATACTAAAATATGTCAGCCTCACTTATAAGTAAAATGCAATTAGTATAAGATACTTAACAGATTGGAAAAGATCAAAAAGTGTGGTAACACAGTAAATTGGTAAAAGTGTGAGAAAAGAGGCACAGTCGGGACTTCCCTGGCGGTCCAGTGGTTAAGGCTCTGTGCTTCCAATGCAGGGGGCACGGGTTCACTCCCTGGTCGGGGAACTAAGACCCCCACCTGCCGCGCAGCACAGCGCAGCCAAAAAATAAATAAATTTTAAAAAGTAAAAATAAATTTAAAAATGAATTTAAAAAAAGAATTCAGGCTTCTTTAAAAAAAAGGAAAGAAAAAAGGCACACACACAATGCTAGCAAGGGTATAAACCGGCACAACCTCAATGGAGAGCAATTTGGCAATAACTGTTGAAGTTTAAAATGCAGATATCAAAAAGAATGTCTATATATGTATAACTGGATCACTTGGCTGTACAGCAGAAATTAACACAACACTGTACACCAACTATACTTCAATTTTTAAAAATACTGATAAAATGCAGATACCCTTTGAAAAAGCAATGTAACTTTTGAAAATTTATTCTACAGATACACGTGCACATGTGCCAAACAATGGATGCACAGGTATATCCACTGCTGCATTATTTTTATTGGCAAACGAGTATAAGTATAAACGTCCATCAACTAGAAATTGGTTAAGTAAATTAAGTAAACATACACCTTTGCATGTACACATAAGAAAATGTTAAGGATGGTCGATCTGGATAGCAAGACTAAGGGGCTGGGGATCAGGGCTGAAAGAAAGGCTTTTCGCTGCATACCTGTTGTATTTTTTGAATTCTAAATCATATATATGACCTATTAAAAGTAATTTTTAAAAAAATAAGTGAGAGAAAGTGAGCTAGGGAGATATGCACGGTCTAGAAAGTACAGAGCCTAGTATGCTATGGTAAATAGTTAGACTCCATACAGAGGACAATGGGAAATCAATGAAAGAACTTTAAGAAAGGAAATAAGAGCCAGATTTGTGCTCCCCAAACCACATCCGCCTTTAGGGACGGCAGCTTAACGTTTATGTAGAACTTCAGAGTCTGCACTATACTTTCACATTTATTATTATCTCATTTATCCCTCACATGAAGGAACTGAGTGCAAAGAGGTTATGTGATTTTTTACCTAAAATCACTAAGCTAAAAATGACAAAACCAGGTCTTTTTGCTAACAACACGATACAGGTAAAACGCCAATTTAGAAGTCCCCTACTCAGAGCTTTCCGAGTCCTCTACCCTAGGCACACTCTAACTATCCCACAATTGGAGGGAGATACTTGGGGGCGACAACCCCTCAAACGCTTGAAAATACGTTACCTTCAGAATTAATACAGAAGTAAAATTCCCACAAGATAAATGTAATTAGGCATATGCAGAAAAACTTCAAAAGGCTGTAAATGTGGGAGCCCGGGTTTCCCGACTCTCAGACCAGACGGCTTTAGCCTTCAGCGTTCCCCAGAGAAGTACAGAAAAGTCTACAATACATGGCAAAACGGGAACGCCTGAGCCACCCTATGGGGCAAAGTGGAAGAGGAAGCCGGAAGCCCCCGGCAAGGAGAGAAGTGAGCCACCTACTCACACTCGTACTTCCGATTGACTGGAGGATACTTGGCCTTGATCGCCTTCTGCTCCTCAGTCAGATTGTAATCTCTAATATCTTCCTTTTCCAGCGCCATGACTGCTGCTTGGGCCCCAAACTCAACTTCCGCCCTTCATCAGCCGGACTTCGGCCCGGACTTACAACTTCCGCCCTGGACTCCGCCCCTTGACACACACCCTTAAAGGACCAGGACTCCATTCTCGAGGACTTACTTAATCCCCCAAGACTTCCGTCTTAGGTCCCGCCGCTTGGAGGAGATCTTTAAAAGTCCAAGGCCTCCATGGACATATATACACTACCAAATGTGAAATAGATAACTAGTGGGAAGCAGCCGCATAGCACAGGGAGATCAGCTCGGTGCTTTGTGACCACCTAGAAGGGTGGGATGGGGAGGGTGGGAGGGAGGGAGATGCAAGAGGGAAGAGAAATGGGAACATATTGTATATGTATAACTGATTCACTTTGTTATAAAGCAGAAGCTAACACACCATTGTAAGGCAATTATACTTCAATAAAGATGTTTTAAAAAAAAAAAAAAAGTCCAAGGCCTCATTTTCTGGGCTTGCTTCATCAATAGTTCTTTCTAAGAACTAAGGGAACAAATAAATTGGAGGACCTAGGAACAAGGGACACTTGAATTAGACATCTCGAGGTCTGATAGAAGCCTTTTCTTGCAGCCTCACCCCCAGAGTTGACAACTAGACCCGAAAACATTTTAGACTCCTCATCTAAAGTCCTACTTTGAAGAGATCGCTAGCTTAACATCCTTCAAGAAAATGGCTGCCCCCAGGAGAGTGAGGACTAAACCTCTCACGTGACCCCGAGAGGCGCACTCTCACCAACCCCGCGCGCGCGCAATCGAAGGAAGTCGGCTCCGGCCGTGTGGGGGCAGGGGAGGAGCGCGCGCTTCGACCCCGCGGCAAGCGACTCTGCGCGTCTGGATAGGCTACGAACGCGGCTTCCCCGCCCACCTCGCCGCTCGACGCGCTCCGATTGGCCGGTGTTGGCGCGAAGGTGCGCGAGTCGGCCCTCACTCAGGGGCAGCAGGAAACAATAGAGGCCGCGCGCGCAGAGCGAGCGCCCGCAGCCTCCCCGCCCCTCTCGCAAAGCTCAACCCGATCCCCCCGGCTTGCCTGCCCGCCATGGCCGACAAGGAAGGTGAGGGTGCCGGGGCGGCCACAGGAGAGCGGGGGTGCCGGGCTTGCGTAGCGGCCTCGACACGGCCTAACAGTGAGGACAGGCCGGACTCTGCTGAGTGCCGTCCCCGCCATCGCAGGCGTGAGGATAAATCGCCCCGCGGGGAGGGCTAACGGCGCGCCAGGTCTTCGGGAGCGGAGGCCCGGCGCAGCGGCGGGAGGGTGGCGGTGGGGGCCCCGGCGGGTGTTTGGTCCCTCCCCGCGCTCCCTGTCGGTCTACCTGTCTCTCTCCGGGTCCTCCCTGCAGCGCTCGCTACCCGCAAGGGTCGGTTTTCGGGCCTCCTCGCGGGTTCTGTGCTCTTGCCGACGCCGTCGCCCGAACGGCTAACGGCGTCTGGCCGGGATGACCCCAGCAGTTAGGCCCCGTGAAGCTGGAGAGCGGTGTTGGTGCCTGCGCCTCGGGGAGATTTAGACAAATCTCCATTTCAGAATCGGGATTCTGGAGCCGTGCCGGTAGCTTCGGAAGTGTTTACTCGGTTTCCATTTGTGGTCGCTAACTTAAACTTGTTTTTAATGTTTTAGCAGCCTTTGATGACGCAGTAGAAGAACGTGTGATCAATGAAGAATACAAAATATGGAAAAAGAACACTCCTTTTCTTTACGATTTGGTGATGACCCATGCTCTGGAGTGGCCCAGCCTAACTGCACAGTGGCTTCCAGATGTAACCAGGTGATAGGAACCTTTTGAACGTTATTTTGTTGTGTTCTCGGTGTAGATTTCTCGCATTGATTTTCCCTGTTTTTCTTTCTCCAGTCACCCGTAGCGGACACGTGATCAGAACCTAGTGGTGACGTTTTTTTCTAGGCCAAAAAAGGCAAAATGTAAAACAACTTTGCAGTTTACCTGATAAGAGAAAACATGTTGTCTTCTTTATCTGATTCTGAATTGAATAGCCATATTATAACTATAGTTGACCAAACAGTAATGTAAAATTTGTCAGCTTTCAAAAAGTATTATGATGAGTCCAATTCTTTCAACAAAAGAAATTTGAATCTCACAGTCATTGGTAGTAGCTGGTTAATGCAAAGATGAATGTGACATGGTACCTGTCATTCAGAACAACATTTAAAAATTCTATATGTGAACTAAGTAAATTCCTTCAAAACTCAGGTCTTTAGAAGTCAAGAAATTTGCGAATTGTCATTATTTGTCTACGTTTCAGCTCAACAAGTTTTATATAAATGTTATTAATAACTTAAGAATGAGCCTGCTACCTTCACATTGGCATTTTTTTTTAAATGGTGACATCTGTCCTAAGTATGTTAATAAGTACTTAGAAATTTAGAGCTGGAAGCTGGTTTATCATGACCAGGAGTTCCCATATTCAGCTGATCATCAGAATTACTTGAGTTCAGGATAAGTGGAGTCATTTCTGTCAGGAGTTCTCAGTTCAAACCACTTAGGAACTTGCGGCAGGATACTTGAGAATAGTTGAATGGTGATTCCAGATTATTGGACCAGAGGATCCCAAATATTGGCCACCCCATACCTACTAAGTCATTCTAGAAAAGTTTTTCATATAATGTGATTAGTTATGTTTGGAAAGCAGTGAATAAGACTAAATAACCCAAGGCTGAAATCTGTGCTGTAGTCTTAGTAGCTTTGTACTTTATGAATCTAGGTAAATAAATCTTTCTGCAGTATTAGACATTGGTCCAAATATCCTTCCCTTTTTTTTTTGGTATTCTACTCAAATAACAATGTCATTTACTTATTTATTTTTTTAGAATGAGGGATCCTTTAAGCAACTATCTCTTACATCTACTGTTTACTGTTTGTGTGTGTGTGTGTGTTCTTTTTTATTCATATTTTGTTTCTAAACACAAAAACAAAAAACCATACAATTGTAGTTTTGTAATATTCTTCTTCCCTCCCTCACTTGCTCTGGTTCTTTAACTTTCTAAATGCAGGTATCCCCAACTTTATGTTGACAGCCCTCTTATCTTTCCTGTTTTTCCCCATGTAAGATGTAGACACCTATTAACTCTGTGCAGAGGAATTTCTGTTGATTTATCTCTAGACCCAACTTCTGAGCGCTACCTCAATTTTCAGGTGTCTTATCTAGAGTATTTTATTGGCTTCCCCAACATGACATATTTCAAACTGAGTATATTTTTTCCATGGAGGTCCCAACCCAACTTTTTCTATTGTTCCCATTTCTCCTTTTCATAGTTGACTTTGGTTTGACATTTCTTAGGTTTTTCCCCCTTTATCCACTTGACAGTCCATTTATAAGCCCTAATCAACTCTTGTGTAGCATCTTTCCCATCTAGACCATGGGTTCTAGAACTTTTAACAGGCATCATAATCAGCTGGAGGGATTGTAAAACAGATTTTTTTTTTTCAATTGACTGCGCCTTGCAGCTTGCGGGATCTTAGTTCCCTGACCAGGAATTGAACCCGGGCCATGGCAGTGAAAGCGCTGAGTCCTAACCACTGGACAACCAAGGAATTCCCTGCAGAACAGATTGTTGAGCACCACAAACCATCCCCCGCCTCCCCCACAAGTTTCAGATTGAGTAGGTCTATAGTGGATCTCTGAATTTGCATGCTGAAGTTCCCAGATGATGTTGATGCTATTGTTCCTGATACCACGCTTGAAGAACCTCTGTTTTACACTGTTAAATTAATCCTTCTGAGGTAACTCAAATGATGCTATGTCCCTTATAAGTTTTCCATGGTTCTTTGTTCCTTACAGTAAAGAGTCCAGAATGCCTTAAGCTGGCATTCAGTACCCTAGAGTCTGATTTTAATCTGCTTTCTAGCCTTCTCTCTCACTTTGTTTTCCCACATTCAAAGTCAGATTTGGACTTCAGTTCTAGTTCTGTTAGTTGGTAGTTGTGATAGTAGGCAAGTTGCTTAATTTTCCCAAACCATCTTTAAATTAGAATAGTACTTCAGAGTGTTGTTATGGTGTTTAAATGATATGAGGTATGTGAAATGCTTAACGTGGTATCTGGCACTTTGTAATCTTCCCCTTTGCTTATTTCCCTTAGAATACTGTCTTCCAAAGCCCTTGTCCCCCTCTTCTAGATTATCTCTCATTTTGAGACCTGCTCAGGTAACACTTCTTCTAAGAACGTGTCCTTTATTCCAGAAGTAATCTTTCGTATCTAAATTTCCATGTTCTTGGGTACTTTTCATGAATTATATGTTGACTTGTGTTTAAAATGTTTGTGTATATGACTGTTTAATTGTCCCTGGTTTTTTGAGGATATGAATCACATCTTAATCATCTTTGTGCTTCAGTAGCATTTGAACAGTTAGTTTACCTGATGTTACTTCCTTTCCCTTTTAATGACGTTAACCTAATGAAGTAACCTAAAGTGGTATTATACCCAGCAATTGGTTTCTTTCCCTCCAACTCCTTGTAAAGGGTGAGTAGTTAATTTGTATCTTATTCCATCAGACTTTTTCCTCAAAGTAATTGTAAACATTTGGCTAAGTTAAGAAATAATTACAAAATTAAGTGCTCTGTGGTCCTTATACTCAGCTCTATGGAAGATATGTGAAAAGTAGGAACTGTGGCTCTTAATGACTTCTTCCTCTCAAAACCTGGTTGTAGTAGTGCCTTGTGCATACATGTATGTCACTGACTTCGTAGTCTCTCTTAGTGTACTGATTTGAATACTGACCATATATTGCTATTACAGACCAGAAGGGAAAGATTTCAGTATTCATCGACTTGTCCTGGGGACACACACGTCAGATGAACAAAACCACCTTGTGATAGCCAGTGTGCAGCTCCCTAATGATGATGCTCAGTTTGATGCTTCACACTACGACAGTGAAAAAGGAGGTAGGAATCTTAAAGGTGAAGGAAGGAATGATGTATGGGTTATATTTTTCATATCTCTAAATTATCATAAAGAGTGTGTACAGTTTGATAAAGTAGTCTCTCAAATTAGGAACAAGATAACTAAGCTTTGGAAAGCCTGATTTTGCAGTATAGATATTAGATGTCAGAAGACATATTTAACACATACTTGGTTCTGTACCTTTTCTATAAACTTTCTTCAACTAAATTTGGTGGTGGGGAAATTTCTAGAATTGAAAGAAGCAAAAATCCACCGTATATTATTGCTATGCATGCTTGCATTCTCAACATGGGAGATACTGCCCCTGCGGGAGTGAAAATTGGTTCTCAGAGGGGTGTGTGTGTGAAAACAATCTTATTCTTTGAACTGTTTAAAGCACAGATATACATAGCATGCATAAACAAATACACAGGAATTTCATCAAGATATCAGAAAAAATGTCCTACAAGGTTCCTTACAGGGGCAATAATGAAAAAAAAGGTTGAAAAACACTGGCTTAAATTACACTTTCCGGGTTTAAGTGGTAGAAATGACTTAACCATGGCATTTGCTATATAGTGTATGAAAATTAAATGAGTGTTTAATTATATCCTATTTTTAGGAGATATTCTCAGGGCATAACTGTTCATGAAATACTTTTTCCCTTTCAGAAGAGACAGAAATGAGTGGGTTTCCTTTATTGTTGTCCTTGAACTCAAATTGTTACTGGGAGGTAGAAGATAGGCTCTCAGTATTGAGAGTTTTGCCCTAAAAAATGAATGTTTAATGTTTTTTATCTTAGATTTCTCCTGATTAGCAGAATCCATTCTTTTTTTTTTTTAATTAATTAATTTATTTATTTATTTTTGGCTGTGTTGGGTCTTCGTTTCTGTGCGAGGGCTTTCTCTAGTTGCGGCAAGCGGGGGCCACTCTTCATCGCGGTGCGCGGGCCTCTCACCATCGTGGCCTCTCTTGTTGCGGAGCACAGGCTCCAGACGCGCAGGCTCAGTAATTGTGGCTCACGGGCCCAGTTGCTCCGTGGCATGTGGGATCTTCCCAGACCAGGGCTCGAACCCGTGTCCCCTGCATTGGCAGGCAGATTCTCAACCACTGCGCCACCAGGGAAGCCCAGAATCCATTCTTTTATCTAAGATATTTTGGGTTCCAGTTACTTGCCAGGATTGTAATGTGCAATTACTCTTTTGATCATTCCATATTTAGGTTAGGGTAATATAGAATGCAAAATAAGTTCTTAGGATAAAGGTCAGCAAACATGATTTTGTGTCACTGACCCAAGTGTGTGAACTATAGGATATGGTTACTACAGAGTTATTCTCTAGGTAGGCATCAGTGATTGAGGGGATAAAACGCTGAACTTAAGAATCCAGACTGGGACTTCCCTGGCAGTCCAGTGGTTAAGGCTTCGCCTTCCAATGCACGGGGTTTGAGTTTGATCCCTGGTCGGGGAGCTAAGATCCCATATGCCTTGCGGCCAAAAAACCAAAACATAAAACAGAAGCAATATTGTAACAAATTCAATAAAGACTTGAAAAGTGGTCCACATCAAAAAAAAAAGAATCAGAAGATGGGCTTGAGACCCTGTTGGGCTGCTCACTAGCTGTGTGGCTTGAGGATAAATCATTTAGCCTCTCTGAGCCTGTTTCCTTTTTATTAAATAAATTGTCTTTAAATAGGACTTTTGGTTATTTAGACATAAAACAAATATTCTGATTGGTAATATAATAAATCATCTTTAATAAAGCAGGGAATTCCCTGGTGGTCCAGTGGTTAGGACTCATGCTCTCACTGCGGGGGCCCTGGTTGGATCCCTGGTTAGGGAACTAAGATTCGGCAAGCCTTCACAGTGCAGCCAAAAAAAAAAAAAAATTTGAAGTAAATATAAAATACTGTGAACCCCCCTCCCCCTGTAAATCTATCCCTTATGGATCGCTGTTAAATTGATAGTTTTTTGAATGGTTTATCTATCCCATTTATTGGATCACTCATTCAACAAATATATTAAGTATTACTGTATGCCAGGCAATTTTTCTTGGTACTGGGAATACAGCATAAAATACACTTTCCTGGCCTGGTGTATCTTGGACATCTTTCTGTGTGAGCATATGGAGATGTGTCTCCTTTTTGATGGCTGTATACTATACTATTAATTAACCATCCCTCAATTAACATTTAAGTGGTTTCCAGTCTTTTGGCTTCAAAAACAGTTCTTGTGCATGTATCTTGCATAGTTTTGCTGTAGAGTGATTAAGTGGAATGCTAATCAAATGGCAAGAACATTTTCAGTTATAATTGGTACTGCTAAGTTGCCCTCCAAAGAAAGATTCACAATTTCACCAATAGCAGATGTATTGATGTCTGTTTCTGCATGCCTTTGCCAACATTGGATGTAATACTACACTCTTATTTTACTTTGCTTTTTTCTTTTTCCTTTAATGGCTGCACCACGCTGCTTGCAGGATCTTAGTTCCTCGACCAGGGATCAAACCCGTGCCCTCAGCAGTGAAAGCACGGAGTCCTAACCACTGGACTGCCAGGGAATTCCCTACTTTGCTTTTTAAGTTATTCGTGATGTTGGACCTATTTTAAAATATTTGTCTTTTGTCTTTCTCTCTCTTGAGCTGCCTATTTATGTTTTTCGCTCATTTTTTCTTTTGAGTTATCTCTATATATAAGGTAAGTTATCCCTAACTTAATAGGTTATAGGTAATTTTTTTCCTCTTTATTTTATAATTTTGAGTCCTATTTAGTTTAGAAGCTTTGAATTTTAAATTATCCAGCTTTCCTCTGGTGTCCTTCAGATTTTGTCATTCATTGAAAGGCCTTCATTCCAAGATTTTAAAATAGTTAGCTGTTGTTTTCTGGTACTTTTATGTTTTGACCATTAAAACTTTAATCTTTCTTGTATTTGTTTTGGTTTTAGAGATGAAATAGGAAAACGAGCTTTTTTTCTAAGTGGTTAGCAATTTTTTTTTTAATGCCATTTGCTGACTAATCCATTTTCTTCACTGTTTTTGTTGTTGTTTTAAGTATAGTTGATTTACAATATTGTGTTAGTTTCAGGTGTTCGGCATAGTGATTCATTGGGTTTTGGGGGTTTTTTTGGGTTTTTTTATATTCCATTATAGGTTAGTACAAGATATTGAGTATACAGTAAATCCTTGTTGCTTATCTATTTTATGTATAGTAGTTTGTATCTATTAATCCCATACTCCTAGTTTATCCCCCTCAACCCCTCCCCTTTGGTAACCATCAGTTTGTTTTCTATGTCTGTGTGTCTGTTTCTGTTTTGTATATAGACTTGTATTCTTTGTATTCTTTTTTAGATTCCTCATGTAAGTCTTCCCTGGTTTTTGAAATGGCATCTTTTAACATACACTCCAGTCTCTTTCTGGTAACTGAGTTTTTTGAGTGGCATCAAACCAATTTACTTTTATGTTCTGATGATACCTTTATCCCCCTTACTAATACTTAACAATTAGAGGAACTATGAAAAATACCAGTAATATGTATGATATATTTGTATGACTCTATTTCGCCCTATTCAATCCTCACAAGGAAATCAATACTTACAGTTGTTTTGTAACTTGCCCTAAGGTTACATAGCATATCAGCTCCCATTCCTTCCTTTTCTGTTCCTTTTACCTCTCCTTCGTCCTTCAAATCACCCTCGGATGACTGAACAAGCTTGGTGCTTAAAGCAGGACAGGTGCTCTCCATGTGGTCTCAACAGTGGTGGAAGTAGATACATAACTAATGTCTCTTAAATCTTCTTGGGTTGTTGTTAGATAGATAGCTTTCTAGTCCCTCCTTGCTCTCAGATGAAATGTCCTGGACTCTCAGATTGAACTATTGTAATTGATTACCATCTACTTGACCCCATTTGGTTTGAGGTACTTGGTGGCAGACAGCTTCAAAAGATCATTAAACTTTCAAAGAGAAAGAACTAAAAACAGGCTTAGGCTTGTTTGTTGTTTTTTTTTTTTTTTTTTTTAGGCTTGTTTTGACATTAAAAAGAATTTGTGTGTTTATATTAGATTCAGCCTGGCTGTGGTCACATTTTAAGCCTGAAAATAGATTAGGTTTAAAAGTTTACTTCAGACTCTGTTACCAGGATCTTCAAATATCAACAGATTTATTTTTAGCAACTTATTTGGGGAATGGGTTTGGGGGGCGGCGTTTGTTTTTAAGTAATCTTTAGTCTTTTGCCTCAATATATAATAAACTATTACTAAATCATGATGAAATAATGGAATATTTGACTCAAGATGTTACAACTTATTCCTCTTAGTTTCAAAATGTTTATGAACTCAAAAAATGGCACGGTGGTAGAAATTAGAATGCCGGTTATCTAGTTTGTCAGGCAGCATTGGTTGGGAGGGACACAGTGGTGCCTTGCGGGAGGATGAGAGAGGGCTGGAGATGTTCCATATTTTTATCTGTGTGGTAATTCCCCTGATAATATGCATATGTAAAAATTCATCAGGCTAGACACTTTTACTATATTGTTATGTCTTAGTCTTTTTAAATAGTATTTTATATGGAGAGACGCAAACAAAGTAGCAATATAGTTAGACCTTGATAGTTATTCACTTTATTGTACATTGCTACCTCAGTCTTTCTTTCCTACATCAGATTTGGCCTTTTGCGTATCACCTTCAACTTGGGGAATCTCTATTTGTTAAATAGATAAATCCTCATCTTCATAAATCTCAATTATGAATCCTCTAAGCTGATTTCTTATTACTGTACTTCAACTACAGTTAGGGGGGGCCCTTCTGATTAGTAGTATATAGCTGATACTGAAATAACCCACATTATATAACAGTTACCCCTTGCTCTGTGGGCTCCATGCCAGCTATTGCTCTTTCCTTGTTGGTATCTCTTTTCTGGCAATTATTCTTTTTTGTCATAGTCATCTATAATTGTGTGCTTATCTTATCTCCCTGTGTTTGGACTAAAAGTTCTTTGAGATCACATATCCTAATCATGCCTTCTTTTTTTACATTGTACATACTTGTGGTCTAGAATTCTGGGGAAAAAATTGTTTAATGTGTTTGGTTTTTTTTTTTCTCTTTTAGAGTCTATTTTCAACTGTTTCTAGGTTTTTAGCTTGTTTAAATCACTGCTTTTCAACTTATAAAGTTATTTTGAGGTTGAAAGTTATCTGCTAATTATATTACCCAACTATGTCTCTGCTTTGTGAAAAGATTTTTGTCCTTCAGAGTGTCATTTTCATCTACAAGTTACTCTCATAACTTTGTTTTATGGGTAAGGTATTTGAGGTTCAGAGAAATTGAAGGCCTTCACCAAAATCACCAAGATAGTAAGTGGCAGAGTCAGTTATGCCATGGCCTGACTCTTAACTCAGGTACCTTATCATGCTGCCTTCTGTAATTCTTTGGCTACTTATTAACTACCTTTGTTTAAATATTGCTTTGCCAAGATTTACATAATCACAAATTATATTGTTATACATTTTATAATGGTACTTGGGAGAATTCTGTAAGTGCATACAGTAGTCAAATATGAATAAAAAATGTTTTTGTCTAGTCCTTGCCTACCTGGTTTATTTCAACCAAGGACTCTGGTTGGCAAGTGTAAGTGGGAGGTCAGGAAAGTAGAACCAGCTGTTGTGGCTCTGTTTTTCCTCACTGGTGTGAGGAAAGATGTGACAGTATTTCAGAAAGGTCATCCCAAACTAGAGTTTCAAATTAATAGTAAAAGGGACTCTTTAGTACCTAGCACACTGTGTACTTGATAGTCATTAAAACAGTAACTTAGATTTTATTGATTGAGCACATTTGTTTTGATAGTTTAAGTGAGGCTTGAAAGCCACTTAGAATTTTTGAAGTGGAGTCAATAGTGTTCCTTACTTTTAGATAGTAATGTAATACTTATTAGGTATATTATTACCTAAATCATTGTAGGTGTAGCTGAAAGTACCAGGCTAGGGATCAGAAAAATAGGGATTCAGTTTAGGTTCTGCCATAGTCAAGTCACCATAAACAAATTAAGGTAGGTCCTCTGAGCTTCTCTTTTCTGGTGTAAAATTTTTATTTTTCTGTTTTTTTATTTTTGGCTGCGTTGGGTCTCTGTTGCTGCGCGCGGGCTTTCTCTAGTTGTGGCGAGCGGGGGCTACTCTTCGTTGCATTGTGCAGGCTTTTCATTGCTGTGGCTTCTCTTGTTGCGGAGCACGGGTTCTAGGCTCGCGGGCTCAGTAGTTGTGGCACACAGGCTTAGTTGCTCCGTGGCATGTGGGATCTTCCCAGCCCAGGGCTCGAACCCCTGTCCCCTGCATTGGCAGGTGGATTCTTAACCACTGTGCCACCAGGGAAGCCCTCGTGTAAAATTTTTGGAGGTAATAACTCTTCCCTACGCTGTAGGGTTATGGTAAGAATCAAATGAAATAAGGAATGTGAACACACTTTATACTGCTAACAAATGTTTAGATCGCTTCTAGTATTACACCAGTTCGTTGATTAAAGCCTTGCCTGTGTCATACTTTGAGTGACATAGAGTAGCTCTTGCTTTGTCCTCATTTGCAATTAATTTATCATATTTACAGAATTTGGAGGTTTTGGCTCGGTTAGTGGAAAAATTGAAATAGAAATCAAGATCAACCATGAAGGAGAAGTAAACAGGGCACGCTATATGCCCCAGAACCCTTGCATCATTGCCACAAAGACTCCATCCAGTGATGTTCTTGTTTTTGACTATACGAAACATCCTTCTAAACCAGGTACTTGCCCTCTTCGATTCAAATACAAATGATGAGTCACTGTGGGGATACATTGCTTCTCTCAATTTTTTTTTTTTTTGCTTCTCTCAATTTTAATTGCTTGTTATTCTTTGTATAACTTAACATCTTGTGACTTATATTGATATGTGTGGGTACTCTTCCTTCATCCTTCTTCCCTACGTGGGAAAAAAAAATGCTTTTTTACATAGGATAGAATGTGCAGCTCTCAGGCATTATCTATTTGGTCATAATGGGGCTGTATGTCTCATAAAAAGTAAGAGCTTTACACCTCTTGATAAAAATTCCATTATACTTAGTAGATCCAAAGAGGAAGTGGACTGGATAGTCTTGATGTGTCTGTTACTTTGTAGACCCTTCTGGAGAGTGCAACCCAGACTTGCGTCTCCGTGGACATCAGAAGGAAGGCTACGGGCTTTCTTGGAACCCAAATCTCAGTGGGCACTTACTTAGTGCTTCAGATGACCATGTGCGTATCCTTTCCATTTTGAAGCAAATCTGGGCTATTTATATCAGTTTTTTTCCTCTGGGGTGTGTCGGGAAGTGAGACCCTTTTATATAATAGTTAATTTTTCATTTAAGACTATCTGCCTATGGGACATCAGTGCTGTTCCAAAGGAAGGAAAAGTTGTGGATGCGAAGACCATCTTTACAGGGCATACAGCAGTAGTAGAAGACGTCTCCTGGCATCTGCTCCATGAGTCTCTGTTTGGGTCCGTTGCTGATGATCAGAAACTTATGATGTGAGTAGAATCCATTTTTTTCTCAATATATTATCTAAGTTTTATATTTAGTTACCCATTTTAAGCTTTTTTCCTGTTTTTTCTCTTTTACTAAAGCTGGGATACTCGTTCAAACAATACTTCCAAACCAAGCCACTCAGTTGATGCTCACACTGCTGAAGTGAACTGCCTTTCTTTCAATCCTTATAGTGAGTTCATTCTTGCCACAGGATCAGCTGACAAGGTCAGTGTGATTTATTCTCCAAGAAAATATAGGGTGGATTTCTCTGGCTTCTTTTGTTAATATTTATTTATTTGGCTGTGTCGGGTCTTAGTTGTGGCAGACAGAATCTTTCGTTGTGGCGCGCGGGCTTCTCTCTAGTTGTGGCGCGCGGGTTTTCTCTTCTCTAGTTGTGGTGCATGGCTCTCTAGTTGAGGCGTGCGAGCTCAGTAGTTGTGCTGCGCGGGCCTACTTGCCCTGCAGCATGTGGGATCTTAGTTTCCCGACCGGGGAATCGAACCCGCGTCCCCTGCATTGGAAGGCGGATTCTTTACCACTGGACCACCAGGGAAGTCCCTCTCTGGCTTCTTTTGAATGCACAGAGATCTTTTAGTTATGGATTTTCTTTTTCTCAATAAAAAAATTTTATTGATTGCACTTGCTTTCCTTTTTGTATGTAGACTGTTGCCTTGTGGGATCTGAGAAATCTGAAACTTAAGTTGCATTCCTTTGAATCACATAAGGATGAAATATTCCAGGTGAGAGAAACTAATGCTCCTTCCCCCCGCCCCAAGGGAAATCTGAGTGTGGGAGTGGGCGCACTTGTGCCTTATCCCATTGCTATAAGTAATAAAAATCTTCTTTATGCCTATGCTGATCTCTGTATGAATTGGGATTGTTTTCCCTCCATTATTTCTATACTTTCTCAAACTGATCATTTGTCACCTACACTCTTGAGGTATTAAACTTAGTGCCTGATTATTTTATCAGCCTTGTTCCTGACACTTGTCTCTTCCCTTATTTCCACTCCTTTATCCTTTAAAACTTGCTGTATCTGTTAATTTCGCAGTTCATTCCTAAAGTACTGACTCCATGTTTTCTGCCTCATCCGTTTAATTAAGCTCCATATGCAAAGCCCTCTGACTCAGTTCAAGAAATAATTGTTACATTATGTTGGAAGCTTAATGCAAGGGCACTGTGAGGAGTACATTATAGTCTTTGCAGTCAGTCCTATGTGTAATACTGAATTCATTATAAGTACTTGGGTAAATAATTATTTTGTGTGTGATCTGTACTTTAGTTCTTAGGTCAGCACTGGATGACATTTGGCTAGAAGCTGGAATTAGACAATAAGAATAAATGAGATCTTCAAAAATATGAAATAGAACAAAAGCTGATATCCTGGGTCTAGTAATGGGTTAAATTGTTAAATCTAATGTTAGATTTTTTTCCTCTCAATTTTCTAATTGATGGCTTTTTTCTTATGTATAGGTTCAGTGGTCACCTCACAATGAGACTATTTTGGCTTCCAGTGGTACTGATCGCAGACTGAATGTCTGGGATTTAAGGTAAGTCTTGTTAATTATTACTCTTTGTGGAGTTATTTTCTTACACTTTCCAGAATTACTCAAGGTAAATCCGTTTTAACTTTTTTTTTTTTCTTTTTTAAAAGTTATTTATTTTTGGCTGCGTTGGGTCTTCGTTGCTGCGCATGGGCTTTCTCTAGTTGCGGCGAGTGGGGGCTACTCTTCGTTGTGGTGCGCGGGCTTCTCATTGCAGTGGCTTCTCTTGTTGCGGAGCACAGGCTCCAGGCGTGAGGGCTTCAGTAGTTGCAGCAGCTACACATGGGCTCAGTAGTTGTGGCTCGCGGGCTTAGTTGCTCCACGGGATGTGGGATCTTCCTGGACCAGGGATTGAACCCGTGTCCCCTGCATTGGCAGGCGGATTCTTAACCACTGCGCCACCAGGGAAGTCCCTGTTTTAACTTCTGAAAATCTTTTTGTGCTAGTAAAATTGGAGAGGAACAATCCCCGGAAGATGCAGAAGATGGGCCACCAGAGTTGTTGGTATGTTACAGATATTGAGCAGAACTGAAATAGTTTGTGATTTATTGTCCTCTGTCTGCTTTTCATCTCTGTTTTCCTTCCTCTTTCAGTTTATTCATGGTGGTCACACTGCCAAGATATCTGATTTCTCCTGGAATCCCAATGAACCTTGGGTGATTTGTTCTGTATCAGAAGACAATATCATGCAAGTTTGGCAAATGGTAAGTGTTTCTTTATTTGGGCGAGTTTAGATAAATGAGACCTAGTATCACTTCATATTTATATACTTCATCAGTACAACTGGCAACTCTGTTCAGTTTACTCCCAAGTGTGACTTGCCTGCACATTATCATTTTCAGCTGCCTACCCTTTAACTTTATCAAGTTGTCTCACTGGTATCTCGAACTCAACTAAACAAAACTGATCTTTTCTTTTCTCCTTCCTTTCCTTACTCCCCTCACCTCCTGACTTTTTGTTTTCTATATGGCTTCAATGTCTCCCCAGCTCACTAGACTTGAAAACTCAGGTCTTCCTCTATTGTCTATTCACCTCTAGGTGCGGTTCACTTATCAGATTTTATATTGTTGATCTCTGCAGTGTTTCTCCTGTCTTTACTCAACTTACAAACAGATATAACCAACTTTCCTGTTTCTATTCCACACCTAGTTTTTTGGTCAGGTTCTCACTACTACTTGCTGGGCTATTGCAATAACCTCCTAATTGTTGGCTTGCCTCCTGTTTCTCCCTCTTTGCTAGCAGTCGAATCTTTAGGAATGATCATTCCCTTGAAATTACTTATGAACATGCCTAGCACAGTTCCTACTGCAATGTCACAGCATCAAAGAGTACCATTTCTTCATGAAACTTGCCTAGATGTCAAAAACATTCCCTGCCTTTATACCCCAATTGAAGGTGATCACCCTTCTTTGAATTTTCAGAGCACTTGGAATTTAATAAAAGCAACTGTAATGTCTGATACATAGCAATACAAGAAACAGTTGCCTTCTGGAGATGGATGGTGGTGATAGCTGCACACAGTGTGAATGGACTTAATGCCACTGAACTGTACAGTTATAAATGGTTACGATGGTAAATTTTGTTATGTGTCTTTTACCACAATTTACAAAACAACTGCATGACTTTTAAGTGACAGTAGCCTAATAAATGAAAATAATTCAAAAGAAACTTTTGGTGTCTCAGAGTAGATCTAGAGCCAGGAAGAAACTCCAGAGGTGAGTTTTTGGCTCAACATGAGGGAAAAAAATTTTGATATTCAGAACTTTCTTACGGAATAGCCCTCTTAATCAAAAATAAAGAAATAAAATGGGAGTATTTGTGGCCTATGAGATTAACACATTATATACTGCATCGATACTTTGGAATATTATGTATCAGAATGAAGTATACTTAGTTTTATAAGCTATTCATGATATGCTAATAAGTAGGAAAAAAGCAAATTATAGAACAGCATGATAGAATCCCTCTTATTAAAATTTGGGTGTCTAGTCTTATGTTTAATTATATGTAACTATTTAATAGAAGGCTATTTGCCAAAATGTGGTTGGTATGTTTAGAGAATTCTTGTTTTCTTCTTTATACCTTTCTGTATTATAATTTTTTATAATAAGGATTTGTTTCATGTATTAACAGAAAATCCACTTTATCCTTTTCCTTGTAACATACCCACACAAAATTAATATAAAATATTAGAGTTCTAACAGGAAAGTGAAATGGGCTGCCTTAGCCTGTCAGTGAAAGGTATTTTAGTAGTTGCCATGGGAATGTTGTAGGAGATTAAGCTACATCACCTTCAAGGCCATCACCTCCAGTCCAGGTTGTTACTTTACTCCGTTTTGGGGGGTGGGGGGAGGCTGTTTGTTTTGGGTTTTTTTAAGAATTATTGTGATATAATAAGTAGTAAGCATTTGGTCTTTGTCCAGGTTCCTGGCACAGAGTTCCTAAAACCCTTGGGATTTCCTGAGTTGTAGGAGTCTCTGTTGCTATTTATAAGTAGCTCCTTTTGGCCACACCTGAGTTCAGGCTAAGGAGGTAACTTAAGGGGGCCCCTATAAAAACTCTTGGGAAAGCTCCATAAAAAGCTTTCGATTTCATGGGCTTCTGGGTTGGTGAATATATCAGTGCCACCAGAGAGGGTGTGGAAGCTCTGTGCTCCATCCCCACCTTGCCCTGTGCATCTCTTCCATTTGGCCATTCCTGAGTTATAATCTTTATAATAAACCAGTAAAGTGCTTTCCTGAGTTCTGTGAATCATTCCAGCAAATCATCAAACCTGGCGGGGTTGGGGGGGTGCTGTGAGAAAATTTATAGCCAAGTTGGGCAGGAGTACTCGGGTAGCCTGGGCACTCAGGGCTTGACACTGGCCTCTGCTGAAGTGAGGGTAGTCTTGTGGGATTGAGCCCTTGGTCACAGTGCTACCTCCAGGTGGTCAGCATCAGGACTGAACTGAGTTGTTGGACACCCCATCGGTGTCAGGGGAGAAGATACCACACTTTTGTTGTCAGACTACTCACATAATTGTATACATTGTTTGTCCCTGTAGTCAGATTGTAAGCTAAGACTATCCCATCCTCTGTAGCACCTACCCTAGTGATACTAAGTGCATAGTAGATACTAAGAACAGTAAATTTTGCCCAAGTGAAAGTGGTTTCTATGTTTAAGATGCTCTTGGATATGGGTGTTTCATCAAGTAGTACAAGTAGAGTTTATTTTATGCAAGAACAGTTTCTCTTTTTAAAATATTTATAAATTGAGATGTGGAACATGGTTTTTGCAGTGCAGTCACAGAATTGTGCAACCATCACTACAGTCAGTTACCCCAGAAAGAAACCCCACACCCAGTAGCCATCCCTCCCATTTGCCTCCAGTCCACCCAGTACTAGGCAACCATTAATCTACTTTCTCTATGGATTTGCCTATTCTGCACATTTAATATAAATGAAATCATACAATATGTGACTGACTTTTTTTATTGCCAAGTAATACTCCATTGTATGGATATATTTATTTGTCCATTGTTTTTACTTTTTGACTATTACGAATAATGTCTGATTAAAGGACTCAAGGTTGGTTATCAAGACAAATGGTAACCATACTTCAGTTTTTAGGGAATATCCTAATCCAGGGGCATTGGCCTGTGGCCAGCTGCCTGTTTTATTTGGCACGCGACTATACTTATCCATTTGCAGGTTGTTTGTGGCTGCTTTCATCAAACAACTGCAGAGTTGAATAGTTAAAACAGATTATATGCCCCACAGTCTGTCTCCCTGGCCTCTCTATTTGAAACCTTAACTTCAAGAAGTAACTTTCATGTTTACTCAATATCCTTTTCTCTTTTTCTTGTTTTTGGCAGGCAGAGAACATTTATAATGACGAAGACCCTGAAGGAAGCGTGGATCCAGAAGGACAAGGATCCTAGAGAATGTCTGCACTTCTTGTGATTTTAGACTCCCCTTTTCTTCCTCTCAACCCTGAGATTGATTTAACACTGGTTTTGAGACACAGACTTTGGTTATCCCTCTATAATAAGTTCTATCAACAATGTTATTAGTCCAAACAGAAGGTGTTTTCTAAATATTAACTGGGGGCTTCTTGATTCAGCAAAGCCACAGACTTATATTTAAATTTTCTTCAGGAATTTTCTAGTAACAGAGGTCTAAAGTAGCCACAAAAAGGGGAATATTGTGTGTGGTTATTTTTCTTCTTATGCTATATCCCCAAGTTTTTCTGACTCATTTAAGTAAATGCTAGAGTGAGTAAGAAATAGAGCCAAGTGAGGTAGGTGTCTGAGCCATGAAGTATAAATACTACAACATGTTGTCTTTATTCAGGAAATAGGGGAGATTCAAGTCATATAAATTCCTGCTCTAAAATCTTCACACCAAACTTTCCAGGATACACATTTTCTTACATAGACCAGTCTCCTCTCAGTTTCTTCAGTTAAGTCAAAACAATGTGTTCCTCTTTCCCCATATATTTTTGCTTGTTAGTGTATTTCTTGAGCTGTTTTCATATTATTTCTTTCCTTTCTGTGAAATGGTTTTAAAAAAAAAAAAAAAAAAAAACTTGGGACCACCAAGTTGTAAAGATGTATGTTTTTACCTGACAGTTATACCACAGGTAGACTGTCCAGTTAAATTGAGAAGAGTGAATCAATAGCTTGTATTTGTTTTTAAAATTAAATTAATCCTGGATAAGAGTTGCTTTTTTTTTTTTTTTAAGGAGTTAGTCCTTGACCACTGGTTTGATACCATCTCTATTTTGGGTGACCTGTTTCACCAGCAGGCCTGTTACTCTCCATGACTAACTGTGTAAGTGCTTATAATGGAATAAATTGCTTTTCTACATAACCCCTCGCTGATGGGTTTTATTTAATATATAATATCCATCAAACACCAGTCTCTGGCTTCTAGAAGAGTTGTTCAGATGACAGTTATTTTCTATGGTCTTTGACTACCAAGAGCAGAATTAAATATAATAGACCCAGAGGTATAGCAGAGAGCTTTACTCCTTCCCAGGGAAAGTGAAAGACATAAAATACTGAATCAGAGGTGCAGAGATTAGTCTTTGATAAAATAACATCTTTTTGAAGTCTATCTCTAAAGAACTACATGAACTTTCAAGAATGTCAGAGGCAGTGTGGCAGAGAGAATTTAAGGCAAAATTTAAATTTGGAAAAGGTGTTTGACCTTTTCTCATAGAGAGGTTGAATCTCCCCAGTATTTTTTTCACTGGGGCCTGTACTTAGAGGTTAGAAAAATAGGCTCTTGAAAGCCAAGTGCCATAACCAGGTAAAATGCCCAGTTCTTCAATCACCCAATTTAACTGAGTAGATCACTCTGACCCAAAATCATTTTCATGAAGTGAAAAATCAAAATCATCTTTGGGGAGATCTGGATTGGTTCTTTTTTTCTAAGTCAGTAGTTCTTTTAGAGTATAGTGAAAATTACCATGACACAAGAGTAAATCTACATGAATCAGCACAGACTTAAAGAAAAGTAAACTTTGTAAAGGGGATTCAATTAAAGTCTAACACTCATGGCACAGAAGAATTCTAATTTTAAACCCATATACAGTTGACCCTTGAACAACGTGGGTTTGAACTGCACAGGTCCACTTATAACATACTTTTCAATAGTAAATACCACAGTACTATACCTGCAGTGGTTGGTTGAGTCCGTGGATGTGGAGGAACCTCGGATACCGAGGGCCAACTAAGTTATATGCAGATTAACCCCCACGTTGTTCAGGGGTCAACTTGAATATAAGGAAAATCGGCTGCCTTTTTGACTCCACCTGTGTTCCTGAAAAACTTACTGCTTTGGGTCAACAGAAGGCAAGATACATTCTTCACAATACAGCAAGGTGTGTCCATACATTCATCCTTTACTTTGTGTGGAGGGTTGCTGATGGGTGACAGGAGACTTTTATTTTTCCATTCCTCAGTGCATTGAGATCAGTACCAGCAGCCTATGAAATAGAATCCAGCTAAGAGTTGACTGATAGTATTCTGCCTCCGGCCAGCCCTAGAATCTTTTTAAACAGGTCAGCCAGTATTTGTAACTTTCCCAGAGTGAACTGCTTGCCAAATCCCTGGCACTCCCTTTTCTGTTTAGAAAAAAGTATGTCCAAAGGGTACTTAGTGATCCTTTGCTAAGGAGTTTTTTGTCGTCGTTTCTTGGTTACAGATTCGGCCATATGTTTCTAAACAGCCCCTATAAGGTTGAGAGAAAAAAGGATAAGTTTAAATTTTCTGCAACTTGAAATAACACAGTATAAAGTTTTTGTGGGGTTTTTTTGTTTGTTTGCAGGTTTTTTTGGGGGGGGTTGCGCTGCATGGCTTTCAGGATCTTAGTTCCCTGCCAGGGATTGAACCCGTGCCCACAGCAGTGAAAGCACTGAGTCCTAACCACTGGACCACCAGGGAATTCCCAGTATAAAGTTTTTAATAATGAATTTCTGAAGCTTAGTGCGGGCCATATTGAGGAAAGATTGTTAGAGTGTGTTTTGCATCTAATCAAGGATGACTTTGGGAGGGGCTAGCTAAAAATTTTTCTGCCCACGTTAACTTTACACACAGGTATTACAAGGCCTGAAATTCTGTAATTTCGATTCTTTGAATTAATCATTGTCTTTTTCCATGTTGTACTTTTCATCTGATCCACACAAAGGTGTTTAGCAGATCATTTTCTTCAGTTACAAGGTTCTAGTAATCTCCCAAACAATGAGCGTAGTCAGTTATGCCTGGATGAAACATGGTAAAAGAAAATCCTAGTATGGGAGTTCCCTGGTGGTCCAGTGGTTAGGAGTCAGCACTTTCACTGCTGTGGCCCTGGGTTCAATCCCTGATCGGGGAACTCCTGCAAGCCACACAGGGTGGCCAAAGGAAAAAAAAATCCTAGTAATTTAGGAAAAGCATCAGTAATAATAGTTATTTGTGAATTTGTATCCAAAATGTAGGATTAACTAGGAAATTAATAAAAATTTATGGATATTTATCTAGTATCCAACTTGATGTTTTTTAATCCTTAGTTTCTTTATCCAAGAGAATCCAGCACTTTATAAAGAATGTGAGGACATATTGGTATGTAAAGAACTTAATGGATAGGTGTGTTGCTTGTTTCACAAATTATGCAATAATCATGTCCTTCAGTCTACAAACAACACCCTCTTAAGCTTTTTAAATGACTGTTAACAGATTAATTTAGCCTTCTTGGCCTCCTTAGTCATAGTCTGAATTAGGTACTCTAACTGCCTTCTCTGCTATTCTAAGGAAACTTTATGAATAGCAGATGGGGTCAGGTAGGGTGAGGAAAGTAAGAATGCACAGAGCCTAGATGTTTTATCCTGTTCTGGATTTCCTGATGATAATCAGGACATATTTTAAGTCCTACTAGAAACTGAAACATTCCAAATGAAGCCTGAATGCTTGAACCAGGCAACCTGGAAGTATGTGTTATCCCTAAATGACTTACTTGTCATTAGACACACAATCTTTTTTTCAGGCACTAGTCTTGTTAGGAGAGCAGCAACAATGCAGACACCGCTCTTGTAACCTACAAGGATCACCCTGAGGCTGTGTCTGGATTCCACCTGCCTCAGAAGTGGGAGCATTATCCTGTTCCAGGCTCTTGGGTAGCACAGCCGTTTAAAAAAAAAAAGAGCCATTTTCCATCTGTTCACAGATGAGCACAATTTGAAAATATCCTTTTTTTTTTTTTTTTTTTTTTGCCTTTCACTGTCAAGAGAAATTTCCCCTGAGCAACATCTGCCCTCCCCACCATTCCCTCAGCCAGTGTTAGTTGAGATTTGGGTAGCAGCAAAAACTGACTTGTACGTTGAGAGCTCTTCAGCAAGGCTGATCCTTAGCTGCTCCATCTCTTTGTTCCTCTGTTGCTGGAGTTGCACCCCGCTTCTTAGCTGCCTCTGTCGTTCTTCCATTTCCTCCAGCTGTTCCTGCATGAGGGCCAAGAACATTTCTAATGCGCCGAACAATAAAAACCTGACATTGTCCATAATAGTGTATTTCCTTACACATTGTTTAATCTCCATAGCAGTGTTGAGGTTGAGAAACAGAATTTGTGTTTTGACAGTGATACTGTTTTTGACAGTGATACTGTTCTGAAAGGAGTCTTGTCTGTTAATCACAGCTTACATCTTAATAAAATCCTGCAAAGGGTGGACAGATTCTCAGAGGGACTTTTTTGGCTCCCAATTTTAAGAAGTGTCGGGGACTTCCCTGGTGGCGCAGTGGTTGAGAATCCGCCTGCCCTGGTCCGGGAAGATCCCACATGCCACGGAGCAACTAAGCCCGTGTGCCACAACTACTGAGCCTGCACTCTAGAGCCCGCGAGCCACAACTACTGAGCCCGCGTGCCTAGAGCCCATGCTCCGCAACAAGAGAAGCCACCACAACAAGCCTGCGCACCACAACGAAGAGTAGCCCCCACTCTCCGCAACTAGAGAAAGCCCGCGCACAGCAACAAAGACTCAACGCAGCCAAAAATAAGTGAAAAAAAAGTGTCAGGGAGGATTTTGATTGTCTAGTGGTGGTCTAGAATTTTATAGACCCTTTGCTCTATGTACAAGTTTGTTTCCGTTAATAATCAGTAGTTTTTATAATACCCTACAACTTCAGCAATTTAAGTTGAAAGAAACCAAGTCTTTGTGTAAGCAGTTATTCTTGAATATTATATTTGAAGCTCCTTGAAGTCAGAGATACCTTTACTTAGTACTTATCACAACATGGCATGCAAATAGATGCTTTATTAGTGAGGGTATCAGAGTTGTTATATTTCCTATATCCTTTGCTTATTACATCAGGACAATTCGTTCTAAAGTGCTAAGTTGGAAGGTGAAGGTGCTATGCCCTGGAGGCCCTCAGGGGTCTTCAGATAACTATTTCCCATTCTGCCAAAACCTGGCAGGATGCATTCCGTAAATTGTCTCTGCCTAGGATTAATGCCTGAGGAATGAAGATGTCAGCAAATCAGTCTGTGCCTTGGTTGCTAGCTGACATGGATCCTCAGGAAGCATGGGTGAGCTGGGAAGGGAAGGGAGCATTGAAATTGGAAGGCACATTTTTAAGGAGCAATGACTTTACCTCAGATTTTGAAGAAGAATAAAATAGGAATCCAGTTTAGGTGCATATTGTCATTAGAAGGATCTAAATAATTTGTTCACTGAGTCATCCTTGATATACTTGTGGCATGTCAATCTGCAGTGTTTTGATACTCTGGCTGAATCTCAACTTTCATCAACATTGTTAAAGGTCTTTTTTTTTAGTGCCTAGCCATGCTTTGATACCACACAGAGATGTGGCCTTACTATCTAAGAGCATGTTATCTAAAGGAAAGCATCTGCATACCTCTGTGCCCCAGTTTCCCAAGCCTCACCATCTAGCAAACCTGTTGTTTGCTGGATATACAAAAGACCTGCTTGTGAAGGCTGTCTGCACCATCACTGATAAGCTCTTGACAGGGAGAAACTGTCACAGAATGAAGGAAGTATTGTACAGTGACAGAAATTAAGGACAATCTCCATTCTTAATCCTGTGTAGCACCACTGGGTTAATTTTTTAAAAACTGCTTTATTGGGACTTCCCTGGTGGTCCAGGGGTTAAGACTCCACGCTTCCACTGCAGGGGGCACAGGTTTGATCCCTGGTCGGGGAACTAAGATCCCACATGCCGCACGGCGTGGCCAAAAAAAACCTAAAAAAAACCAACAAAACAAACCTGCTTTATCATCTCAATCTTTCATAGGCTTTCCATTTTCTTAGTCTGGCATTCAGACTCCTGCTAGTTGGACCCTTACCTCTAACTAGAACCTCCATTATTCCTCTAGTCTGCACTGTCCAGTATGGAAGTCACTAGCCACATGTGGCTATTGAGTACTTGAAATATGGCTAGTCTGAACTGTGATGTGCTGTGAGTGTAAGATACACAGCAGATTTCTAAGACTTGACACCAAATATATATATGTATATCTCAAATTTTAATGTTGATTACATGTTATAGTGGTAATACTTTTGCTATGCTGGGTTAAATGTATTAATTTCACCTGTTTCTTACATTTTTTTTTAATGTGGCTACTAGAATTTTTTTTCTTTTTTTGGCCACGCTGTGTGGCATGTGGGATCTTAGTTCTTCAACCAGAGATTGAACCCATGCCCCCTGCATTGGAAACTCAGAGGCTTAACCACTGGACCACTAGGGAAGTTCCCCTAGAAATTTTTAAATGACATCTGTGGCTTGCATGATACTTCTGTTGGAGAGTGCTGCTCTAGTCTGACCAAGTCAGATTGCTGTGCCTTTACTCCTGCCATTTCTGTCACGTAGATAGCATCTGTTCCCTTATATTGCAATTTTTTTTCTAATTCATGTCTAACTCCCAACCAGATTGTAGGTTCCTGGTTCTTAGTATGTCCGGCACCCTACACATAATGCTTATTGAGGTGAAGTATGCAGATAGTAAGCATATTCCGTCTTTCGGCATTAGAAGTCTACCAATTTCAAGCTAAAAACTTTGAGATCATTCTCAGCAAACTCCTCACCCTGCCCACTGCAACCAGTCACCAAATTCTACCCATTTAACCTCACATCTCTCATCTCTCCTCTAAGTGGTGTTTCCAGGCTCTTTCAATCTACCCTCCACACTGCCACTTAGAGTACGTAACTATGTGGCAGGCACCATAAGCAGCACTTTACAGATATTAACTAGTTCATTCCTTGCAACAGCCCTATTAATCCCATTTTACATGTGAGGGAGCTGAACCACAGAGGTTAAGTCATTTGTCCAAAGTTTCCCAGTTAGTAAGTGGTAGAGCCAGGATTTGCCACTGGCTTAGAGCTCATACTCTTAATTGCTTTATTGCCTTCATATAGATAGATATAAAAGTAGAGATAGATGATAGATAGATGATTGATAGATGATAGACGATAGATAGTAGATGATAGATGATAGATAAATGGTAGATAGATGATAGATGAAAGGTAGATGACAGATAGATGATAGATGATAGACAGATGATAGATGATAGGTAGATAGATGAAAGATAGATGATAGATGATAGATAGACAGATGATAGATAGATGATAGATAGATAGATAATAGATAGGCTCTTAAATGGTCTTCAAACTGTTTTCCAGGAAACCCCAGGAGGAGGCCATGATGGAGTGACCTTGTCACTCTAGTTAGAAAGTAGCTCTACTTTTACTTGTTTTACATGTTGGCATTCCATATAAAATTGTTTTGGGGAAAGGGTCTGTGGCTTTGAAGAAAACCTTTTTAGGAAAACCACTGACCTAAAGAATACATAAAGCCCTTTGCAATCTGGTCCCAATCTATCTCTCCAGCCTCATCTCTCTACTTCTCACATTCCTTATGATACAGCCACACTGAGCTTCTCACTTCCCATAACAACGTCTGTGTTTTCATGCTTTTATATAAGCTGTTCCCTCTGCCTAGAATGCCCTTCCCTTGTCTACACAGTGAATTCATTCTTTAAGGCTCAGCTCAAACACCTTGTAGTAGTTGAGTGTGGACTTGAACTCGATGGCACAGGGTTACATCCTTCCTTCATCACTTCCTAGCTGTGTAACCCTGGACAGATGACTTCTCTGACTCACCTGTTTTCTTGTTTTTTCAGATGGTGACAGTAGTTATACCTATCTCAGAGGTAAGAATTAAATGAATTATTACATGTAAAGAACTTCACGTACATGCTAGCTATTGTTAATCCTCTAATGAAATTTCCCCCTTATTTCCCCAGGTGTAATTATACCTGCTTCAGTACAATGCTTTATTCCTACAACTATTACATTGTCTATCACACTGAAGCATATTAATTATTTCATTGATTCTAAAACTCACACTTTAACATCTTACTTGGATCAGGATGCATCTTACAATCAAGTGTATTAGATTTTATGAAATTTTATCTGGCATCCTTCCTGGACTATAAACTTTTATTTCTTCTTTTCTTTTTCTGTTTAATTTTTATTTTTTGTATTTTTTGTTCATTTTATTATTATTATTATATTTTAATTGGACTATAAACTTTTTGAGGACAGGGACTGCCCCCCACCTCCACCCTACACCACAACGTCTCATCCCTTGCCAGCACATAGCTCATTGCCTGGCACATAGAAAATAGGCACTTAGAAAATATTTGTTGAATGAATGGTTGATGGTGATGAAAGAGGCAAAGTTTATAGTCATAAGAGTGAAGTGTACCCTTGAAAAGTAATCAGATGCCATAAGTGGCCTTTGGCAAACAGTTTAGGAAGAAGCCATTTCAGAAAGAAGAACTGGGACTTCCCTGGTGGCGCAGTGGTTAAGAATCTGCCTGCCAATGCAGGGGATATGGGTTTGAGCCCTGGTCCGGGAAGGTCCCACATGCCACAGAGCAACTAAGCCCGTGCGCCACAACTACTGAGCCTGCGCTCTAGAGCCCGCGAGCCACAACTACTGAAGCCCACGCGTGTAGAGCCCATGCTCCACAACAAGAGAAGCCACTGCAATGAGAAGCCCGCGCACCGCAAAGAAGAGTAGCCTGTGCTCGCCGCAACTAGAGGAAGCCCGCGCACAGCAACGAAGACCCAACGCGGCCAAAAATAAATAAACAAAATAAATAAATTTTTAAAAAAAGAAAAGAGAAGCATTAGCTCCTTCAGACCTTTATTCCTATTTTAATTATGGTATGGCGATAGGAGACACCCATCAAGATTGTTTTCTATAGAATGATCTTTGGAAAGGTGCACAGACCATCAAATCTGAAACAAATCCAGTACAGTGACGAAAATCACTGGGGAAAAAGTTCTACAACTCTAGTACTATGTCAGAAAATTCTAATCCTGAGAATTCCTTACTTAGAGCACCACCATCCTAGTTAGTCTTGCCTGAAATCTAAGCATCCTCTTTGACTTCTCACCTCTCTGCCCCACTCATTCTGTAGCCAAGTTTATTCTACATTTGTTCTTGTATCCTTCCCCTTCCTTTTATTCCTGCTACCATTGTTTCCTTTTACCAATAGTAGCTTCCTAATTAGTCTCCTTGCCTCTGGGTCTCTAGCCCATTTTACACACTGCCACCAATACTGTTTCTAAAAGGAGAGCAACGATCATGTTAATCCCTTGATTAAATACCTTTATGGGGACTTCCCTGGTGGCGCAGTGGTTAAGAATCCACCTGCCAATGCAGGGGACACGGGTTCAAGCCCTGGTCCGGGAAGATCCCACATGCCGCGGAGCAACTAAGCCCTTGTGCCACAACTACTGAGCCTGCGCTCTAGAGCCCATGAGCCACAACTACTGAGCCCGTGTGCCACAACTACTGAAGCCTGCATGCCTAGAGCCCACGCTCCGCAACAAGAGAAGCCACCACAATGAGAAGCCTGCGCACCGCAACAGAGTAGCCCCCGCTCAACACAACTAGAGAAAGCCCACGCACAGCAACGAAGACCCAACACAGCCAAAAATGAATAAAAAAATAATAAAAAATAAAATAAAAAGAAGCTCTTAAAAAAAAAAAAACCTTTATGGATGAAACTGACCACTGAATAAAGTCCAAACTCCCTAGTTTGGATTTCAAAATCCAATGTGATCTGCCCCGACTTACCTTTACAGGTTCAACTCACCTCTCAGTTTTTCACCTTTCACATGCAGCCAAGTTACAAATTATATTTTAGATCTATTAGATTAAATAAAATATATTAAAATTACCTTCACCTATTTCTCTTTTTATGTGGTTATTAGAAAATTTCAAATTATATATGTGGCTTGCATTATATTTCTGTTGGACAGCACTGCTCTAGATCTTACCTATACTTCAACACTTAGCTCAAATAACATTGTCTTCCGTTATGGGTTCTCTGATTTGATCCATGGCTATTATCCCATAGCATTCTTATCTGTACCTCTCTTAAATCACATGTTACTTCCTACCCTGGGTTACAATTATTAATGTAACATTTGATTGAGTGTAAGCTGTTAAGGTTAGTATTTGTTTATGCAAAGATAATTAGTGCCCTTTCACTAGATTGTGACCCAGTAAGAAAGCAGTGCGGTGAAGGCGGGGGGCAGTGTTGGGTGAGTGAGGGGAGTGCATATATGTATAGTTTGAAAACATTCAATATTATGACCAAAAAACCCCACCGTTTTCATAATACAAGCTACAGAAAGCTTGACAAAATCTTCAGTGAAGTGAATGCAGCCATTTTCAACAGAGGACATGTTCCCTTAAGGATACGTCAAAATCTCTGGCAGGGCATAAGATTAAGTTCATCCAAAACAGGGGTGTTCCAAAAGACAAAAGTACTGCTCTGAAAAGCACCACACTGTGGTCTTCTCGCGGTACCCAGCAGCTCTTAAGTCAGTGCTTAACTGATGCAGGCTTAACTCAGAGCCTGGTGGCAGAGATAAGTGAAACATACGCCCTACCTTCCGAAAGCTCACAGTCTGTGGGGGAGAGAGACGTGTTTATGCACTTAGTGTTCATCTCCCACTCTGTTCTAAAAGGGATTAGAACTGGCTCACAATCAGAAATAGCTTGAATACAAGTGAAATGGTGACAAATGCACAAAAAAGGAAAACGAGGAATTGAGATTTATAGATTTCATCCCAGTTTTTTAAGACTGGAAAAACTTCAACGCAGAAATCAGATAGGTGGGACTTGAGGGTGAATATGGGGGAGGGGAGAGAATGAATTCTACCTAGCCTCATTCCCTCCTGCTCTATATAAACCCAAGTGTGATTCACTTAGAATTGGAAAATTGTGCCGTGGAAAGAGCACTGAAATATTTGGGGGTGGTCAGACTAGAGTTCAAATTACTCCAGCTCACTGGGCCTCAGTTTCCTCATCTATGAAAAATGATAATAGTTGACTTGGAGGATTAATGAAGATCAAGTGAGATAATTGGTGTAAAAGTGCTGTGTAAATTAAGAGTGCAAGATAACTTTCAGCCCTAGCACAGGCCTGAATGAATGAAATGGAAAATGGCATAAAGAAGTGAGTGAATGGCCCAAGGAACAAATTGTTCTTCCTACATAGGCTAGTATCCTTCAGCCCAAAGACATTTGGCCCCGATCCCCTTTTCCTCCCCAGGCTAAAAGACTGTACTTCCTTTCATGCCACGTGGGCCTACCCTGTACTGCTGCACCTCCTCGTCTCGTTTTTGCCTCACAAGGGTGGTCTGGTCCTCCAGATTCCTGTTTTGCAGGTGGAGCTGAAGGGCCTCTGCCTGCAGTGGTCGCAGAGCCTCCTTCATCGCCTGGATCTCGGCCTGGGTTTTCTGCAGAGCTTCGGCCGCAGCTTCTTTCCTCTCTAGGAGCCGCAGCAGCTGAGGCTCATACTCCTGCTCCAGGCCCTGGCGGCTCTCCGCCATGAGGTTCTCGAACTGGGCAGAGAGCTGCCGGCTCTCCTGGAGAAAGTGCCCGTCCCTCTGGCTTGGAGGTGCTTCTAGTTGTTGCCGTAACTGCTCCTTCTGCTTCTGATAGGCATCCAGAAGCTGGGCTAATTCCTCCGAGAGCTGGGCCGCCCGGGCGGTCAGCACTTCTCGGAACTCGGCGAACTGGGCCACATCCTGCCGGCGGCACTCCAGCTGATATTGGTAGGACACACATTCCTTCGTCACTTTGAACAGCTTCTGCTTGACCAGCCGGATCTCCTCCCTCAGCCCATCCCTCTCCAGCTCTGCCTGGGCGTGCAGTTTGTAGGCAGCCAGGATGTCCTGGTGGACCCGTTGCACCTCCTGCAGGGCTGGTTCCCGGAGCAACACAAGCTCGTGGATGAGCTGATCCCTCTCCTCTTCCAGCTGGGCCACGGCTTGGACACACTGCTGGAAACGCCCCTCCAGCAATTCCAGGTCCTCTGTGCTCAGGCTCCCCTCTGTGCTGGGACCCTGTCCAGCTCTGAGGCTCTCCTCGGGGTTAGGTTTCTCCTCGCTCGGGACTGTCTCTCCCCCATAAACCATCTGCTCTGGGCTTGTAGTCTTTCCCGGCTTCACGGGCTCTTCCACATATAGCATCTCCCCTGGCTTTCCTGGCTCCTCCACATACAGGGCCTCATCAGGCGTCCTGGTCTCCTCAATATGCAGCATCTCCTCGGGCTTCTTGGTCTCTTCCACATACATAGCCACATCAAAGTCACCTGTGTCCCCCAGGTAGAGGATATCCTCTAAGTTCAAGGTCCCTTCCAAAGACAGAGCAACTTCTGGGTTCCAGGTCCCCACCTCATACGGGGATTCAGAGTTCCCCTCTTGAAGAGAAGTGGCCTCTGCTCTTGTGTTTCTGCAAGAGAAATGACAAGGTGAGAGGGCAGCCACAATCCTGGGATGGTGTGTGACTGGAGCCAGTAGGACACAGGCCTAATTTATATCAAATTCTCACATCTCAGAGAGCACTCGTCTGCCCCTTCCCTCCATCGATCCACCCCGACACAGCCCATTGCTTAGATCTGACACCATCCCCATGATGTCAGTGTCGAGTCTCTGCTTACATACCTTCAAGGACGGGAAACTCACACCTGAGCTACTGTATGTTCCACTGTCATAAGAAAATTCTAGTGTTGAGGTAAAACCTTCCCTGCAATTTTCCCCTAGGTTTGATTCTTCTTTCTAGAATCAGACAAATCTAATTTCTTTTCCATGTAAGTTCTTTGAACACTTAAAGAGAACTGATTTATCCTTCAGTGATTCCATGCATGCCAAGGTTTCCAGTACCCTCCTCATTTGGGTCACTTCTTTCTGACAAGCTCCAAGTTGACAGGCTCGCTATCCCTTGGGGATGGGTATAGGAAGCAATACCCAGGTGTACTCTGAGCAGTGATTCTCTGGACACTATACTCCTATTGTTGCAGTCAAGATGCCGTTAGCATATAGGGCAGCTCCATCATATTCTTGATAAATGCTGAGTTTGACTAAAATCCTGAAGACTTTTTCACACCAAGTGCTTTTAAACCACATCTCTTATTCCTATAAAACTTCATCTTGTTAGAATTGGCCCATCCTTCTAGCCTGTCATTGCTCGTGAATTCAGATTCTGTGATTCTAACAGATGAGCCCCTTAACCCAGCTGCCCATTGCCTGCTAGCTTACTCAGTTCCTGTTGAGGAATGCTCTCCTGCTGCTTTGGCCCTCAAGTGGCTTTGGTCTTTCCTGTTTCAAATGCATCTTACCTACCTTGGATCTCTGAGCAATTCTTTGAAAATATAAAATACCATGGAAATAATAATAAATTACACTTTTAAAGGTCTTATATATACCAGGCCCTGTTCTAAATGTTTTACATATATCAATTCATTTAATCCTCATAACAATTCTATGAGGTGGTTACATTTATTATTCCCATTTTACAGATCAGGAAATGGAGGTTAAAGAGATTAAGTAATTTGCTCAAGGAAACTCAGATACTCAGAGTGCACCACTTATCAAACAGACTAAATGTGAGTGTAGCTTTCAATAAACTTTTCTTATTTAAGATATAAAGTATAAATGAAAAGCCTCACATATCAAACAAAGAATTTGATTTGTCTTGAAAAGGCTTACTTGTGTCCAGGTTTTCAGCTCTATTTCTTAGCTCCAAGTTCCCAATAAAGATTATTTTTATTCTAAATCGTGTTCTCAGTCCTCCTCGCTACACCCCAGGAATCCCTGGCTTCTCTTTTGTATCTCCTGATGGCCCTCTGGAAACCACAAAAGTGTGGCTTCACCAGGCCCCAGACATCACTGGCCTCATTCAACCCCTGCACCTGCACCAAAATCTAAAACTTAATGACAACTCAACAATCACCTAGTCCATTCACTTCACTTTACCAGAGATGGAGTGCTTTTTTTGTTTTTTATAAATGCATTTATTTATTTATTTTTGGCTGAGTTGGGTCTTTGTTGCTGGGCACGGGCTTTCTCTAGTTGCGGCGAGTGTGGGCTACTCTTCGCTGCAGTGCATGGGCTTCTCATTGCGGTGGCTTCTCTTGTTGCAGAGCACGGGCTTTAGGTGTGCGGGCTTCAGTAGTTGTGGCTCGCAGGCTCTAGAGCGCAGGCTCAGTAGTTGTGGCACACAGGCTTAGCTGCTCTGCAGCATGTGGGATCTTCCCGGACCAGGGCTCGAACCCGTGTCCCCAGCATCAGCAGGCGGATTCTTAACCACTGCGCCACCAGGGAAGCCCTGGAGTGCTTTTTTAGATATCTTCATCTGATGTTACTTGGCACCTCAAACTCAACTGCCACCAAATTATCCTTCTCCCTGAGCTTGTTACACCTGTATTCTCCAGCTCAGAGAAATATAACACCATACATCCGGCTGATGAGACAAGCAGTCTTTTTTTAGTTTTTTAATTGGAGTACAGTTGATTTACAATGTTGTGTTAGTTTCTGCTGTACAGCAAAGTGAATCAGTTATACATATACATATATCCACTCTAATTTTTTAGATTCTTTTCCCGTATAGGTCATTACAGAGTATTGAGTAGAGTTCCCTGTGCTGTGCAGTAGGTCCTTATTAGTTATCTACTGTATATATAGTACTGTGTATATGTCAATCCCAATCTCCCAATTTATCTCTTCCTCCCCTTTCCCCCTGGTAACCATAAGTTTGTGTTTTACATCTGTGACTCTATTTCTGTTTTGTAAATAAGTTCATTTGTACCATTTTAAAAAATATTTATTTATTTATTATTTATTTTTATTATTTATTTTGGCTGTGCTGGGTCTTAGCTGTGGCAATGTGGGATCTTTAGTTGCGGCATGCAGATTTCTTAGTTGCAGCATGCATGTGGGATCTAGTTCCCTGACCAGGGATCAAACCCAGGTCCCCTGCATTGGGAGCATGGAGTCTTACCCGCTGGACCACCAGGGAAGTCCTTGTACCTTTTTTTTTTTTTTTTTAGATTCCACATGTAAGTGATATTATATGATATTTGTCTTTCTCTGTCTGACTTACTTCACTCAGTATGACAATCTCTAGGTCCATCCATATTGCTGCAAATGGCATTATTTCATTCTTTTTTATGGCTGAGTAATATTCCATTATATATATGTACCACATCTTCTTTATCCATCCCTCTGTCAATAGACAAATGGTCTTTAAACAGCCAACTCACTAAGAACTGACGTTTCTATCTCAGAAAGTCTCCAGTCTCAATCTCCCTCTTCACCCCACTGCCAGGACCCTCGTCCGAGTCATCATCTCTCACCCGCACTTTCGTACCAGCCTTCCCATAAGCCTTCTTCCTTCTCATCCCAGTCTATTCTTGACAGTGATGCAGCTTGCTATAATATAAAGCAAACCATCTTGCTCCACTTCACCATATATAGCCAACTGCTTAGCGTAGATTTAAGGCCCTTAAAGATGTGACCTCAACATACCTCTTCAGCCTCATCTCACATTACTCCCCATAGCCCACCCAATGCTTGACAACCCGTAACATGCGTTAACTTTTATACCTCCTACTCCTACCCCACAATGTCTAAAGGGTCCAGCTGAGAAAATACAATTCATTGTATACCACCTGACTAGAGAACAGTCCTACACTACCTGGAAAAGTAGAGTTCCTAGTGCCAGGAAGGATGCACCTGCTCAGCTAGCCAGACCCACCCGGATCCTCAACAGAGTCCCTGCTTTGCCAGCAGACGGCCCTCACATCATGCTCCAGCTGAGTCCTCCACCCTGGAATAATGTAATTGTGTTCAAGGAAGTATTCTAAGCGTTTCCCATAAATACTCATTTATCTGATGCTCATCCATTATCCCCATTTTATAGATTAGGAAACCAAAGCACAGAGTAAAGAACTCACTCAAAGTTCTACAACTCGTACGTGGTGGAGCCTGGCGAAGGCCGGCGGTCTGGCTCCAGAGCCGGAGCTCCTTTTTACCACTCTCGTCTTAGAACAGGCATAAGATCTGAAAGAGGTAAAACAACTACGGCAGGTATAATAGAGCTCGGCCCTAGCATTCAAAATATATTTATATCTATTTACCTAACAAATGTCTACTCATCCTTCAAACCCTGCTCAAACTCCACCTCCTCTGTTAAGCATTTCCCAGACAACTCCCATTCTTGTGTTCTCAAGGCACTTTGTAGGCAGCTCATCTTTGAACTAAGTGCTTTGTGTTACAGAAGAGCATGTATCTGTCGCCCCGGATAGTCCATTTCCTAACAACAACTACAGTTATTCTCTCTATATCCCAGGGTGGGGCTCTGTAGAAGGTAGGCAGGCAGCAACCAACTGAGCTCCAGGGAGGAAACTTGCCCAAGGTCGAGCAGCAAAGCTGGAAGTAGATTCCAGGTCTCCTGACTTGCAGGCAGTGCTGTTACCACACACCACTCAGTCACCCCATCCACAATGCCTCTGCTAGGTGCTGCCCTCACACCGCTGTTTCTCTCTAAGGAGCTGGGGAAAAGTAGATTATGGGAGGTCTAGGGGCAAGGGGGCCAGCTTAACTGGGTCCCCTGACCTCAGGTTTCCTTGGGCTCCAAGCAGCCTCCCTCTCTGCCACTTTGTCCCTGGTCCCTAGAGGATTCCAGCAGCTCCCAACCCATCAGGGATGTGACTGGGAGTGTTTGTGACACTGTGCAGGCATGAGTTGGTGTGTGACTGACTCTGTGTGTACCCCTATGTGTGTACAGGTGAGTGCACATGTAAAACTAGGCTCAGCTTTGTGCCCTTGGTGACAGGGGAGGGGTGTCAGGTGTGTGTGTTTGCACCTCTACCTCTTGGTACAAGAGGAAGTCCAGGGCTACAGGCTGACCTGGGGCAGAAATGCTGCCTACTCGCCCCAAATCCTTCAGCCACAGGTCCCTTCCCCGCTAACCAGTGGCGGAGCTGACCGTTGGATGATGGAGAGGGCCTCCCCTCCAGGGCCCCTGCCAACCAAGGCCCTCTTGCTGGTCTGGGACAGTAGACTCTCCCCTACCCCCGCCCCGCCCAACACCACCCCAGGCCCCAGACCAGAGAGAACCAGCTGCTTGAACAGACTCTCAACTCCAAGCTGGCAGCCGCCCAACCTTGCACCAAGTCTCTTCCACACGGCAAATTCAGCAACTGGAGGCCTCCATCTCCAGCTGCATTGGGGGTGAGCAACGAAAGAAAACGGGTAGCGTCTTTGGCCACTGGGGGCCGAGTGGCATCTGACGGTTGGTGCCCGCTAGTGTGAAGCCGTTAGTCCTCACACCGCCCGTGGGAGGGGGAGGGGTAATTATAAAAAGTCCCAGACAACCGGAGGTGCCGGGCCGGGGCCAGACGCCCCCATCTCCCTTCGCGGGTGGCTCCGCCCCGTGCCCCACCCAGGCTAGACCCCCGCCCCCGCCCGGCGAAAGGAGCTCGCGGGGGGGTGAGGATCCATCCAGCACCCCTTCCCCAGGGGCGGCGACGCGGGCCCGGGACGGTCCTTTCCTACCTCGCGGCCTGGGCGGCGCCGTCCCCGCCGCGCCGGGGCTCCGGGCTGGCCATGGCTGCGCGACCCGGGCTGGGCGGCCGCGGTATTAGTAGCTGGCCCCCCAGGCCGCCCGCGCCCGTCCGCCGCACTGCCAGCTGCAGCCGACACCGGATCCCGCCGGCCCCCGGCCGGGCGCGCCCACTTGGCTCAGGCTCCCGCCGCGGGCGGAGGGAGCGGGCCGCGCGGCCCGGGGGCGGGGAGATGCCGCCCCTCCCGCGACCAGCGGAGGGTGTGGAGGGAGGTGTGTGGGGAGGTATGGGGGGGGGTCGGCGTCTCCAAAACCAGCCCCTCTGAGGTCTTCCCGAACCTTCTTTCTCTCCACTCTTCCCTTCCGAGGGTCCCAGTTTGGGCGCGGCGAGGGGGCAGTGGAGGAAGGTGGCTCCGCAGCCTCAGGAGAGCGCTTGCCCTGCCCGACCGGCCCGGGAGGGGGGCAGGGTGTGGGGTTGGGGACCTCGAGGGACCCCGCACCCTGCCCGCCGCCTGCAGGAATTCGGGGGTGTCAGCCGCCGCCCAGCGCCCTGCGATGCCCCCTCGCCTGAGCGCTGTGCCCCGCAGCTGTCGCCAGGGCTGGCGGAGGAGGGGTAACACTACACCCCGTACGTTTGGGGACAGTCCGGAGCCTGGGGAAGGGCGGTGGGAGGACTGCGTGGGAGGGTTTAAGCCTCTAAGGTTCAGTCCATATTTAACACCGCTTTCCGCCCTCACGCTGCGAGGTTTCCAGGGGTCTCTCCGCTTGCTCCACCTGTCACCCCCCCACCCGCCCTGCTTCTGCCCACTCCAAGGCATGCCCCCTCCCCCAAGTCCTTAGGCCACCAGTATCAGGATCGAACTCAACACTGTCTGGGAAGGCTGTCTCCCTAAGCGAGAAGCTGCCAGGCCCCTTCCCAGACCTGGGCCTCGGGCATTCTCCCTTCTGATGCCTTTTTTCCACTTAGCCACTCTGTCTGGGGAGGTCTTTGACTCAATCGCAGAAGAATGCTGTTCACTGTAACCAGCGGAGGGGCTGGATGTGTTTAATCAGAGAGGCCTTGAGCCGGGGGAGGGGGGGGGGGGCGGCCGTGCGGAACGCTTGTGGGCTGTGCGTTGTGATCTGTGTGCCCGCTGCCAGCTGTGTGAACACCACGTGGTTGTGTGTGTGCTCTGTGGAGGGGGAGGTTGTGGGATTGTGTGTCCACGTGTGACTCTGTGATGACCGTGGGGTACCTGTCCGTGTGGATGTACCCCATGTGGATATGTGACTGTATCATCATGGGGGAGTGATTGTGTGTGTGGTGATTGTGCTGGTGGTGGAGTGTCTGTGTGGCCGGCTGTTGTGACTGTGTTGTGGGGTGTGTGTATAGCTGCGTGCGTGATTGTGTACCTACCGGAGACTGGGGACTGAAGTGTGTGGGAGGGAGGGCTCACAAGCAGCTGTGTGGAGTGTCTTCTGTGTGTCACTGGGGCCCGAGTATGTGGTCCTTAATCCAAGTTTCTGAGTGTGCTGCCTTTGGCGTATATTTATATCTCTCTGTGTAGTGCAAGGGGGTGGGAGATTAACACCCAGGGCAGCCAAATATACCCTTGTAAGGTATGCACGAGAAAAAGTCGGGTTTTGGAGGCTGCTGGTCATTTTCTGACTTACCTCTAAAATATTCTAGGGGAGGAGGTTGGCAAAGCCTCTGGGGCTGGTCATTTGACAGCCATTGCCAGTCAGAGGGGAGCCGAGGGAGCAAGGGCAGGGCCTGCCAGCAGCACTATTTGCTGTGGTGCTAGGCAACAGGCAGCAAGGGTGGCATTAAGAAGGGCTGTCCCTTCCCCTCCAACCCTCAGCCCAGGACCTGGCCCCGGGCTGCCCGCAAGACTGATTCCTTAACCGCTCTTAAACTCCCCTTAAGCCCTTCTTTAGGCTGAAACACTGAATCCCCCGGGGTCCCAGAAGCACCTCTGGTCCTTTGTTTTTGCTGTTCCCTCTCCCTAGAACACCCTTCCAGCTCTTCATGTCCTCTCTTCTTCAGGTCTCAGCTTACATGTGATCTGCTCAGAAAGACCTTCCCTGATGTGCTCCTCTCCCACATAAATATCCATCCTTTTACTGTTTGTCCCCTTTTACCTTGTTTATTTTCTGTACAGCACTTACTGCAATCTTTAATAATATTGTTCATTTTCCATTCCTTCCTTTTCTGCTTCCCCCACTAGAATGGAAACCCCATGAAGGCAGAGACTTTGTGTGTCTTGTTCACTTCTGTGTCCCCAGGGCCCAGCACAGGGCCTGGCATATAGTAGGATCTCAAAAAGTTGTTGAATGAATGAAGGAAAGGAGGATGGTCCTCCCTAGGCCAATTCAGGCAACATTTGATGCCTGCTGTGTGCCTGGCCTGGGCCACTCGCCACCAAGGAACCCCTTTGTACTCAGGGAAACAGACATATACATGTGCCCAGGCTGTGTACACCAAGGCAGAGGGAGGTGGGTGAGGCCACAGGACTCCGTTCACTTGGCAAACATGGGCACTTGGCCTGTGCTGGGTCCTGTGTCAGAGCAAATGGCCTTCTTTGGCCCAGGGCCCTGTCTGCAAAGAGCTCACAGTGTAGAGGATGCTAGAACTGTCCCCTGGGGCTACAAACCCCTGCAGAGAATAATGCTAAATCACTGAGCTGAGTGATGGGCTAGGCACTGAGAACCAAGGAAGCCAAGGATGGGAGAGATTAACTCCAGGACTGGGGACAACCTCACAGACGAAGTAACTTGGGCCTGGAAGAGGAGAAAGGGCATTCTGGCGTCTGGCACAAGACTGCTTGGAGAGACAAGCACAGCCACTCTGTCTCTCAGCCCCTCTACAAAGCTGAGTCCACGAAGAGAGGAGAAGCCCCTGGGCTGGCTACTCTTTGCCTACCCTTCATTCTCTGTGCTTCTCTGCCCTGCCCTGTGTCCTGGGCTGACTACCACTGACAGTCTCACCTGGGCCCCCTTGCCTTACGGTTTCAGGCAAAGTTTGGCCAGTAGGAGACATTGCCAGGAGATTAGAGGGAAGGAGAGTGAGATCAGGATATTTATAATACTGTGATTTTGGCAGTTACTATGTTCCTCCACTGAAAGGCACAGTTCCCGTTGGGTGGCCTGCAACCCCAGGGCACAACTCCTGCCAGGTTCTTTAACAAGTCTCCCTCCCTTGCCCCTTCAGGCCCTGGGGCTAGTGACTCTATCCCACTGTTGTGAGCCCCAGGGTGCTTCACCATTCCTGCCAGCACCTCTGTAAATAGTTCCTTCATTAAACCCTCTTCTGGCAAATGCTTTGCGTGTTCTCCCCTGTTTCCTGCTGAGACCAATAAGGTAAGAACTAAACTTAGGGAAGATGAGTCTTTGGCAGAGAATTTGGGGAGACCCTCTTTCTAAATCACCACCCAAAACCAGAATCAGAAAATGTTGTGAACTACTACAAAGCTACAGTAATCAAAACAGCATGGTATTGGCATAAAAACAGACACATAGATCAATGGAACAGAATAGAGAGCCCAGAAATAAACCCACATGCTTATGGTCAATTAATTTATGACAAAGAAGGCAAGAATATACAATGGAGAAAAGACAATCTCTTCAATATGTAGTGCTGGGAAAACTGGACAGCTACATGTAAAAGAATGAAATTAGGGCTTCGCTGGTGGCACAGTGGTTGAGAATCCGCCTGCCAATGCAGGGGACACGGGTTCGAGTCCTGGTCCAGGAAGATCCCACATGCCGTGGAGTAGCTAAGCCCGTGTGCCACAACTACTGAGCCTGCACTCTAGAGCCTGCGAGCCACAACTACTGAGCCCGTGCTCCTAGAGCCTGTGCTCCTCAATAAGAGAAGCCACCACAATGAGAAGCCCGCGCACCACCACAACAAAGAGTAGCTCCCGCTCGCCGCAACTAGAGAAAAGCCCGCACGCAGCAATGAAGACCCAACGCAGCCAAAAATAAATAAATAAATTTATAAAAAAAAAAAAAGAATGAAATTAGAACATTTTCTCATACCATATACAAAAATAAACTCAAAATTGGAACTTCCCTGGTGGTCCAGTGGTAAAGAATCTGCCTTCCAATGCAGGGGACACGGGTTCGATCCCTGGTCAGGGAACTAAGATCCCACATGCTGAGGGGCAACTAAGCCTGTGTGCTGCAAACTACAGAGCCCACGCGCTCTGGAGCCCCCACAGCACAGCTAGAGCGAAGCCCGCGCACCACAACGAAAGATCCCGCGTGCCTCAACAAAGATCCCTTGTGCTGCAACTAAGACCCGACGCAGCCCAAAAAAAAAAAAAAAAAAAAAAAAACTCAAAATGGATTAAAGACCTAAATGTAAGACTGGAGGTCATAAAACTCCTAGAGGAAAACATAGACAGAACACTATTTGACATAAATCATAGCAATATTTTCTTGGATCTGTCTTCTAAAGTAAAGGAAATAAAAACAAAAATAAACAAATGGGACCTCGTTAGACTTTAAAGCTTTTGCACAGCAAAGGAAACTATCAACAAAACAGAAAGACAGGGCTTCCCTGGTGGCGCAGTGGTTGAGAATCTGCCTGCCAATGCAGGGGACACGGGTTCGGGCCCTGGTCCGGGAGGATCCCACATGCCGCGGAGCAGCTAGGCCCGTGAGCCACAACTACTGAGCCTGCGCGTCTGGAGCCTGTGCTCCGCAACAAGAGAGGCCGCGATAGTGAGAGGCCCGCGCATCGCGATGAAGAGTGGCCCCCGCTTGCCGCAACTAGAGAAAGCCCTCGCACAGAAACGAAGACCCAACACAGCCAAAAATAAATAATAAATAAATTTAAAAAAAAAAAAAAAAAAACAGAAAGACAACCAGCTGAATTGGAGAAAATATTTGCTAATGATATGACCAATAAGGAGTCAATATCCAAAATATATAAACAGCTCATACAACTCAACATCAAAAAAACAACATGATTTTAAAAATGGGCAGAAGACCTAAATAGACATTTTTCCAGGGAAGACATGCAGATGTCCAACAGGCACATGAAAAGATGCTAAACATCATTAATCATCAGAGAAGTGCGAATTAAAACCACAATGGGATATCACTTCACACCTGTCAGAATGGCTATCATCAAAAAGACCACAAGTAGCTCTTTCCCATCTTGCAAGATGGCAGATAAAAAAGCTGAGAAGCCAGATACTAAGGAGAAAAAACCTGAAGCCAAGAAGGCTGATGCTGGTGGCAAAGTTAAAAAGCTTAAGAAGGTTAAGAAGGGGAAGCCCCACTGCAGCCAAAACACTGTCCTGATCAGAGGAATTGGCAGATATTGCCAATCGGCTATGTATTCCAAAAAGGCCGTGTACAAGAGGAAGTATTCAGCAGCTAAATCCAAGGTTGAAAAGAAAAAGAAGGTGACGGTTCTTGTTACTGTCACAAAACCAGTTGGTGGTGACGAGAATGGTGGTACTGGAGTGGTTAAACTTCGCAAAATACCTGGGTATTATCCTATTGAAGATGTGCCTGGAAACCTGTTGAGTCACGGCAAAAAAACTCTTCAGTAAGCACATGAGAAAACTATGCGCTAGCATCACTCCTGGGCCCATTCTGATCATCCTCACTGAGCGCCACAGAGGCAAGAGGTTCATTTCCCTGAAGCAAGGTGAGCTTGCTACTTGTGTGACTGGGCCTCTGTCCCTCAGTCGAGTTCCTCTGTGTAGAACACACCAGAAGTTTGTCATTGCCACCTCCACCAGAACTGATACCAGTGGTGTGAAAATCCCAGAACATCTCACTGATGCTTACTTCAAGAAGAAGAAGGAGAGGACTTCCCTGTTGTCCACTGGGTAAAATTCCACGTTCCCAGTGCTGGGGGCCCGGGTTTGATCCCTGGTCGGGGAACTAGATCCCGCATGCATGCCGCAACTAAAGATCCCAAGTGCTGCAACTAAAGATCCCAAGTGCTGCAACTAAAACCTGGCACAGCCATAAATAAATAAATATTTTTAAAAAAAGAAGAAGAAGGGGGACTTCCCTGGCTGTCCAGTGGTTAGGACTCTGTGCCTCCACTGCAGCGGGCACGGGTTTGATCCCTGGTCAGGGAACTAAGATCCTGCAAACGTGTGCTGCTGCTGAAAAAAAGAAGAAGCTGCATAAGCCCAGGCACCAGAAGGAGAGATCTTCAACACAGAGAGATAGAAATACAAGATTACAGAGCAGTGCAAGGTTGATCAGAAAGCTGTGGACTCACAAATTCTGCAAAGAATCAAAGGTGTTCCTCAGCTCCAGGGGTACCTCTGCTCTGTGTTTGCTCTCACAAATGGAATTTATCCTCACAACATAGTGTTCTAAACATCTTATAAAGAGCCTAATTAAATAACTGGTCCATTAAAAAAAAAAAAAAAGACCACAAGTAACAAATATTGGTGGATGTAGAAAGAAGGGAACCCTCAGGGAATTCCCTGGCAGTCCAGTGGTTAGGACTCCGCGCTTTCACTGCTGAGGGCCTGGGGAACTAGGGTCCCACAAGCCACTTGGCGTGGCCAAAAAATAAAAAATTAATTAATTAATTAATTAAAATAAAAAAGAAGGGGACTTCCCTGGTGGTCCAGTGGTTAAGAATCCGCCTTCCAAAGCAGGGGACACGGGTTCAATCCCTGGTCGGGGAACTAAGATCCCACGTGCCGTGGAGCAACTAAGCCTGTGCACCACAACTACAGAAAAGCCCACATGCTGCAACGAAGAGCCCATGCGCCACAACTAAGACCCAACGCAGCCAAAAAAATTAATAAATTAAATAAAATAAAATGTAACATGTATTAAAAAAAAAAAAAGAAGGGAACCCTCGTACACTGTGGGTGGGCATGTAAATTGGTGCAGCCACTGTGAAAAATGGTATGGAGGTGTCTCAAAAAACTAAAAATACAACTACCATATGACCCAGCAATTCCACTCCTGGTTATATATCCAAAAAAAAAAAAAGGTACATGTACCCCAATGTTCATAGCAGCATTATTTATGATCACCAAGATATGGAATCACCAGACGAATGGGTAAAGATGATGTGGTGTATATATATGATGGAATATTACTCAGCCATAAAAAGGAATTAAATTCTCCCCTTTGCAACAACATGGATGGACTTGGAGGGTATTATGCTAAGTGAAATAAGTCAGACAGATAAGGACAAATACTATATGATATCACTTATATGTGGAATCTAAAAATTAAAACAAACTAGTGAATATAACAAAAATGAAACAGACTCACAGATATACAGAACAAACTAGTAGTTACCAGTGGGAAGAGAGAATGGGGAAGGGGCAAGATAGGGGTAAGGGATTAAGAGGTACAAACTACTGTGTATAAAATAAATAAGGTACAAGGATATATTGTACAACACAGGGAATATAGCCAATATTTTAAAACAACTATAAAAGGAGTATAAGCTTTAAAAACTATGAATCACTATGTTGGACACCTGTAACTTACATAATATTGTACATCAACTATATCTCAATTTTAAAAAGATTAAAAACAAAATTTTCTACTAAAAAAAAAAGTTGCAAACAGATTAAAATCCCATTTTAGGTGAACAGTGACCTCCTGGCCACCACTCCGAGCAGGGTCCCAACCCAAGAGGTCCCTCTTAGCTCACCTTACTTGGGCTTAGGCCTCTAGTGACCCTGACCAAGAGAACGGGTCAGGGAGGGGCTAAGCATGTGGGGAGGATTGGGGGGATAACTGGCAGAGGGATGAGTTGGGAAGTAGAGAGGCTCCAGAGGGCAGCAGGGAGGGGAGCCTTGGCAACCGTCTCCACCAGACCCCGGAGCACACCCTACATAAGCTTGGGAAGGCAACCCTGAACCTCGGTTCCCTGCCTGTGAAATAGGCGACTAATACCTTCTTCACAAGACTGTCATGAAAAGTAATTAAACATGAGGCTCAGCACAGGAGTAATTGGAAGTGAACTTGCTTCTTGGAAGCTCAAAGTAGCACATTCCCCATTATTACTGGTGCAGGCGGAGGCCATTCTGCTGAGTATCTTCTGCATGCCAAGAGCTCCAGCAAACCAACTAGACGTGGGGAGGTGGATGGTGAAAGATGCCCTAGCCGGGCCCTCCAGCCCACTGCTTCAAGGGAGCCGGGCACAAATCCAAGCTTTGGAGGCAGCAGACCCGAGCGTAAAACCTGCCTCTGCACTTACTGTGTGACCTTAGGAAAAATCACTCTTATCTCACAGAGATTGTTTTCTTCTCTATAAAATCAGATAACACTTTTGACCTCATGGGTTTGCTGTGAAGACGAACTGAGAACACAAAAAGCATTTAGTCGAGTACCCGATACAATGTAAGTGCCCAAATAATAGTAGCTATTATTTAAAAAACTCTCTTTTCTCTCTCTTACTCTCCCTGAAACTGCAACCAGGGACTTATTTACTGCAATATGTCCATTCATTCATTCACTCCTTTATTAGTTCATTTATTCATTTCAACATTTATTAAGACGGACGATGTTCTAGATCCTGGGAACACAAGACTAGGAAATCATTAAAGCAAGAAAAATATCTGTATTTTTTCATTGCTGTATCCCTAGCCCCTAGGCTTTAAATAAATAATGGCCATATGAGCAAATGGTATTAGCTATTTTCTTGAGCACCTATTACATGCCAAGTGCTAAGCTAAACCTTTTTTTTGGGGGGAGGGGGCGCCATGCAGTTTGCGATATCTTAGTTCCCCAACCAGGGATTGAACCCGCACCCTCGGCAGTGAAAGTGAGGAGTCCTAACCACTGGACCGCCAGGGAATTCCTAAGCTAAGCATTTTGTCTGCATTATTGCCGTGTATCCTCAGAACAGTCCTAGAGCATAATGCCTGTAATAAAGCTCATTTACTGATGTTTATGTAAAACTGAGGCTCAGAGAGGTTAAGCAGGTTAGAGGACCAAAGTCACAGGTAGGAAATGCTGGCACTCAAATTCAACGTACTGCCTCCACTAATGACTGAATTATTTTTTATCATCGTTATCATTATGCCTGACCTCCAGAGGCTTATAGTCCAGTGAGGGTCCAATGGCCTTTTCCTCCTCGGACTTACCCCAGAGGGGCCCTTGGCATGGCCACACACTTGGGCAGAGTTGGGTTCAAATCCAGTTTTTCATCTCTGGCGAGTTACTTAACCTCCCAGAACCTCAGCTTCCACTTCTGGGTAATGAGGTTGGGTGGGCGTTAAATGAGAAAATGTGTTGGAAATGCCCAGCACTTTGCCCAGTGTACCAGAGTCGCTTGATAAGTGTTATTCTCATTATTTTCTCCTTCCTCCCTGCCCCCTCGGACCGCTGTGTGGGAACCCCCTGTCTGCAGGCAACCAAGGGTGCAGAGGACGCCGCACTCGGCGGTCGTCCTTGGCGGCAACGCCGAGCACTGCCTCCAGGGGGCGCCACCACACCGACCACCCCATCCCCCCGCCCCCCGGGTCCCGGGGGTTGCTGTTCTCACCGCGGCCGCGCGGGGTCGTCTGGGCCCGGAGTTTTCAGGGGCCGAGGGCGCGCGGGCGGCGGGGAGGTCCGAGCCCGAGATGAATCAAGGATGTTCTTCGGGAATCACAGTGATAATAATAGACAATAATAATAGTAACGGCACCGGATCCAGCAGTCATCAGCTGTTACCGATTTAAGAGGCGCATTCGCATGCTGCGAGGGAGGTTGCGGGACTCAAGGGAAGGAGCCAGGCTTAGTCTCAGGCTGCGTTCTAATCCAGAGAGCCCACTCTCGCGTTCCGCTCTGTAGCCTTGGGCCTCTCTCAGCCTGCTTCATCAGCATTCAAATGGCACCATAATAATATAGTTCTTTTTTTTTATTATTAATTAATTAATTTATTTATTTTGGCTGTGTTGGGTCTTCGTTTCTGTGTGAGGGCTTCCTCTAGTTGCGGCAAGCGGGGGCCACTCTTCATTGCGGTGCGCGGGCCTCTCACTATCGCGGCTTCTCTTGTTGTGGAGCACAGGCTCCAGACGCGCAGGCTCAATAGTTGTGGCCTCACAGGCCCAGCTGCTCCGTGGCATGTGGGATCTTCCCAAACCAGGGCTCGAACCCGTGTCCCCTGCATTGGCAGACAGATTCTCAACCACTGCACCACCAGGGAAGCCCAATAATATAGTTCTTGAGAGGAATAAATGAGCTCCTGGAGAGCTCATCCGAGAGCGACTTGGGAACGTGCATTTATTGTCATTCTCACCCCTACTCTGTGAGGGAGCTGTTATTAAGTTCCCTTTACAGCTGAGGATCCTTTGGGGGGGCCTTTCCCAGGCTCCCTGCGCTGGGTCTCTCTCCTAGCACAGCCCACAGGCCAGTCCAGGAGCTCACCGCCTAAACCCACCACTCAGGAGTGTCTCCTCTCCTCTCTGGAGGTGCAGGTTCTACTTCAGACCCTCAGGCTCCTCTGGACACTGCCTTTCCATGCCTAGGTAACGGCTCAGGCCAGTAGACTTCCTCTGGCTGGTCCCACTACAAGCCCCCTCTCCATGCCTACCTACCTCTTCCAAAACCCCATCCAGTCACCTCCTCCAGAAAACCTTTCCTGGGCTCTCTCTCCCCAGGTCCACAGCCTTTGCACATGCTGTTGCCTCTAACTGGAACATACTTTCCCTCAGCCCTAAAGCCTGTTAGGGCACAGCTTAAATATCACTTCTTCCAGGAAGTCCACTTCCCCTATGCTACTGCAGCCCCCTGTGCTTCTAAACAGGTTGCAGCATAGGGGACTGCTTATTTAGTGCTTCATCTACCACCTTTACATAGTGATGCCTCTGAAAGCAGAAACCACACCTATTAAAGGCTCCATAGCATCCCAGAGTGGGGCCCAGCAAATGGGACAAAGTGAATGTTCAGTGAATGCATGTCCGTTGAATGAGTGATTAGACCCGACTGGGTCCACTCACAGAGCCTTCTCAAGAGCCTCAGCTCAGAGGCACATGCCTAGTCACAGAAACAGAGGCGACAGTCATGCAGAGTCACATGCAAGCATAGAGTCACAGTCATACACAAGAGGCACGTGCACAAAGTCGCATTCATCTGTGCTCATTTCTGCTTCTCTGTGTCTGGGTACCTTTGTGTCCTAGGTATGTATTCAGTCTCTTCTATTGTGACTTGGGGTCCCTGAGAACAAGAATTGGGTCTCCTTTCCTAGCCTGGTAGCCCCTAGGGAGAGTGAATTGCCTCCATTGGACTGGGGATCCCAGGGGAAGTGTATGTCTCCCCAGGTAGTTTGGGGAGCTGGGCCAGGGAGTGTCTTCCCTACCAGCCTGGGTGCTCTTGGATTATGCTGTCTCCCACATCAGACTTGGAGCCCTTGGGATGGGGCCATAGCTCCCCCACTAGCTATTCTTGGGCCCTCAGGACAGACTGGGTCTGATTAAGCTGGGTACTCCAGGAGCAGAGCTGAGCTGGATCTTCCCCATCAGATTGGTGGCTCCTATGGGCATGGCTGTGTCCTCCCAACCCCTCTCCACCCCTGCCACCTGCCCACCCGCCAGGCCCTCCTCCCACCATGGTACAGTGACTGGGGCTGGATTGGGCTGCTGGGGCTTTGGAAGCAGCAGCAAAACTAACAGCAAACCTGGGAGAGGCTGGTCCTACAGGATCCCCTAGGAGGTGACGGGATCAGGGAGGCTTCAGCAGTGGGGGACCTGGCCCAGTGCAGGGTATCTGGGCAAGTCCTTCACGTGTCTTCCATTCATTCACCAAGCCCGTCCCGAGTCCCTGGGCCTGGCCCTGCAGCCACCACGTCTATTATCTTGTTGAATTCTCTCACCGGTCCAATCCTGGGAGGTAGGTGTGATCATCACCACGTTTCTAGGTGAGGAAACTGAAGCTCAGAGAAAAGCAGTGACTTGCCCTAAGTCACATAGCTGGGAAGTAGCAGAGGTGGGCTTCCCACTGCACAAGCTGCTTACTTCCTTCCAGCCCAGGTTTGAGGAACACTGGGGAGGTAGAGTTAGCAGGGTGCAGTGAGTGTGTGTGTGTTTCTGGCTTGGGCCTGTGGAGCTGGCTACGGAGATGGGACTGCCGGGAGTGGGAGTGCCTGGTAGGGAGACCGGGAACGGTGAGGAGAGGCAGGTTCCACAGGCAGCTGGCCAGGGCAGGCAGGAGGCGGGCCAGGCCTGGAACCCAGTCTTCCCAGTTCCCAGCACCAGCATCCCCTCCCCAGTCGGCTCCTGGCACTGGAGTCCTGGTTTCAAGTCCCATTCATCATCTGACCCCTCTCTGGGCCTCACTTTTCCCATCAGAGGAACCAGGGCAGAGATCTGGTGGGGACCGTGGCCGGCACTCCTGCTCCTTTAAGCCTTTCTCCGTGGAGGGTGTGGCCGGCTGCAGGTGAGCGGAGTTGCCACATCAGCAGGGTGAGCCCCGCCCCATTCCCTCCCCCAGCTCCAGAGGGAGCCCCAGAGGACGGTGGGAAGTGGGTGGAGAGAGAGCACTGAGCCCAGCCGGCTGGAAGGGGGCGGGGCGGCCGCACGGGTGAGTAGGGGAGACGCGTGTGCATGTACCTGACCGTGCTGTACCTGATGGAATGTCTGTGAATGCTTCAGATCATACAGGAGTGTGTACACAACGTGTGTGGCTTTGTGAGCATGTACTCAAGTGTGCAAGACTGTGTGCAAGAATGTATGAGTGTCCCTGAGCGCGTCTTTGTGTGCCCCTGTGTCTGCGCGGATAGCTTTGGGTTTGCCCTTTTGTCTGTGTGGACGTTGTGGACAGGTGCTCGTGTGAATATGTCTCAAGGTGTGGATATACTTGAAGGTAAAAACGTGTGTGGATGAGTTTGTGAATGTCTCTGAGCGTGTCTTTGTGTCTGGGGGTGACTCTGAATGTCCTGAGTGTACAGGAGTATGTGAATGTTTCCAGGGTGCCTTCGTGTGGCCACGTGGACAAGGGCGCGTGTGACTGTGTGTGTCGCGAGCAGAGGCCTCTCAGGTTAGGTCTGAACCTTTGTGAGTCCACATTGAGCAGCCTCCTCCCACTGACCCCTGACCCTTCAGAAAAGCCCAGCCTCTGTGCCTCGCTCCTTCATGGTTACTCACCTCCCTGCCACCCCTGACCCCCACCCATCCACCTCCTGCCTTGAAGGGCAGTCCCTCTCTTGTCCAGTTTCCCTTCTTCCCACCCAAAGGGAGTCTCAGTTACTTCCTCCAAGGAGCCTTCTGTGACCAGAAAAGGAACCCTAACATTAGCTAAGCAGTTGTACCTCCACTTGACAAATGAAAATGTGGGCTCAAAGCACTGCAGGTCCCATGGTGGGCACATGAATTTGACCCCATGACTCCTACAACTCAGGATAGGACCCCTGGCCTCCTCCAGACCCAATAATGGTCCCAGTCCAAGGCTCTGAGGAGAAAGGGAACTGACATTCGGGGACCCCCAGCCACTGGCTTGGCTGTTCCTGTGTTGTCATTTCATTCGCTCCAGTCTTGCTCAGAGAGGTGAGGCAGCTTGCCCAGGTCACAGTCAGGGAGTAGCTGAGTCAGGATTTGAACCCAGGTCTCTCAAGCTCTGGAGCTCATACTTTTAGGGACAGTGTTGAGGGGTGAGGGGTCAGTCCAGGGCTGACTGGCCATTAGTCCCCGAGAGAAAGGCAAAAAGGTGATGAGACATGAGTAGAAATGAGGAAGGTGGCTTGAGACGGTTCCCATGTGGCATCACACCCAGAGCCGAGATGACACTGTCTCACATGAGCCCTGGGGGCTGAGCCGGACTTCCTGTTCTAACCCGAGTCTGGCTCCCTGTCTCGGGGCTCCCTCCCCTGGACTGAGCCACTGGGTTGAGGGAAAACGTGACTAAGTGGGCCCGCTTGAGCAAACTCCCTGCTGGCTGGTCACAAGTGTTTGAAATTCCACTGTCCCTCTGACCTCTGTCCCCTGGAGGCTCCCCTTTTAGACCAGAACCCCCGGCTCCAGGGGAGGTATCTGGAGCCACCTCACAGACTGAGGGAGTCTGATTGGAGTGAGGGTCTCAGATTGATGGAAGTCCTGGATGCCCATCTGGAACAGGGATGGGAGCAATGAAACAGGACAAAGGCCCAGAGGGAGTGTGGAGGGTGGACCCCTGGGGAGGCTGAAACGGGCTCTTCACCACAGCCTCACTTCACTCTCCCCAACAGCCCCTGGGGTAGGCTTTACTTCCATATTTCTAAGGAGAAAACTGAGACTCTGAGAGGCAGATACCTGGTAAAACAGGACTCAAATCTCATCTTTGGAATTCAGGTCCAGGGCTCTTGCTACCATTTGTGGCTTCCTCTGGATCAGCTAGGAGGAGGCCAGAGAGGCAGGGATGGAGAGGCGGTGTCCCTTTGGTTCCTTTGGATGAGAAGGACCAGGGGAATGCTCACCCTCTGCTTCAGGAGATGGGGCTGAAGGAAGACGGGGAGGTGCCCCTCCCCTGGGACCTCACACGTCTCCACAGGTGTTCAGGAAGCAAACAGCTCCCCTGACCTGGAGTCTCATCTTGGCCACAGCTGCAGGCTCCCACGTCTGGTCCCTAGAGTCACAGAGGCTCGGTCCTTCTGGGCCTTCACTGCTGTCTTGCCTGCATGTCTTGCCTGCCGAGACTCCTTGCTGGGCTTGGCTCCTGCGGCCTCATGATACTGCGCGTGGCTCTCTCTGAGTCGCTCGCTTACTCCCTGAGAGAGGATCTGCTCGTTCAATGACTCTGACTCCTGGAGGGCAGTTTCCAGCCAGACCACTTCATGGGCCCCTGGCCAGCTGAGTGAGGGCCAGGCCCACCTCTGGTCCAGTTAGGGGCAGGGCAGCGGGGCCACTCGGTTCAGAGTATAGTGACCTAAGAAACCTAAGAAAGGACTGTGGGCGAGCCAGGCATCTAGAGCATAAACTACCGCCTTGAGTCCAGACCCTGATTTCAACTGCTTCTATGAAGTTGGGGACAGTGCCTTGTCATCTCTTTGCTCCTAGTGCCCCACACAGGGCTGGCAGGGCTGAGTTGTGGCAACTGTGTTGAGGCACAAGTGAGTGAAGTCAACTAAGGAGCCTTGGGGCTCTGGCCAAGGCTGTGGCTGTGCAGTGGGGCCTGCAATTCCTATGCCCTTGTCCAGGACACTCAAGATCACCATCACCTCCAACCTCCCTGGACTTGGGTCTCCCTCCCATGGGTCTGCTTCTCTGTGTCCTGGAGACGCCTGGAACACCCGGTGGCCCCCCCTGCCACTCCAGACTCAGGGCTGTAAGCCACAGCCTCTCTGCCTGTAGGTCTGACTCTGTGTCCCTGACCCTGGAGCTCACAGCCTTTCTCCCTTGCCCCCGCACTGCCTGGGTGTCTTTCTGTTTCCGGCCTCCATGTGTGGCCCTGCCCGACCCTGGCCTGGCCTGAGCGGAGGGGTGGAGGGGATGGGAGGGTGTGCACAGTGCAGCTTTGTTCAGGGGATCGGGTTGGGACGGATGCCTGCTCTTCTGTTCCAGCGCCTGGCCTGAGTCTTGGCAAGCCAGAGGGGGAGCTGCCTCTCTGCAGCAGCAGCATCTCAACATCCGTGCCACTGGCAGAACGGGCCCAGAGCCACCATGGAAGCTGACCAAGAAGGCCCTTAGCTAGGCTCTCCTTCCAGGCTATTACTGATCCCTTTTCCTCTGGCTCCTCCATCTCACGACCTGGGCCCTGGGCCATGACAAAGCCAAGGATGTGGCTGAAATGGGTATACCAGAGACTGGGTAGACGCAACACTGGTCTCAGGGCTGCAGTTTGCAGTGGCTCATCCAGGAAACGAAGGTTTACCAACAAGCCTCCATTAGGGAGATAAGGAATCAGTGAACGGTTGGGGCTCAGTGAAGGGATGGGGCTCAGTGGGGGGATGGGGGATCTCAGTGAAGGGATAAGGGTCTCGGTGAGGGGGATGGGGCTCAGTGAGGGGATGGGGCTCAGTGGGGGGAATGGGGGCTCAGTGGGGGGGATGGGGGCTCAGTGAGGGGATGGGGGCTCAGTGAGGGGCCTGGGGGCTCAGTGAGGGGATGGGGCTCAGTGAAGGGATGAGGGTCTCAGTGACGGGGATGGGGGCTCAGTGGGGGAGGATGGGGCTCAGTGGGGGGGATGGGGGCTCATTGAGGGGGATGGGGGGTCTCAGTGAAGGGATGGGGGCTCAGTGAGGGGGATGGGGGCTCAGTGAGGGGCCTGGGGGCTCAGTGAGGGAATGGGGCTCAGTGAGGGGGATGGGGGCTCAGTGAAGGGATAAGGGTCTCAGTGAGGGGGATGGGGGCTCAGTGGGTAGGATGGGGCTCAGTGAGGGGGATGGGGCTCAGTGAGGGGAATGGGGGGGTCTCAGTGAGGGGGATGGGGCTCAGTGAGGGGAATGGGGGGTCTCAGTGAGGGGAATGGGGGCTCAGTGAGGGGAATGGGGGCTCAGTGAGAGGGATGGGGCTCAGTGAGGGGCCTGGGGGCTCAGTGGGGAGGATGGGGCTCAGTGAGTGGGATGGGGGCTCAGGCAGGCAACACCAAACAGTCCTCAGCAACAAACTGTGAGGCCTTAGGGGCTAGGGAGCCAGGGCTGAGAGCAAGGCCCTGGAAGCCAGTGAGAGGGAGTTCTGACCTGGGGCCATGGGGGACAAGAGAGCCTTCCCAGGTTTTCTCATTTCCTGGGAGCTTCCTCCCACCTCTGGGGTCCTTAGGCTGGAGGCAGCTTCCAGAAAGACATTTGGAACTCTGGGATGGCCCTATTCAGGGATCTCAGGGACCACCCCACTGGCCCCTCAGGTTATAGCCCTTGGCAAGCCTGCAGGACTGGGAGGGGGAGAAAGGGATGGGCAGTGGGACCACACCTCAGATTCTTGAGATTTATCCACCTCAGTGAACTCCCACCCTTCGTCCCCCTCCTCAGCACCCTCCTCATCACTGAGTCCTTTCTCTTTTACAGAGGACCTCCCCCTTGATGGAGCCCACCCCCATCCCTAGAGAGTCCCTAGCTTTCTCTGAGTCTCTGTCCCCTTACTGAGCTCAGGTCCGCCTCACAGAGCCCTCACGCCGCTGGAATGGGAGCTGGTAAATCTTTCAGTTGAGTCCTTCAGGCACTGTCCTTTCTCACCTGCAGAGAGGGCTATCTGGACCCTGAACCCATCCACTCAGGTTGGGTTGAAGCCCTATTGCCCAAAGAACTGCAGGGCTGCTAAGGAGAGAGGATGTGCTCATTTGCACGGGATCATTTAATATTCAAATGCCCAAGCTTGGACTGGTGAGGAATGGCTAGAAGGCATGCTATTTGCATATTTCCTTTTTAGTGAGGAAAACACCCAAACCCTCCTCCCTCCCCAGCTCCCCTGTTTGGAGCCTGACTGGGGGAGAGCCTTAGTTGGGCTCTGCAGAGAAGGAACAACTATGGAGACTGTTAAGTAGGAACTAGTTTGGGTACTAGACCCCAGAAGTATGCTGAGGACAGGCCTTGGGTGGGAGAAGAAGCGAGGATTCCCTCCCCATTCCCCAGAGGAAGCCAGGATCTAGAACAGAGAGTAGAATGAAAAGGGGGAAAGGTTCTTAGAATGTTAAAAACTGAAGTGGTTCTTAGGGATTTCTTAGACTCTACACAGTGGCTACACAGGGTACATATACTACCGCTGCTCCATTCTGCATCCCCCGCTTCCATGGCAGACATGATTAACTGATCACGGCACTGTGAACCCAGAGCCATTTGAGGCAGCAGTTAGCATATGAAATTAAATCTATTTGTCTTCCCTGATTACGTCAACCCTATTCTTTCCAGACAGGGAAGCCGAGGCCCAGAGAGGAGGCAGAAAATGCAGATTTATCCACCCATCCTCCCTGGAAGCACATGGGTCATTCTCTTGGAGGGTGAGGGAGGGCAACTCCACTCTGTGTAAGAAAATCATCACAAAAAGGTGCTTCTGGTGATTTTGATTTACAACTTTGTACTTTTCTGCATTTCCCAGATTCTCTTTGAGCATGAATTCAGTTTGTAATCAGATATCTCCCAATAATACTAAGTATCTCTCTTTTTTTTTTTTTTCTTTTAAACACTATGTGGTACCTGCTTTAGGCATTATCTAAATCAACCCTGACAACCACTCTGGTAGGGAGGTGTTATTATTGCTATTCCTGTTTTAAAGAGGAAGAAACCGAGACTCAGGGAAGTCTAGAAATTTGCCCAAGGTCACACAGCAAGTGGCACATCTGTGACTCTAGCCACATTAAATGCAATTGAATCAATCAAAAGTTAATATCAGGGATGGTCCAGGTCTATGGGAGAATGCTGATTGGCTTGCTTTTCTGTGTAATCTACATGGGCTGCCCCATTCAGGAGGAGGGAAGTGACTTGCCCAATGTCACTCTCAAACTCAGTGTTTGTCCACTGTTGTGTGGACAAACAGCCTGGGCCCCAGAGAAGCCTGCTGAGCAGCCTGAGGAGAGAGTAGAGGCCTGGCATGATTCCCTGCTCCTCCCCAGGACCTGGACACCTCTCGATGCTCAAGACAATGGGAACACTGTGCCCTGGCAGAGTGCAGGATGGTAGGACACCGCCTGCCAAGGTCCCTGCTATTCCTCTCAGCATGGCACGGTGAGAAGAGGATGGAAGATGCTGAGGAATGAGATAGGGGTGCCTCAGAGCTGAGCCAACAACAGCAAGGGCAGAGCAGGGAGTGGGGAGAAGGAGGGTCTGCCTTCCCCTGGGGCTTGGGGAAGGGGCCGTTTTGGCAGGACCATGGGCCTAGTGCCTCCTCCGACCCAGCTTTTGCAGGCGTCACCCACTGGTATGCCTGAGTCCCTCAGCCCCCTTGTCCACTGTCTCCAAACACCATCCCTTCCTATGTGCCCAGAGCATGGGATGAGGACACCAATGGACCAGCCCTCCAATCTGTGTGACCTTGCCCAAGTCACTTTGTCTCTCTGAGTTTCCTCACCTGTGAAATGGAGGTGACAGGTCCTACTTTTCAGGCAAGACCCTACTTTTTAAAAGCAAGCATAGAAGCAAAGGACCCCAGCTGGAGTGGGTGAAGCAGCTCCAGCAAATGCTGGCTGTTAATGTGACAAGGGCTCTCCTCTCCCAGCCTGCCCCACTCAGCTGGCAAAGTGAGGACTGGCCAGGAGAGCTTGTCGGGGAGGAGCCCTCTTCCTTCCTGCCCCTTTCAGCTGGGTATCAAGATCTGAGACCAGATGTGTGGCCGAGTGACTCAGCCCTTTCCTGCCTGGAAGCTCCTCCCTGCCTGCCTCACCAGGCTGGGCCAGGGAGGGTGAGACAGCAGATTGGAGGTGGGGATGGCTGGTCCTGAACTGAACAACCTCAGGGGAGCGGTGAGGACAGGGTGGGGGAGGGAGAGGAAAGGATGAATGAGGCTAGTGTAGCTTGGCCTGCAAGATGGGGATGGGATGGAGGAGGAGAGGGTTTGATCGTGGGGCTGTCAAGGAAGAGACTAAGGGTGTCCTTGAGGCTAGTTGCTGACTCAACCTACAGTGCTCATATGCTCACCCCCCCCACCCCCCCCCCCCCCCTGCCACCTGCTTTCATCCCTTCCCCAATATTTCCAGGCCAGCCCCAACCTGTTTGCCCCGCCCTCCTAGGCCTGCATTCCGATGGGATGCTCCCTTCCTTCCCGGTTCTCTCCTTCTCTTTCTAGCCAACCGCCTCCACTTTCTCACCTCCCACTCAGGCAGGTCCTATTACGGACTCCCCGAAGCATGTGGAAGCAGCTCTCTGGAAGGTTGCCTCTTAGTTGCTAAATCCCTCGCCCAACCTTGATCTCTCAGGGACAGTAAGCACTGTTGACCTGGCCCTTCTTGGAGCTCTTTTCTTGGCCTCAAACACCACCCTGCTGGTTTCCCTTCTATCTCTTGAATGGTTCCCTCTCTGATCTCAGCTTCCTACTCTCCCCCTTAAAGGTATGTGTTCTATAAACTCAATCCTCCATAGTCTCCATATGGAGGCAGGATTAAGTGCATGGGCTTTGGCATCGTGTGGATCTGGGTTCAAATCCTGCCTCTGCCTTTTATTAGCAATGTAACTTTGGAAAATTACTTCTCTGAGCCTCAACTTCCTCCTCCATCAAATGAGTTGATATTACCTATCTCCTGGGGATCAAATGGGATAAGGCACATAAAGCTTTCAGCACTGAGGGACTTTCCCTGGTGGTCCAGTGGTTAGGACTCCAAGCTTCCACTGCAGGGGGCATGGGCTCCTCCCTGGTCTGGGAGCTAAGATCCAGAATGCTGCAGGGCGTGGCTGAAAAAAAAAAAAAAAAAGCTTTCAGCACTGGGTCTGGCACTAGTCAGTATTCAGTTATTGGCAGCTGCTGTTAATATCTTTTCTTCCTGGTCAATTTTCCTCCCCACCCCACCCCAACTCCTACCTAGTAGGTATGTCCAGCTGAATGTCCTAGTAGCACTTCAGACTCCAAATGGCCAAAAGCAAAATCCCATCCCTTCTTTTTCCTCCCTAAATACTAGCTTCTCTTCTTTTTTTTTTTTTGGATAAAAATAATAACAAATGTTTATTAATAGCTTCTCTTCTTGATGCCCCATTTCTTTTTTTTTTCCTTTTTAATTAATTAATTAATTTGGTTGCACCGGGTCTTATTTGCGGCACGCAGGATCTTCTTTACTGAGTGTGGGATCTTTCGTTGCGGCACGTGGGCTCTTAGTTGCGGCATGTGGGACCTAGTTCCCTGACCAGGGGTCGAACCGGGCCCCCTGCATTGGGAGTGCGGAGTCTTAACCACTAGACCACCAGGGAAGTCCCAATGTCCCTATTTCTGTTAGAGCCCCACCATCCTCCACTGGGCCGAGCCCTTGGGATGTCATTCATTCATTCAATGAAAAGCTATGTGCAGGGAAGACAGATTTGAAAAATCATTGTCTTTGCCCTTAAGGAGCTCATAGTCTGAGGAGGGAGACAAGCAATTTAATACAATAAGATCTATTAGAGGTTTGTATGGAGAAATCCATACAAACAAATCCTTACAATCCAGGAAGCCTTCCTAGAGAAGGGAGCATTTGAGTTGGCACTCGCAGGCTGAGTAGGAGCTTGAAAGTTGAATGAGTCAGGGAGAGCTGAGGAACCAGCCACGGGCAAAGGTGCGGCAGTGTGAGGTACGAGAGAGCAGAGAATGGCCAGGCCCTTAGAGCTGGAGGCTCACGGTTGGGTTTATTTATTTAAATTAAATTAATTAATTAAGTTTTTAAAAAATTTTATTTATTTTTAATTTATTTTTGGCTGTGTTGGGTCTTTGTTGCTGCGCGTGGGCTTTCTCTAGTTACAGCGAGCGGGGGCTACTCTTTGTTGGGGTGCGCGGGCTTCTCATTGCGGTGGCTTCTCTTGTTGCGGAGCATGGGCTCTAGGCGTGCAGGCTTCAGGAGCTGTGGCATGTGGGCTCAGTAGTTGTGGCTCGCGGGCTCTAGAGCGCAGGCTTGGTAGTTGTGGTGCATGGGCTTAGTTGCTCTGTGGCATGTGGGATCTTTCTGGATCAGGGCTCGAACCCATGTCCCCTGCATTGGCAGGTGGATGCTTAACCACTGAGCCACCAGGGAAGTCCCTAAATTAATTATTTTATTTTTGGCCGCACCATGTGGCTTGTGGGATCTTAGTTCCCTCACCAGGGATTGAACCCAGGCCCTCAGCAGTGAAAGCACAGAGTCCTAACCACTGGACTGCCAGGGAATTGCCCACGGTTGGGTTTAGAGAGCTCACTTGGGGCAGCAGGGAGGACTGCTGGGAGGAGGCAGAAGTGGAGGCAGCAGGGAGACACAGGAGGAGGGTTAGGGTCTGAAAGTTTACCCCTGCTTTGCTCTGCATGTTCTGTGCAAACTTGGGAAAGTCACTTGACCTCACGGAGCCTCCATCCCTCATCTGTCAAATGGAGATAATAATAGGCACCCGAGGGGATGTTGGGGAGGGCTGGATGAGCTAATGGAAGGGAAAGTGCTGGACAAATGCAAGCTGTTGTTGTAAAATATCCGCCAGGGCAGGCTGTGTTCCAGCCACGCCCCACCTCAAAAATGGCCTCCTTGAGTCTTGTCTGAGTCAGCCCACATCCTCCCTGGCTCTGAGGTAGGGGGTAGGATGCAGGGGAGCAGATGCGCACACAGCTGACTCTGGATCTTGGCTCACTGGCTGTGTGACCTCGAACCAGTGTCTTCCCTACTCTGAGCCTCATTTCTCCAGCTGCTAAAATAGGGTTGAGAACCTAACTGCAGGGCTGTTGGGAGGATTCCATGGCACCTGGTAGGTGATCATTAACTGTATAGTTCCCTGTCCCCTGTTCTCTGGTCCCCTCGTCCAGGGCCTGGCACCAAGCTGAGCAGAGTGGGAAACAGTAAATATTTAATAACAGATTGGCTGAGAGCTCCTGACGGGAGGGACATGTGGAGGAGCCAGAGGACACCTGCTCCCCTAGCAGGGTCTGCACAGATGTCCCTGAGATCTAGGGGCAGACACATCCCAATCTTGAGGGAACTCTTGCCTTCAGTGACTTCCTGGGGAATCCCATCTAACAGGGGTCCTCCCAGGGTACCCCAGTGTCTCCTCTCCTATCCTCTCTATTCTGTCACAGCAAATGGATGGGGACCTCATTCAACAACCGTTCACTGAGCCCCTCGCCACTGTCCAAGCCTGTGCCAGCACCAGAGGTTCAGAGACGAAGGAGGCCAGGAAGAGACGAGGAAACCTGCTCTCCAGGTCTTCTAGCTGGGAGGGCAATGGAAACATGCTTGCTATAATGTGGTTGTATGTGATGAGGCCAAGGACTGACTTTTGAGAAAATCAGACCTTAAAGAAGGGACTCAACCGCTCTGGGCCTCCATTTAACCATCTATAAAATGGGGACAATACTTCTTATCTCTTTAAGGCTGTTGTAAAGGTTAAGGGAGGCAATTATATAATACACTTAGGGCAAGCCCTAGAAGCTGGTCAGTCCATCAGCGAAGATGCTTTAACAGTGATGATTGTAAGTCACGGTGGGTGTCTGCTGAGCACACTGTGGGGCGGGGGGGAATCTGCACGGGGGAGTCAGGGAAGGCTCAACAAGAGGAGCATTTGGGCTGGTCCTGAAGGACAAGTACTTTGCCAAATGCAAAAATGAGGAGAGGGAGGTCAGGCTGGAGAGTGAAGGGCCCTAGGTATCCAAGAGGCTGGGATTTACACTGGAGTCAACAGGAAGGGATTTAAGCTGCCAGAGGGACAAGATCCAGATATAGCATCAGAAAATGTCCCTCTGGGGTGTGTGGAGAAGGGATTGAGAGGTTAGGAGACTGGGGGAAGCTGGGGTTGGAGCTGTGCCTGCATCACTTAGTCACCTGCCTGGTGCTCACCTGGGGTCAATGATTCAAAGGTTCCTATCCCAGGAAGACATCTGCCCCTTAACAGGAATTTATAGGGGCAACGCCTTTAGCCAGAGGAACCACCCGGGGGACCCAGAGCAATCAGACAGAAAGCCTGTTGGGCCAGCCCTGAGGTGCAGCCCCTCCCCCTGCCCTGGGCCTCCCCTTTGTGAATTTGTGTCTCTGTGGTTGTCTGTGGGCTGAGGCAGCAGAAAGAGTATTTTGGAGTGAGCCAGAGCTAAATCCAAATCCTGATTCTGCTAACTGGCTCTATGACCTTGGTCACATTTCTTAACCACTCTGAGTTGGTTTTGTGGGAAATGTTCAGACTTGTAGTATTTTTAAATGCTTGTATGTAAATGCATAGAAAAAATATATGCATACTGCCCACTAACACTAACAGTGGTGAGGTGGAGGTGGGGAACATGTGTGAAGAGGCACTTTCACATTTTACCCTATTTATTTCTGCATTGTTTGGGCCTTTTATAGACACATATATTCTACGTTATTGCATTTGTAAAAAGAGGGGATAACAATGCCAACTTCACAGATTATTGGAAGGATTTTAAGAAGATCCTACAGATATAACTCCTTTCACGCTGCCTATGCAGAATTGACCCTCACCAAGTATTAGTTCCCTTCGCTTCCTCTTGCCTGAATCTGTGTGGGGTTTTGTGCATCGGTGCTGCTATTTGTAAATGTTTGTTTATATTTATGTGACAAGGCCTTCTGTATATCTCTCTCTGATTTATGGGCCAGTGGGTATCTGTGTGTGTTGTTTTTGTATCAGTGGATGACAGTATGAGTGTCTGTGCATCTGGGAATGTGAGCATTTGTGTCTGTATGTGTGTGTGTCAGCATGTCTGTGTATAATTGGGTATGTTTCTGTACCTGTGTGTGTTTACATGTGTTTAGATATCAGGCTGTCTCAGTGTACCTTGGTGTTTATGGGTACTCAGAGGTGTCATTGTGTATCTGGGTTTGTGTCTTGGTGTGTGTCCATGTATCTGAGTATGCCAGGGTAAACTGGTGTGCATGTGGGTCTGTCAACCTGTGTTTGTGTCTCAGCGTGTTTGTGTAGCCCCTGTGTGGATGGTGAGCGTGGAGGGTCTTGCTGAGAATCCATACCCAGCTGTTTCCTTCCGATCATGGGCCCCATACATCTTGACCCCTCTCCCAGCTTCCAGAAGGCCCTGAGTGTGGGCACTTCCTGCCTAGCCCTGCCCTTGGGCACAGGGCCAGCCTTGCTGCCCAGGACTGGTGGAGTGGGTGTCTGCAAACACCTGGAGTCCCCACCCAGCAGCTCCCAACAGGAAGCCTTATCAGCTGGCAGACCAGGCTGGTCATGCCCCTGTTTCAGGGGTGAGAACTGAGAACTGACCTCGCTCCTTGGAGAGCAGTGAGCCCTGTGGATCTGGGGGTCAGGAAATCCTGGCTCTCTCAGCCTAGGTCAGTGTCCATCTGGCCAGCTTTTGTGCTTGTCAGATGCAGCCAGACAGTTGGGAAACAAAGCACATCTCCATGGCAACTCGCCTCTGCCTTTGAACTTGGGCAGTTCAGTGGTTTTGTGGCTCCTTCTTCAGGTCTGGCACTGGGATGGGGGTGGGCGGTGAGGATGAGTAATGAAGTTTCCATATATGCTCGATGCATCACCCCACACACCCCAACCCACTCCAGTACCTCCACTCACACTCTCCTTTTCTAGGTGAAATCAGATATTCAGATGGGGTAACTGGTGCCCAGAGAGGGCAAGTGTCTTACCCAAGGACACCAAGTTAGTGGCAGGACCGAGAGGAGAAACTTGTTAGGCTAACTTTTAACAAGCCGTTAGGTTGGGCTGGCTGGATAACTCATTTCTGTGCAGACCTCAGATAAAGCTTCTCCTGATATTGCTACCAAGATGTTAAAACTCTTACCATTTGCCCTTGCTTGTCTATGAAGTGTAGTATTTTCTAATTACTGACTAAAAGAAACTGCTGCAGAAATAAACTGAACGCTGGCTCTCTGTTAAAACAATAACCACACCTGTAACTCAGGATTTCAAATTTTTAGCCCATCAAAATGTTGGCATTGTTCCTGCTGATTTATTTTGTGTTAAGTAAAGGTTATACATTTGATTTGTAAAAATAAATTCTTATGTATAAAGCATTGATTTTATCTGTCAGATAAAATTCAGGGGGCTTTTGTTGGTGGGGAAAAATAAAAGTTCCACTGCTAAAAGAAAAAGGTTGAAACCCACTTTTCTACATTGTGTACAGCTCAGAGAGTGACAGTCTGATCACAGAATAGCTGGTCAGTCTGGAAGCCTGGAGCACAGAGCTGGTGCTCAGGAGATAGTGGCTGAAAGAATGCAAGGAATCAGAATTCATTCCACAGTGGAGACTGGGCAGTGGCAACAGCAACCTTTCCTTTCTCTCTGTCTCCCCCTCCTCTCTCTCTTTCCTTCCCTCCCTCAGCCTCCTAGGAGCTGGCAGCAACTCAGAGCTGAGAGCCCACAAGACTCCATCTCCATTCCACACACATCACTAACACCTTGGGCCTTATTTCACCTCTCAACCCAGCAGGGAAAATGGGTGGAATTAGGCTTGGGGCCTGATTCTAAGAGATGCTGGAGGATCAAAGAAGACCTCAGCAGGGAGGCTGTTTGAAATGTTGACACGCTGCCACAGATGCCAGGAGCCACAGAGTAGGGGGCACAGGAGTGTCCACTGTGGGGATGAGACCTGCAGGGTCTCCCCCGCCCCCAGGTTAGGGAGGAAAGAGGTAGAGGGCATCAGACACAAGGAGCCCCTTTCTATCTTCTCCCACTGAAAAGGATAAAAGTGTAGATTCTTAGTTCATTCTGAAACAGGAACCTCTTTGAGAATCTGTTAAAGCTGTGGACCCTTTCCCCAGAAAAGATGCATACAGGTGCATTTGAAGTTAAGCAGAACATTTCTGGAGGTTCCTGGAGGCCCGGCTGTGGCCCCAGGATAAATACTTTGCTTTTCCAGGGTCTTAACTGCCAACCCTTGAAAGCAGCAGGGGTGGGGCAGGGGCACAAAGCAAGTGATCAATTAGAAAACACACCCCCCCCCCAACACACACGCATGAACACAAATCAGTTTTTTTTTTTTTTTTTTTTTTTTTTTTTTTTTTTCAGGATTGTAATGATAGTTTAATATTAACAAATGTGTTAACATAATGCATCAAATCAATAAGTCCACTAATTTTAAGACTTGATCTCAGTAGATGCTGAATAGGTATTCAATAAAATTAAATATCTATTCCTGATAAAAATCCCTTGGAACACCAAGAATAGGAGGATATTTCCTTAACCTGATAAAGGGTATCTGAAGCCAGGAGCCAACATCATACTTCATGTTGAGACAGTGGAGGGATTTCCATTTAAACTGAAGACCAGAGATGAATTCTTACTGTCACCATTGTTATTTAGCATTGTCTGAAAGTTCAGGCAAATACAATAAACCATGAAAATAAGAAGAATAACTATAGAAAGGGGAGATAAAATTATGGTTATTTGATGACAGCATGATTAGACACATCTAGGAAATCCAGGGCAACACCTAAATAATGTTTTGAATTAATAAGCAAGTTCATCAAGAGTGGATGGCTGGGGCTTCCCTGGTGGTGCAGTGGCCAAGAATCCACCTGCCAATGCAGGGGACACGGGTTTGATCCCTGGTCCGGGAAGATCCCACATGCCGCGGAGCAACCAAGCCCGCGCGCCACAACCACTGAGCCTGGGCTCTAGAGCCCGAACACAAATCAGTTTTAAATTTCACCTCTGCCCAGAGGTAGCTGTGTGCCTGTTGGCAAGTCACTCCACCTCTATTTACGCTTTCTTATCCGTGGAATACGAGGACTATTAATCTCGCAACATCCTCGACTTTGCAGAACTGCTCTGCCCTCCAACTGGTCTAAGAACTGAGGGAAGCCACAGGTGCTCCCACCTGCAGCTGCGTGATTTACAGACTCTTTCCCTTCCTGGTGTTCCCTGTAAAATGAGGGAGGCTCAGCCATACCTTGGCCTGGCTGCTTAGTCTGGAGTCTGTAGGTGGAGGCCAGGCCTAGCAGGGGACAAACCTGGAGCCTATGGGAGGCAGGTCTCCCAGGGGTGGGGGGTCAGGAAGTGTAGGATGGGTGTGAGGGCAACATAGGGTGGTCCTGGGTTTTCCAAAAACAGAGGGAGCAGGGAATTCCCTGGCGTTCCAGCGGTTAGGACTCTGCACTCCTGAAAGCCGTGTGGCACAGCCAGAAAAAGGAAAAAAGAAAAACAAAAACAGAGGGAGCAAAGCTGGATGGCCTCAGGGGCTGTAGCCCCAAGCTTGGTTATTGCTGGTTCCTCCCTGGGGACAGGCTGGCAGCTTCCTTCCTGGTCAGGAGACAGCCTGGCTCCAGGATGGACTTTGGGCCCTGCCGACAGGGGCTGCTGGGAAGTCAGTTTCCTTAGCTGCCCAGAGGGCCAGCAAAGAAATGTAGCTGAGCTGAGCAATCATGAATCCAGAGAGCAGCGTTGCAGGCTAGCCCTTCCCAGCTAGCCCTGAGGGGCTCAGAAGCAGGCCTGTCCATTAGGCCAGGGGACAAGCAGGAAAGCTGGGCTGCTGGTCTGAGGGGTGGTTGGAGATGGGAGGTGAGAATGTCTGGGTGTTGGAGTTAGGAGCAGTGAGGGGAACACAGACCTGACCTCTCCCCACTCCCCTTTCCTCTCCTCTTCTCCCAATCAGGGGACCCAATCTGTGAGTTGACTCCTCGGGGTTGTGTTTCTAGGGAAGCTTTCGCTGAGGAATTATATGAGCCACTGGCAGGGCCAACTTCATGGGCATAGTCCACACGGCCCTGCTCTCGGAAAGGCCCCATGTTTGGTTGAATGCTCTGCCGTTGCCTTCTTGAAATTTTTAATAAATTTTGAATAAAGGCCCTGCATTTCCATTTTGCACTGGGCTCTGCAAACTGTGTAACCAGTCCGGCCACCAGGAAGAAAGGAGGTGCTGAAAGGGCTGGTGGTGGGCAAGACTGCCCAACATTCCTCTCCTGATCGCCCCTTCCAAAAGCCAGAGTATGTTTGTTTTCCTCTTTCCTCCCTACCAATGCATCCAGACTATCCAACAGGCCAAGGCCCTGTGCATCGCTCTCTCTCCAAGTCTCAGCCCTGCCTATAACACTTTTCCTCTGATACTCACCAATGGAAGGAGAGGTAGGGTCCTTAGGGATAGTGCTGGGCTGGGCAGAAACCAAATGAATGGTGGTTAGAGGGGAAACTGAGGCCCACAAAAGACAGTGATCTGCCCCAGGTCCCCCAGGTGGTAGGGGGGAGATGTCAGTGATGGCCCAAGTTTGCCACAGCTGAGCCCCTGGGGGCACTTGGGGGCTAAGGCAGGTTAGAGAGGTCACACTGCACACTCTAATTCTTCTATAATATAGTGAGTGTTGTCTATACTACAGCAGGGCTGACTGGGCTGGGTGAGGACCAGGAGAAAGATATTTGACCTGGGTCAAGTTGGGCGATGAAGACAAATTCTAACCGGTGGGGTAATCATGATGCCCTTCTGGGGACCCAGAGAGGGAGTCTAAGAGCCCTGAACCCACAGCTGGACCCTAGGGCAATTTCTAGCTCCTGGGGACCAGGCAGAGACAAGACCTAGATTGTCGATCTTAGCTCCTCTGCTGCTGACCACCTCTGTGCTCTTGGGCAATCACTGTCCTCTTCTGGCCTCAGTTTCCCTTCTGTACTATGGGGGTATCACTCCCTGCCCTGCTTCCCTCAGAGCTTGTTGTGGGATCAGATGATATGAAAGTGCCTGGTCAGCTGTAATAAAGAGCCAGAAGCTTGGAGGAAACAAGCACAGCATTTTCATGATTCTTAAAGGCTTCCTTTCCCTAGCAGCTTCCTCAGTCACACTTGTCACCTGCAGAGGATCTCAAAGCACCTTATAAAGCTGTGAGTTCAATCCAAGATCAGCTCTAATCAGTGTTGAGCATCTCAGTGGAAAATTCTGACCCAGGCAGGAGTGCTCTGGGGACTCCCAGCCTGGCCCAAGGGTAAACCGAGGCACGGCTCTCCTCATCGCAGTCACCCAAGGATGAAGCAGGAACCCAGGAGGCATGGGTCCCAGCTCCACACCGAGGACTGATGGAGGCTGGGGGAAGGTGGGGTGAGGAAGGGGAAAGGAGTGAAGGGACGACTCACAGTCGCCAGATGGGAGAGGAAGACCCACTGTCGGTCACAGGTCTCGGGTGGGTCTGACGTCTGTCTCTAGAGTAAAACCTTCAGTACTGCCCGGGTCCTGGAAAGCATTCTCAGAATCCCCTTATTGCAGAAGAATTCCAGAATCCCCCATCTCGTCCCGGACCAAACTCAGGGTACCAGGTTCTCTTGGGGTCCAACCTCAACATCTCTCTACCCCCTTTCCCTGCGCACCCCCATCCTCGGCCCCGTACTTCTCTGTTCGAACCCATCTCTCCTCAGTGTCCCCGCAGGGACGGAACCTCGGTACCGCCCTCTCCCGGACCCGCCCCGCCCCGCGACCCCGCCCTCTCGGCCCCAGCCCGCAGGCGCGGCTCCGGGGAGCGGGACCACCCTCCCTCGGCACCGGACCTCGCCCTCCCCCAGCCCCCGACCTCCCGGACCCGGGCCGGAGGGCCGGAGGGGGCGGGGAGGGGCCGCAGGCAGCGCCGCCCCCGCCCCGCGGCCGCTCCCTCCCGGCACCGTCCCTCCCGGCCGGCCTTCGCGCCCCGCCCGCCGCCCCGTGGCCCCTCCCGCGCCGCTCCCGCCGCCCGCCCCGCTCCTCGCCCGCTCTGCCTCCGCCGCCCAAACTTTTCTGCGGGCGCGTCTCCGCGCGGCGGCTGCCTGCCTGCCCGCCCGCCCCCGGCTCATGGGCGCCCCGCCTCAGGGGGCCTGACCCTCGCGCCGGGTCCCCCGGCCGAGCCATGGAGGCCCGCGCGTCCCCCGCCGCACCTGCGGCCGAAGAGCCGGGGGGCCCGGGCGGCCCCCCGCGCAAGAAGAAGTCTCGCTCCGGCGTGTCCGGCCTCCGCCGCGCCTTCAGCTGGCTGCGGGGCAAGCGGCGCAAGAAGGCGGCAGGGACCGAGGGCGCCGAACCGGCCGCCCCCCGGGCCAAGAAGGCGGACGACAAGGCCAGGAGGGCCAAGGGTAAAGGCCGAGGTAAGGCGGCCGGGCACCTGGGCAGGCGCCGGGCGGCGCCGAGGGTGCGGCCTGGGTGGCTCCTCTGGGGGTCCGCGGCGTGTCGGAGGTGGTGACTCCCTAGGCGCCGTTGCTTGGGGAGCGAAGAGCCCGGGGGTCAGTCCGAGTACCCCCAGTCTGGCCCGTCCCGCCCCCAGAATTTCCCAGACTCAGCCCTGCCCCGCTCGAGATGGAGAGGACCCCCCGAAGGGGGCAGGAATCCCCTGGCTTAAGCAGGAAGTGCTGGCGCCCGGCTCTTGGGACGGTGAGGCGGTGCCCCCTCCCCCAGCCTCACTCAGGTTCTGCCCTCTGCTGCTGAGTCAGGGGGTCAGAGTCTTGACTCTGGCCTGGGGCCAATGGGAGAGGCACGTGGCCTTGCATCTCTGGTGGGGGGGTCCCTCTGGGTCTGGAAAGCCAGCTGCACTCAAAAGGTGTTTTAGCCATCGAGGTGGATCTGGGTTTCCAGCCCCACAGAGGACCCAGCACGGAGCATAACATGCTTTAGGTTCTTAGCAGTGTTAGCTTTTCCTACCTGGCCCCCCTCACCACTCACCTGGGCCAAACCGCAAACATCCACCTCCTGGGGTGGTGAGCTCAGGATCTGAGCCAACTGCCCCACCCACCACTCCTTCCCCCCGCCGTGGTAGAAACGGTCCTGTGTTGGAAGTGTGCTTGCAGATGGGGGAAACAGGCCCAAGTTAATGGAGAGGCTGTACCTGGGGCAGCCGTGGGTACCTGAAGTACTACAGCTAATTCCCTGCCTCTAGGCTCCCTCTGGCCTGATGGATGGGCAGCCTGAGGGGAGGGGTGGCTGATCTGGCCCATCCCTACTGGAATCACATTTCTTTTGGCCGCTTGCTTTGTTCTTCCCTCATCTTCCTCTCTGTTTCTGTCTCCTGATTGAGGGGGAAGGCATGAGTCTCTGCAAGAGGGTGGGGCTCCCTTGGGGCCAGCCGTCCTAGGAAGTCTACCTTTCCTGTGCTCCTGCTGCAGTGCTAGAGGTGAGGAAATGGCGGTGTGTGCAGGCCCGTCCCATTTCACCTGTGTTTACCCACCCAGTGTCCTTTAACCACCTCCGCTGGAGGATAATTAGATGGAACACTTTAGGGGTCAGGAAGAGGGTGAAAGGCCTCTTGTGTGATTGCATCCGGCCTGATCTTCCTTTTGGATATGGGCCCTGCTCCCCTGCAGCCCAGCCACAAACAAGTTGGGTGCTGGGGCTGAGATGACTGGGCCAGGCCCCATGGGAAGGTTTGCATGAGGGGTGTTTCCAAGGGCTCTGCAGTCCCCACAATACATGAAGTCTGTCCCAGGGCTGCCCCACTGGGATTCAGTCTGAAGTCATCCCTGTCACACTCAAGGGGGCATGGGTCAGAATTGCAGCAGGATGGATTGTGGTCAGACTGTCAGGATTAGAGATAGAAGGCTAGTGGCATACCCCAGGGCAGTGGAAACTTTTCCCCTGGGAGATCAGCCTGGGGGCAGGGGCTGGAAAAGCTGACTCTGTAGGTCCCTGCTCGGACAGTCTGGGTTAAGGGTCATTGGGTCAGTGGCAGGCCTCCCCCTGCCTTGTGTTTGGTATTGGGTAGCACTGGGCTTTCTGGGCAGCAGGTCGACCTGATTTGGGACCACGTGCATGGGCAACACCTCCCTGCCCCTGGCTGTTGTTTCCCCAGGTCTGGGGGTGGCCGCAGGTATGTCTGGAGGAAGTCCTTCCTTTTGCTCCAACCTCCTATTATTCCATTTGTTTCCTTGTCACCTGCCTGGCCAAACTTCTTTTCTGTTTATTAAGAGAAATAAATCCAATCTCTCTAATCTCCACTGGCACCGCTGGTCAGGAAGGGGAAGCCCAAAGAAGGCTTAACTCTTTCTGGGGAAAATGTTTAGAATGAAGACTGGGGGAGATGGGGAGGAAGCACACACAGAAAATTCCTGGGAGGTCAGGGGCCTTTGCTAGGGAGGTCATTATCTCCCCGCTCCCAGTTGCTGAACCAAAGACCCATAGATGCAGGTCTTGGCTTCCTTAATCTGAGTCCCCTACTATAAAAGGGAAAACTGAGCTTGGGATAGATTTTGAGCCTCTGTTTTCCAGAACCCCCCTGCTCCCCGCACTGCCCTGCACAGACTTAGAAAGGAAAGAGAGGAAGTCTGACATTTATTTTTCTGAATGTGCCAGAACCCCCCCACCGCCCCCCTGCCCTGCATCCTTTACCTCCATTATCATTTACGACCATTTGCAGATGGAAAAACTGAGGCTCAGGGACAGTGAGTGATTGATTTGCCCACCTGGGATTTGAAATCAAATCATCTGACTCCAAAACTGGTCCTGCTTTCATGATTCTCCCAAGGACATAGACCAGGGAGTAAGGCTTAAAGATCTTCTCATCCAACCCATTGTACAGATGGGAAGAGGCCCAGAGAAAAGTGAGGGAACTTGATAGAGTAAGAAGAGTATCAGAGTCAGGCAAATTAATGAGAGTTCACATCCTGGCCCAGCGGTTAGCAAGCCCTGTGACACTGGGCAAGCAACTTCTCTGTGGCCTCACTGTTTCCATTACTGTCTCTTGAAGAGAGGGGACCTTCTCACTGGGGTAACCTTCCGGCTGGACATATCATCGATAGGTCTGTGAGCTTTCTGTGAGCTTTCCAAGATTCTCACAAAAGAGGATGTGAAAATTATTTGAAAGTGAAGTCACCATAGAAATGTAAGGGGTTGCTGTTATTGTGTTTGTGAGTTTATTCACCTGAGTTGTAAGGACCCAGTCTGGAAGGAATGGGCTTTGAAGCTGACAGGACAACTCTGTCCTGGGCCCTGGTCTGTCCCTCTTGGGCCATGTGACACCGGCAGGTTATTAACCCCTCCAAGCCTCAGTTCTGCTATCTGTAAAATAGAGATAACAAATCCTGGCTTTACAGGGGTGTTTCAAGGATCAAATTAGAAGACAGACATGCAAGTGCATTGTGAACTGTGGAGCATGGCCCAGATGTGAGCAGGTTGCTGCTGTTGTGATGCTGAGGACTTGAGCATTAGCTAAGTTTATCCTGATTCATGTTTGGAAAACAACTCATTGGTTACACCTCAGATACCCGTGATGATGATGATTATTGAGGGGGGAACCACAGAAGATGGAGTCTTTCCTTTGTCCAGCGGAGGACTCAGGCACAGAAAAAGTAACAAACAAACAGGCAGGAATCCATATTTTTCAGAAATATCATGTGGACTCTAGACAAGTGTGTGGGGAGGAAGTGTTTCTGGGACAGATGCCAGGACTGGAGCCCGGCAGATAATCGGGGGAGGCTTCCTGGAGGAGGTGAGCAGAGTGTGGAAGGAGGGCAGGATGCTGGCTAATTTGAAGGGGAACATGAAGGCTGCTATGTGCCAGACCCTGGCCGGGCATTTTCATGAGTATTTTCCCTTGTTGTCCTCAACAACCTGGGAGGTGGTCAGTTACAACCATTTATAGGTGAGAAAATAGGCCCAGAGGGTGAAAGTAAGTTGGTCAAGGTCATTCAGCTTCATTCATTTGAAAAAGACATATTCCTTACTATATAGTGTCAGGCACTGGTCAGGGTAATGCAAATATTTGGGACAAGACAGGCAAGGTTCTTACTTGCATGGACATGATGAACATAGCGTAGCACTGACAGAGCCACTCAATGTGTCTCCAGAGGCCATACTCTCCAAACAAGATAATATGAGGTTGGATGTGTTTCTGACTCTGGAGGGGAGTAACTGCTGTAGAGCTTAGGATCAACTTTGGGGAAAGGAGTATACAGCCCTCCCGAAGGTTTCTCTCAGGCAGTGGGCAGTGGCTGGGGGGTGGGCGCTGGGGATGGCTCCGATACTGATAGTGAGAATTTAGGAGCTACCCTGCCAGGCTCAGCAGATTTAACCCCATGAACGTTGGCCACTCACTCGGAGAGCTGTGCTGGGCATGGGGTTATGGAGAGAATCCTGCGTTTTGAGTTCTGCTTTGCCAAGTCCTGCCCCATTCTTGGCAAGACACTGTCTGTCTTAATAAAGATGGGGTTTAATGACCTCTGACCATTAGTGGCCCTTTCTCATTCTAGAATTCTCTGAGTTTGAGAATGGTCTGGAGGAGCAAGCTGGAAGGGGGACTGGGGGTGGGAGCTATGTTCAGGGAAGGAGAGCCTACCTTTGGCCAGTCAGATGGACACGACATCGGGACCCAGTGGTCTGGATGTCATAGGAAGGTGGGTGAGGAGAATGCAGGGTGAATAATGCCAACTCTCCCTGCTGAGGAAGGGGCCTGTGTAGCTCTAAAGCAAAGTGAAGACCCAAAGGCGCTTTGGTTAGTGGTCACTTTGCCTCTCTGAGGTCCGGGTGGTATCTGTTTGCCTTTCAATAAACACTCCATGTATTTCCACATTCTGTGCCATTGCATGTGCTGTTCCCCACCTAGTATGTGTTTACCTTCCCTTTTCTATCCAATACTTCTGTTCATCCTCAAGGCCTGGTCCAGTGTCATCACCTCTGTGATACTCCTGGGGAAATTATTGCCCCCAGACTCTAGAGCAGGGTGCTCAAGAGATTTGGAGTTGAACAGCATATGCTTTTCTTTCTTTTCTTAATATTTATTTATTCGTTTATTTATTTGGCTGTGTTGGGTCTTAGCTGCGGCAGGCGGGATCTTTTGTTGCAATGCGCGGGCTTCTCTAGTTGGTGCATGGGCTCTAGAGCACACTAGCTCAGTAGTTGCGGCGCGCGGGCTTAGTTGCCCTGCGGCCTGTGGGATTTTAGTTCCACGACCAGGGATTGAACCCTTGTCCCTTGCATTGGAAGGGGGATTCTTTTTTTTTTTTTTTTTTTTGGCTGCACCGGGTCTTCGTTGCTGCGCTCAGGCTTTCCCTAGTTGCGGCGAGCAGGGGCTACTCTTTGTTGTGGCGTGTGGGCTTCAGTAGTTGTGGCTCGCGGGCTCTAGAGCGCAGGCTCAGTAGTTGTGGCACACAGGCTTAGTTGCTCCGCGACATGTGGGATCTTCCCAGACCAGGGCTCGAACCTGTGTCCCCTGCATTGGCAGGCAGATTCTTAACCACTGCGCCACCAGGGAAGCCCGGAAAGTGGATTCTTAACCACTGGACCACCAGGGAAGTCCCAGGATATGCTTTTCTGGTCACCTGCTTCTTGGGGAGGGGCATTTCAGTGTCCTTAGCCTGGGGCCTTGACTGATGTGATATGGGCAGGGCTCCCTCTGCTGTGGGATACATCAGTGGGAGAGTGGTTTCCATAAGGGAGTCTGGGTCCACCTTCTTCAAGCCCCTCTGAAGTGATGAGCATTGTCTGCCTTGGGTCCAGATGGGAGAGGGTGTCTCACTAATTTATTTCACAAATACTTATTAAGTATTTAATATTAGGTAATAAGTACCTACTATGTGCCAGACTCTGTCCTGGGGATGAATGAAAGACAAGGTCCCAGTCCTCGTGAACCTCACAGTTTGAGGCGGGTAGTAGACATTGAACAAGTAATTAAGGGTCAAGAAGTGTGACTAAGGAGGGAACAGAGTGATCCCAGGGGGCGATCAAAGATGGCTTCCCCAAGAGATGACATGAGCTAAAATGGAAGAATGAGGGGAAGCTGGGGTTGAGGGATTTGCAGAGCTGGAACCAGGCAAGGCTCCTGCTGGGGGTTGGGACCAGCTGGCTCTCGGGTTCCGTGGGCACAGGCATCACCATACCTCACTGTTCTGAACATCCTGAGGGCAGGCCCTGGGCTGACTGTCTTTTCCCTCTGCCCTGCCCAGCACAGGGCCTGGCACTAAGTGCCTTTGGGTGATAGGTGGGTAATCTGATATGGGCCCCCAGAGCATGGGTATCTCCAGATCCTGGGCGCTCAGAGCTGATAGCCTGAGATGTCACAGGGAGCCCTCATGGTACATACAGATGGGCAGCTGAGGCCCAGAGGAGGAAGTGACTTGCTCAAGGTCATACAGCCAACCAGTGTTGGAGGCGGAACAGGAGCCCACACCTGCCAGGCTGACCTCAGCTTCCCCACTCCTTTGTTCTGACTTCTAATGGAAAAATCCCATCCCAGAAAGGGGCCTCGACCAGGGGTGGGATGAGAGGAGCAGGAAGCCGAGGCCAAGAAGGCCTCATCCATCCCCTCCTTTACCTCTGACACCTTCATGGGCCCGGTCCAGCTGCCTCTCCCCCTCCCTCCTCACGGAGGCCCTGGATCCCCACCGGTGGCACAGGGCCCAGGTTCTCCTGGAAATCCCCCTCAGGCTGGGGGGCCCTCCCCCCACCACTCTCCCTTTCCTGCCCCTGAATCAGGGCCGCCAGCAAGGTCTGCTGCTCTGGGGTGGCTATACCCTGTGGCCAGAAAAATCTCTAATCTGTTGTCAGCAGAGGGCAGGGGGAGCGCCTCCCCTCCCCCACCCGCCCCTCGGAAATTCCCCTCTCCCCAAACCCTCAAAGCTGTCTCAGCTGCTCCTGGCCTGTCACATGCTGAAGAAAACTAATGAGAGGAGGCATTGTATATTGTTTAGGCCGCAGTGAATGTGGCGGGGTGGGGAGAGCAGGTATACACACCTCTACCTCCCATCTGGAGAACCCACGGATGGCCACCTCCAGTCCTGTGGCTGACTTGGGGGAGGAAGTGGGTGGAAGCAGCTTCCTTGGGCAGGAGGGATGAACTCGTTGTCCACCTCCCCCATGACTATACTCCCCAGGACTCTGTGCTCTAGTGTTCCGCTGTCCTGGGGGCTGCTTCACCAAAGGCTGTCAGCTGCACTCACGGGGTGCTCTGTGCTGGCATGGAGGGGAGATGGAGACAGCTCAGCCTGCCAAGGGTTTAAACCCTGAATCTTCTGGCAAAGTGCATGCTTCCCAGGAGAATGCTGGTGGGGTCTGTTCCAAGTAGGACCTCCTGCCTGCTTAAGGATACCCTCTTCTCCAAGCCCCTAGCCAGCCGAGGCCTTTACTACTATCCTCCAGGAGGGTCACAAGACACTCAAGCCCTGCCTTGTGGTTCCAGGAGTTCTGGTCCATATGCCTACCATACCACCTACTTCTTCCCACCAGTCCTACCCCAGGCTCTCCCAGGCTCTCCCATGCACTTGACTCGTTGGTAGTACTCTTCCTTTTGGATCTGGGAGCAAGCATAGCCTTTGTAGTGAAAGAAGGTAAGACTGGGAGAGTGCCTTGGACTCTCCTGCCTGTGCCTCTTCATCTCCATTAGTGCTCACGGTGCCATTATCACCACCTCTGCCAGTTTCTGTTCAACACGTAGGGATACCTACTGTGTGCCAGACACTATGCTGAGCCTGGGGCTACTAGGAGGAGTGAGAGGATTAGTGTCCTTGAGGAACTTGTTTTCTGGTTGGAAAGGGAGCTACCAAAGCAAACTGTTGCCTTGAGACAAGTGCTGGCTGGGTTGGTGTTACACAGGGTGCCGGGGAGCCCTTAGGTGTGATCAGTACTGTATCAGTGGACAGCATTAATGCCTGTGGGAGCCCCAAGAACTGGGCTGGGGGAGGAGGGGTGTCAGGACATGGAGGAGGACACTGTCTAGCAAGGCCTTGACGACAGGCAGAGGTGGAAGAGGAAGGAGCACGTGTGAGGCCTGTAGGTGTGCACTGGGGTGCAGCAAGCAGTTGTGTGTGGCTGGAGCTCTGAGAATGAAAGGGGTGTGGTCAGAGATGAGGCTGAACTGGTGAGCGGGGGCAGCTCCTGCAAGGTCGCCTGTGAAGGCCGAGGTACCTGCTACACTCTGGACATCCTTCTAAGCTCTTTGCATGCCTGTCCTCACTGAATGCATGCTGAGGGATTTGGACTTTACCCTTGAGTGTTCTCTCTGCCCCCCCATACCACCTTTCCCCTTGATGGGCCTCAGGTTCCCCACCTGTAAATTAAGGGAATTGGGCCAGCAGATCTCTGAGGTCTCATCCAGCTCTGCCACTAGGACCCTCTTCTCTGTGCAAGGCAGGGAGCCTGCTGCACACAGCGTGGTATACAGTGTATGCTCAACAAGTATTTTCTGGGTGGATGAATAAAATACCAGCCCCCTCAAGGACTGCACTGTTGTCAACCTCAGTCTCTTAGCAAGAGATGGGCCTCAGGGAGGGTGTGGTTCAGCTTTAACTCTCCCATTTTGCAGGGAGGGAACAGGGTGTCTTGGAGCCACTGGGCATAAGAGGCAGCGTGGTGTAGTGAAGGAGGGGCTTGCCCCCCTTGCCCCGGTGGCAGAAAGGATGAGCCGGAAGGGGATTAGAACTGAGGGCCGTGGACTTCCAGCCCAGTGCTCTTTCTCTGTCTA